>NC_140451.1:6212178-6584678 GCF_963576455.1 Neolamprologus multifasciatus
CACCTTTAGGTCATAGTTGTACTGAGCAAAGTTAGGCTTTTGTAACATCTACCATCACCGGATTTGAATCCACAGGATTGTGGTAGATTGGAGGCATGAAGCTGGCAAATTTGTGAAAGAAAAAAATGCCGTGATACAATCATTTCAACATGAAGCAGTAAGGTAGCAGAGACAGGAACATTTCCAACACCTTGTGTTTAAGAACTGAGGTTGTTTATGAGTAAAGGAAGGCCCCGATCAGCATTTGTATGTCGCTCCCAAAGCAATGTTCAGTGAGTTGACTGGAAATATGACAGAATGTGTATAACTGTTACAATTATTTTCTCATTTCCAGTCTTAAATACTGTACTTCATTAGGCATTAATGTGGACTGAGTGACTGATAAATAAATCCTTCTCCTTCCCAGAACTAAATATTGCAATATGGTAGTGTACTTTTAATAAACGGCTCATAAAGTGAAGAAAACTCCTGCAATAATACACCGGCTATTAATTGCTGTATTACTGCGCCGTGTTCTCTGCCATTCTGAGTTTCTTACTTGGGTAGTGTTCATTACAGTGTCCTCAAGGCTTATGGCTCCAAATATATTTTTACAGCCATCTGCGCCAGTTGGCTATTCTTAATCGCTGCACTGTGTGCGAATGCGTGTGTACGTATGTGTGTGTGTGTGTGTGTTTGTGCGATATTACCAACCCTACTGCAATGGATAAAGAGAGTCATCAGCAACACTTGGCTCAGGCAACGTGCCTCTGTGGTGTATGCTGCGATGCCAACATAAATGGCAATGGAGGAGTCTAAATGTCACTCATGCACACGCAGACACACATGCAGAGTTTTGAGGGATAAGTCTTAATGCAGTAGCACAGGCTCCTTGGCACAGACTGCTAACCAGACTGGTATGTGGTCTGGGGTAAGTGGGGAGGCGTTGGCTGGGCTGACACACTACCAGACGTGACATAGTGCACTCTATTCTCTCTTTTTCTGACTGTTGTTCTGTCTGTGAGCTGTGTAATCATCTCTGTCCACAGACTGCTTGTTGCTACTCCTAATAAGTGAATTACATGATGTATAAAAATGTTAGCAAGAAATAGAAAAATGTGGTCAAAGAATGCGCTGTTCAGAAGGAAGCAGTGGATTATAAGTTATCCTTTAATAAGCTTACAGATTTTAATATACTATAACAAGCAAGTATTTGTGTCTAATGCACTCTAAAATGTCACTATCCCACTTTCCTATATGTATCCAAATATATTACATTTAATTGCAGCCTACAAACATCAGCATGGCGGCTATGTGAGTTTTCCCAGAGGAATAATATACATGGATGGTTTCTGAGCTTTAACCAATGTAGTTAATGCTTGGTTAATGTCGGGCCTCCAAGTAAAGGGGAACTCAGGAAACACAGGAAAATTGGGTTTACTGGTAATGGAGAGTACTACACAGTCTGTGAAAACAGTGGTTCCAAGGCACTCGAGGGAATTTTGAAACTGTGAGGAACTAAGTCATTGATGTCATTAAGGTTATCTGGGTTTGAGCTTCAGACCTTGAAAATAACTAGATGTATGGACTTTGATATGTGAAAGAGTCCAATTCCCGGCACAAGTTAAATGCCTGGGTCCAGGAGAAGAGCTGACCAATAGTCTGTGGCATTTTCTTGACAGGTTTCCCAATTTTCTCTATGGTAAAGCTTTCCAAAAATCCAAAGATCCAAACTGCACTAAGGAGTAAAAAATGGATAATTTGAAAAAGAAATTCATTCATGGTAAATTATTTATGGTACTGGGTTGCAATACGGGTAGCTTTAGGTTTCCATTTTTCTTTTTTAAATAAACAAGAATTAAGCGTTCTGAGCAAACCCAGTGGGTTCCAAAGGGTTAATGGGAAGTTTGATTATCGTCCAGCTCAGCTGAAGCTTTATTCAACTTCAGCATCATCTATGAAATGGAAATTAGTCATAGAAATATTATTTTCTGATTGTCAACATTGGATACACTCAAAATACCTACACAGCTAAAAAATATTGTTCAAGTGAAAACTCTACATTTCTTTATTATCTCCATCAAGGAGGTTATGGTTTTGGTTGCATGGAGCACCCATGTCATCACTCTGTCTGTAAACACAATAGCTTAAAAAGGTTTTGAATAAATTCTGATGGAGCTTTGTGGTCATGTTAACAGTCCAATAGAATATAATGTAAAGTACTGTATAAGGATTTTAAATATAATGCCACATTGTGATTCTTGCTGCCTTGCTGCCATATGCCATACAGATATATTGGCAAATGGGAATTCTAAACATATTTTTGTGTAACACAAACATACATTTATTATGACTTCATTATGTACATTACAGTAACATGTTTTAAATATATAACAGTTTAAATGCATGTACAATGTTCCTGAATAAATGCTCCAGTTGGATATTTATTGCTAAAGGCTTAAATTAATGTAAAAAAAGGGAAAAGAATGCAACACATGTATATCCACATAAATAAAAAATAATTATACTCAACATTATGTCAGAGCAAATACCGAAAGCCTGCCCTTTAACTTGTTTTTACAGCTCTACAAACTTCTTAAACTACATTTAAAAGAAACCAAAAAACCTAAATGAATATACAGTAAATGCAATGCTGTTCTCTTAAAAGTAAATACTTCCCAGAGCGAGCTGTCTCGGTGGAAGTTTGCACTCTTGGAGTGATTCTTGTTTCAAATGGTTTCAGCATGTTTTTGGTTTGAAAACACACACCTTATGTTTCAACTGGTGTAAACTATTTCAAGTGTCATTAACCCCAAAACAAAAGGATCCATGTGCCACATAAAGCTTGTTGTCCTTAAGAAAATGGTCGAGGGGTTGGATTCTGAAGGCTCAAGTAAGTCACATTATCACATTCATCTGTCAGAAAATTATGAAGTTGATCTAATCAGTAAGTTGTATATATCCTGGTGGGTCGCCCTGCCTATTATGTGCTAGTCTTATGCCGTGTTCACATTCGTATGGTGTGACAGTTCACAGGCCAGGGACCTGTCAAAGTCAGGATATCTCAGTATCTTGAATCTGACTATTTTTTTTATCCCTCACAAGGTTCAATATTGAATTAAAGCTCTTATATCATCTCCTCTGAATTCAATTTCCTTCGAAATAATGGCCAGTCTCTAATACTAAACTAGCTGAGCAGGAAAATGATAGAAAAGCTGACTTGCTCTTTGTAGAATGTAGACATTGGGCATTTGGCTCTCTGATGAGAGAAGGAAGAACAGGCTCTTGGTCTTTGAAGGGAATACATGCTGTAATGGCCAATTTTTGGAGGCATAAAAACGAATGGATATGAGACATCATAAATAATCCAGGAACATGCCCTTCACTGAGCCTGCTCTTCATCCATGGAACAAGGTGGCACAACCACCATGGTCTAAAGATCGTTGATCTGTTAGGCTAACTTTCTATGATTGCCTCCCTTTCTTCTGCACTGCCCCATCTGACCACCCTTTCTCTCAGATGAATTAGTTATATTAGAGGGATATAGTGTTTGGCATAAGGGAGCCATTACCCACACCCTGTGATGTGTGTGCCAGTTTAGCCAAGGTCTTTTCTGCCTCTCCATTCAAGCCCAGCCTGGCGGGCCATGCAAGACACCAGGCTCATCTAGTCTGGCGTCTCTCCCAGCTTGGCCAATAGATGACAGAGGGCTATCAGGGATGACTGGAGACAGATAGAGAGGGGGAAAAGAAAGCTAAAACTGCACAGCATGGAGAGAGGAAAGGAACGGGGAGGCAAGAATAAAGCTACTGAGAGGAAAAGGAAAAGAATAGAAAGTATAATGAAATGAAATGGGACTCACTTTCCTCTGATCTGTCATCTCAGGATAGGCCCATTCCTGATGACCGCTGGATGTTGTCAGTTGGAGTTAAATGCTCTGCAGTGACTTATGATGGTTATTTCAGATGATTTTGCACATCGGAATAAAAAACTCATTACAAGTATAGGACATGATAAAACACATACAGGGTGTATCAAAAAGAATTACCCGATTTGCCGAACATAAAAATGAAGCTCTCGATTTACCGGTCAAGCGTATCTATGGTCACAAGCTCTGGGTAGTGACTGAAACAATAAGAATGTGGATACAAGTGGAGGAAATGAGCTTTCTCCAAAGGGTTGCTGGTTTCTCCCTCAGATAAGGGGTGAGGAGTTTGGCCATCTGGGAGCAGATCAGAGTAGAGTCGCCTTAACATCGAAAGGATTCAGTTGAGGGGGTTCGGAAATGTCCTACCGGGAGGAAGCCCTGGGGCAGACCCTGGAAACGCTGGAGAGACTGCATCTCTTGACTGGATTTAGGAATGCCTTGGTGGTCCCCCAGACAAGCAAAAGGAGGTGGCTAGGGAGAGGGAGGTCTGGGTTTCTCTACTCACGCTGGGGATAAGTGAAAGAAAATGAATGGATGGATGGCATTTTATTGCACACACTATGTTTTTACACATTTTGATAAGTATTTAACGCCGAATCCAAAAACAGGTGTGTCATTTAAATATTTAGTAATATTTTATGTTTGAGTCCAGCCTTCATCTGCTGTAGGTGTGGGCTGTTGGTCTAATATGGGTTGACGTGTCAATGAAGCTTAACTCTGACCAATAAGATTGACACTGATGTGAGTTGTTGAGGATTTCCTGAATTTTTCTGTCAATAAACTTTTTGAAAGTGACAATGTGATCAAACTGCTTATCAGAAGGAAAGCTTGATTATTAGAAAAATTATTGAGCTTATTGAGCATTAGCTGATAATTTTAGCTCACAACTAGCTGTTGTCAGCTCCTTGTTAGCTAACTGGAAACAGGAGGGTTACATATTTAATCTACAGATAATAAGCTAACATTAACAATGTAGATAATTTTGAAAAGCATATTAATACACATTGTCTTATGTTTGAGCACTGACTTCAGTTGGGATGGGATGGAGATGAGGAAGTTCACAGCAGTCGTGGAAGCAGTAGATGAAGAAGAGGAGGATAAAGAGATGATGAGAAGGAGATGGTGAAAATCTAAACGTGCATATCCCTAAATACTCATACATAGTTTGAAATGGCAATTGTGATCTAATAACAAACTAGTAACTAATAACTATATAAATAACTATATAAATATAAAATATTTTTCAACAGTTTTTCATCTATTCAGCTGTTTAAAATGTTTGTAAGATTCCCTTTTTTCAGTTTTCTCACATGCCTGGAATACTATAATAGACAGGATAAATCATGTGATAGCAAGTGCTAAAAAATGTTTGACCATTTGCTAGTCAGACTGGAGACTTATTTATTTTCCACTCATTGCATTACTAAAAAAAAAGACCTCCAGATGTTTCTTTCTGTTAAAAGGGATTCTTTTTCTTTACACTGTCGCCAAGTGCTTTCTCATACGGGGCTGTCTGATTGTTGGGCTTTTCTCAGTATTATTGTAGCGTCTTTACCTTACAAAATGCCTCAAGGTAACTGTTGTTGTAACGTGATGCCATATAAAAAACATAATTGAAGTTCTTTAAAAATCTGAACTAAAGCTTAGACATATTTCTATAGCCTTGAGTCACTTCTGTCACTGCGGACAAATGTTCAAACCCCTAAAAGTCCAGCCATATGTGAGCTGCCGTTGTGGAGAACTCGGAAATATTTGGCCACTGGTGTTAGAGGGCATAAAACTTCAGCATGCGAAGCAGGAAAAGGGGGACTAACATGTTCTGACACCAAAAGAAGCGTGGGTTAGGAGCGGTGACACGAAGGGATTTGAACCCTGTGGCACAGAGAGGCATTAATGCCATCGCCTTCAACTTTCACCTCTCGCCTCACTGGCCATGAGGATCGCTGCCACGCAAAGGACAGCTGATTCGAACTTCAGCCTAGAATATAAATGTTTTATACCAAAGCAAAAAATAGGCTTTTTTATCGCAAAAGTTCAGGAGTATTTGGATTTAAAGCAGGAGCTGTAATGAAGGGATTATGAGAGGGATTTCATGTTTGTTTTTCTGTTTTTGTTGCTCCAAATGGTCAGCATCTGCCAGTCTGGGAAAGCATAAAAGTTGTTGGAGACTTCAGACCATATTTTCAGAGAGTGGTTCATCCAAGAGTTAGAAAGACAAACAGTGTTAATGATTAATGGGAGGCAGGAGGGGCTACAGCACCGAAGATGGAGTCCAAGTTAATTATCGTGCCATAAGTGCTGCTTTCAACTTTACACACAAGTGTATGGATAGTGCCTGTGCGCCTGTGCTTTAATTCCATGTGAATGTGTGTTTGCGTGTGTGTGTGTGTGTGTGTGGATTGTGTCAAATTACTTGACTGGTAATTGGTAGCAGCAGGCCTGAGACTGTGAAGTGCCCTGAAAAAAAGTATTACTTAGTGTCATTATCCCTCTCTAATAAGATATTTCTTCTGTAAGACCGAATCTGAACATAGAATATCTCGACATAAAGGAGAACACTGTAAACAATCATAAGTCACACACATTTAACCATCTTAATAAAGATTTAATGACTTCAGTTTAATTTGCGTGGCATAGTGGAGGATGCATGTGTAGCTGTGTGATATAGTAGGAGGTGTGCGAAAGCAGGAAGCAATGCTTTTGGAAAAAACTGTCACCATAAGGAGGTGTGGACATGGCAGAAAGCCTCCCAGTGGAGCCAAGCTGGGAAACCATCCAGCTCTTCCTCAGCAATGAAAACTAGACAAGGTTGGGCTTTAAGAGGGAATAAGATGACATTTTGAATGTTTTGAATGTATCAGTCACCAGAAGACTGCCACAACATTTTAGGATATTTAAAAGCACTCTCTGGTATTCTTCACGCTCTTTGTCTTTAACGGACCTTTTTCTAGGCAGAAATTTTGCCTTGTTGCAGTGGGGAAAAGCAGGTGTATTAAAAATGGCTGCATTCCACTTAGGTAGGGTCCCGCTTTTGTTCATGCTGGCTGACACTCAGCTAATGAAACTGAGCTACCATTAATTCCATCTGTGCTTTCTTCGTTTGGATAATTCAAAATGTTCTTTTTAACTTTATGAGGTCCAAGCTATCATCAGTGACGATCCCAGCCCTCGCTTCAGTGCCTTAACCCTGACCTTAAGTTTGGGGACAAATAATTACTTTTCATGCGTGTCAGACTAATTATTTTTTTTGTCCCTTGATATTCAAGATAAAAAAAATTTAAAAGAACAAAAATTATATATTGTGCATAGAATCAAGTTAAGTCTTAACAAAATCCAAATGGACTATTAACACAAGTGTAAACAGTTGTTTGTAGCAGACTGCAATTCATTTTTAACCTGATAATAAGCAAATATATATTTAAGACACTAGATGTTACCTTTCAAATCAAGTCTTTAACTTTACCTTTTTCCCTTATAGTTCTATCATAAGATGTTTCATATATATTTTCAATATATAAATATATATTTTGTTACCACTGGGCCATCGAGTGGGACTGAGCAGGCTTCCACTGTCTGTGAGCTTGCCAGGACATAGGCAGGTAGAGTCCTGGCGTCAGATGCAGGTGAGGAAGCAGTCTCCTGCATTGCCAGCTTTTGTGGTTAGTTCAAGGAGTTCAGCGTTCAGTGAGGCAGGCGGAGGGAGGCTGGCCCTGAATACACGGGATTTGCAGGGCAAGGATACTCAGGATCTTCAGGCTTGGACTGTGCAGGGTACACAGTATAGTTACCACAAATCAAGGAGTGTCTATTTTTAAAACACAGCATTTCCGCTGACATCAAAAAACTTATTGATACTAAGATCGTTGTTGGTGAGGTCAGTTATGATCCAGTCTTTAAAAAGCAAAACTGGAGCATGAAAATATATCTAATCAGCAGATTTCTACTTTTTTTTAAAAGGAGAGCGACAGAGTGAGACCGAAGTCAGGACTGAGGGTATAAAGGTCGTTCTCCGGGATACATTTCCAACTTAGGAATTATGAAGATCTGAGAGGTGAAAATGTCATCCTTTATTTGCTGTGATACTGGCTAATGCCCCAGGAGATATTGCTTACAGGTGTTTACAATTAAAGCGTCACAATTGTGCGTACACTGAGCTTCCACTGTGATGAGATGAGATGAGATGAGATGAGATGAGATAGCCTTTATTTGTCAGTTGCAGGTCTTTTGCCCACAACTGGGCACTGAGCTTCCATTCAAAACTGCTTATGATGACATTTTGAGCAAGTTCCAGTTTATACAGAGTGGAGTCCTTGCTGTTCCTGACCGCAGTGGTTTCTATGGGCAAAACCAGAAAACCTTACACACTGCAAGTGGGTAAACTTTTCTGAACGCATTAGTTATGTTGATGCCCGGGAAACATTTTCATTATCATATTATAGAAATGGAATGTAAGGAATGAAGCTCACAGAGAATGTGTGCAGCTCTTGTCTTTTACCAAATTCTTAACTTGTCATCAAGTTGTTTAGCATCTCCAGATATTCACTGCTGTCCAGTTCATAGTTCAAATCTTATTTAAGCTCTTAACCATCTGGCCTCTGTATAATAGTGGGGAAAAGGAAAACTTAACGTGCGTTACTCCATGCGTCATTCATCCGATGATAACTTTGATACAATTACTCTAAGTGGCTCTCGAGGAGGCCCAAAGCAGGGTGTGGATGTGCCTGCATCCATATCTTTTTTCTTTAATTCTCCCCTCTCTTCATTGAAGATAAATGTCTTGATTTGCAGTGTCTGTGTGTGTACGACAGAGATGTCCTCAGTTCTCAGCAGGGAACCGTTCCATTAAAGTTGGCGAGAGGTTTTCATGGGGATCCTGTTCACTCTGTGCTCGCTTGGCTCTTGATCTCACCGCACAATGAAAACTCACGGCGCATTAAATGAACAGCCCGAGTCCTCACAGCCTACAGAGCACATGGAGATGACTAGGTAAAAAAAGAAATAAATAAAACACAGACTCCCCAGGCTGCGAACTTCAGAGGGGAGACTTTTTTGTGGAAGAAGAGCAATGATAAAAAAAAGAAGAAAATGTGAAGTTTTGTTTTAAATGAGAGTGTGAGGTATATAAAGAGGAAACTTTAGTCAGGTGTGTTTAAATAGTTGTTGGCCAAGGTATTACAAAGACTTGATTACTTTATATTCATCAGGTCAGATCAAGTCAAAGGTGCTTTTTCACATTTTAAAATCCATCCATCTTTTTCCACTTATCCAGGGCCAGGTCGCGGGAAGCCCAGACCTCCCTCTCCCTAGCCACCTCCTCCAGCTTGTCCAGGGGAAGACCAAGGTGTTCCCAGGCCAGCCGAGAGATATAATCTCTCCAGCGTGTCCTGGGTCTGCCCTGGGGCCTCCTGCCAGTGGGACATGCCCAGAACACCGCGGCCAGGAGGCATCCTTGTCAGATGCCTGAACCACCTCAACTGGCTCCTTTCGATGTGGAGGAGCAGCAGCTCTACTCTGATCCCCTCCCAGATGGCCGAACCTCTCACCCTATCTCTAAGGGAGAGGACAGCTACCCTTCGGAGGAAGCCCATTTCTGCTGCTTGTACCTGTGATCTCGTTCTTTTGGTCACTACCCACAGCACATGACCATATGTGAGTGTAGGATGTAGATCGACTGAGAGCTTCGCTTGTATACTTCGCTCTCTCTTCACCACAACAGACCAGTACAACAATCCATCTGTTGACCTCCCGCTCCCTTCTCCCGTCACTCATGAACAAGACCCCGAGATACTTAAACTCTTCCACTTGGGGCAGGAACTCATCCCTGACCCAGTGTGGGCATTACACCCTTTTCCAGCTGAGGACCATGGCCTCAGATTTGGAGGTGCTGATTCTCATTCCCACCACTTCACACTCGAACTGCGAGTGTGAAGCGAACTGTTCCAGTGCGAGCTGGAGACCGCCACCCAATGAAGCCAACTGGCTTCATTTTAAAACCACGACACCTGTTTGTTATGGTTGTATCATTTGAAGAAAACTCAGATGTATACATTCTGTTGAGTTGGCATCACTTGTTCTGACTGATTGGAAAGCAAGCAGTAACGCTGAAATCCACAGGTCACAGATTTGTAGGGATAGCACAAAAAGTTGTTTTAAGAAGAAATTCAAGAATTGTGACGTGATGTTATACAGTTTGAAATTACTGTTCAAATTACTGATTGACTGATTGATTGATTGATTGATTGATTGATTGATTGATTGATATACCTTTATTAGTCCCACAAGGGGAAATTTCATAAGGCTGCCGACCTATTGCACGCAATGGCAGCGCCATCTTACCCTCCGACCATACATACATTACACAAAACATCACATGGGGAATACAGGTCAGAGAGGTATAACAATGGAAATGCACCACATGAGGAAAGATAAGGAGAAAAATAACTCCCCCCAGACTGAGCTCCAACAGGGAGATCAGTTTGAGAACAGAAAAAAACACCTCTGCACATAGCACATGAAAAAACTGTTAATACAACAAAGAAACACATGACAAGCAACAGGGGTGGGTAAAGGGTGAGAGACAGCCGATTTAGACAGTACATCCGGGCCTGCAGCCTGTGCGCTGGTCTCCGTGATCCACCGTGAGCATCGGAAGGGAATAAGCGTCGAAGGCGTTTGGAAAGGGAGGGGGGATGAGTGTGTGCATATCAGTGAATATGTATGTGTGTGCGTGTCAAGAGTTCAGCTGAGACAGTGTCCTTCGCCCTGCTAGGCTAAGTAAACAGTCTTCCAGCCAACCCAGGTGGCCTTGTTAGTGGGTGCAAGAACATGCAAGAATATACATTTCCTGAAAATACAATGTTTTTTGTGTACACCTATTAAACTATGTTTACAACAGCACAAATAACTGCCCCTCCCTGAGCCTGGTTCTACCGGAGTTTTCTTCCTGTTAAATGAGAGTTTTTCCTTCGCGCTCTCACCAAAGTGCTTGCTCATAGGAGGTCGTGTGATTGTTGGGGTTTCTCTGTATTATTATTCTCTGTATTACTTTAGGTATTATTGTATATATAAAACTTAATTTAATTTAATTTTAGCTTGTAGAGTCAGTCTTTACTGGATACTGCTGTTGCTTATGATCACCCTAATTCCTCCATCTTCTAATCTTACTCTACTCCTACTCATACTGCATAATGCATCCTATGAATGCATCTTTTCACACCCACATCACACATGTAGTGGGGAGTTGAAAAACAATACTAATTTAGTTATGTTAGCATAAGACAGATAAAAGTGTTAAACCATGCATACTAGAGTAAAGCATTGTCATCTGAGCTTTGCAATTTTGTCAACTCAATGGACCGCACTTCTCCAGAATTAAAAAGAAAAGCACTGCTGCTGACACCTGACAGAGTAAACACAGGACAACCAAGAACTGATTTGAGTAGTTTGTACATGATGCTTTGATGTTTTTCATCAAGATCACTAGTATCTGGTCCAGATGTTGAGTAGTTCATCACCACTTCACATTACACTAGATTACTAGAGAAGTTGGAGCTCTGTTGCCTGTGACATGTAGCTCACCTGTGGCAGCATCTGCTTGTTACAATCATGATATTTCAAAGTGCTGATAAGCAATTCCCACCGTATAGTGTATAAAATTATATATATATATATATATATATATATATATATATTAGGGGTGCAACGATACACAAAATTCACGGTTCGGTTCGATACTTTGGTGTCACGGTTCGATATTTTGTCGATACAAAAAAATGTTCATGCTTTTTTAATTTGTCATTTATTAAAATTATAAATATATATTTTAACTCAAACGTACAGTTTTTAAATTTAATGTTGCTGAAACAACAAAGGGATAAAATAATAAATCTATCTGATTGAGAAATCACTCATCTTTGGTAAAGAGAGTTTATTACAGAGAAATGGCTCTTTTCAAAATAAAAGCTATACTATACGCTTCTTCTGGGCTATATTCTCAGCAGCATATTAAACATATCAGGTCCCCATAAGGAGAATCATGTGCTAACGGCTGTCTAAATGACTCGGGTAAAGTTTGTAGCATGTGTGCTTGTTTTTTTTTTTCTGCTTCCACTTGTCTTTGCATTAGGATGATGTCGGAGTAAATGTGCAGTCATATTCATTGTGTTCCCACTAGTGCTGTCAGCCTTAATCTGAAATGACGTTAACGCCACAACACGGCAAATCTCCGTTAACAAGCCCCGTGCCTGGGGCTGGACGGCGTCAACACGTTAACGAGCTAACTGCGCTAACGCACTTGTTCCCACTCATGTAATTGAGCATTACGTGGCACATCCGACATACTGTTTTACTTTTGTCCATGACGCGCTTACCTTCAGGGTCATACATCAGATGAAGACCAAAATAGTTCCAAAGGCCAGATCTGAATGAGGGTGGGGCAGGTTAAATTTGCCATGTTGCAACGAGCTTAGCTTCTTTCTTGCTAGCTTGCGCTGCGCTCAGCGGATCTGCGCTTGACAGTGCAGCCTAGGCGGAGTAGTCGAACACAGATCCACTGAGCTCTCAACACAGACAGCATCATCAGAAGAAAAGTTGATAAAATAAATTAAAAATTTTGTATTGTTCGATACATATGCGTACCGAACCGAAAGCACTGTATCGAACGGTTCAATATTGATACGAGTATCGTTGCACCCCTAATAAATATATATATATATATATATATATATATATATATATATACACATATATAAATCCGCCGCTCGCCCCTGCGGGCGGTCTATCCTTCCTATCTTGGATTGCGCTCTTCTGGACAGAGATCTCCGATGTTGTTCCTGAGATCTGCTGGAGCTTAGCATCCAAACCAACTGATCTTGGAGAAAAGAGGCAAAGGTTTGTCAGTTAGTCATGTTTACAAAAAAATCTACTGCTACTAAATTACATGGCAAGTGAAAACAGTGAAGAATAAAAATAAAAATGATGTTTTTTGTGTGTGTCCAATCTTGTGCCCAATCATCTAACACAGATATGGTCAGATTCATGACATATATATACTGCATCCAGCAACCAGGCAAAAGGTATAAACTAGCAATTAATCAATTGCTAAACACATTTAACTTGTTCAATCATCAAACTCCTATTTTAAAAATGTGCAGTAAAGCAGCATTAAAAGGTAGATTGTTTTTACACCGTACTGTATCCTCTTTTGGAGTTCTTCACTTTGATTAGCCATGAAGTATTTGGAACACACATCTCTATAAAATTCCTTTAATTCTCTAACAGAATCAATAGCACAATCCGGTCTTTAACTCTGACGTCATTAGCCGTTTCCGGGTCCAAAGGTCCCAAAGTCAAAGTCATCCATGAAAACACCATAATGTAGCATAATATAAACACATTAACTAAGGATGAAAGCTACTTTTTTTACACTCGATAAAAGCTAACGTGCAACATGCAATTGCGTGGCAGGATGCTGTAAACGGACCAAACTTGATAATTCATCCACAATACGAGGTTAGTCATTAATATACTGCTGCATGGGCTGGGCTGTAGTGACATTGTAAGGTTTTAAACTGAGCTTTAAAATGTGCTGCAGATGAATAGTGGTAATAAAAACCGAGAGAGGCCAACAGTGATCGCTGCCTTTATTAGAGGCTTGTTAAGATTAAATAGAATAAGATACAAATCATTAAAACATGTTAAAAACACAACAGACTTAATAAACACAGAGTAGTTTGGACCCGGAAGCAGGATTTATACATTATCACTTAAAGACCAGATTTGACCTGAGCTAATAATTGTGTATAACAGTTACTATTTTTTCTGGAAGCCCATGAATATTAGCTTACACGTTGTTTCAGATGCTGTCATTTCACCTTTCCACTGTCACACAGTGACAGGTCCTCTACACCTTTCACCCAGGGCAGTGTCGTTTTGTTGCCCTGTTGCTGTGGAATCACCCACCGTCTCTCCTCAGGGCTGTATTAGAGTCTCTGTGGAGGTGACGGCAACCAGTTAGAGACCTGACGCCATGAGCACATTATACTACACATTGCAGATCATCCTCCTGTATCTGCAGGTGAAGTGACAGACATGTCTTTCAGGTGATGTCAGCTCACCTCTGCCAGAATATGTTTGGACATGTTTGTGTGTGTAAGTGTGTGAAAACAGGCAGGTGCTGTTTGCTTGTGTCCAACTGTGCTTTTCATTGTAAACTTGCGTCATACTTACCCCATGCTTGTCATTGAGTATGCTGTAGCAAGAATTGTATATTTTTGAGCACATACGGTGTTATGTGTGTATTTGTGTACTCGCTCTAGTCTTGTGTGTGTGTGTGTGTGTGTCTGTGTGTGTGTGTTGACACTGCTCCCTGTCAAAGGCGATTTGAGGCCAGTTCAGTCACTGTCAGGGCTGAGGCCAGCTGGGTTGTGGGGCGTCTGTGTTTATCAGCTCTGTTAGATCCTGTCATCCACCAAGCTCAGAGCGCAGCACTGGGGACTGATCATCATCTCCTCCAGCAGGTAAAGAACATTGAAGTGACAGGAAAGGACCTCCAACCACACACCACATGCACACACTTACACTTGAAGGAAGAAAAAAACACTCAAACTGTTGGCCAGTCTCAGTGCCACCTAAAGCTTCAAGTGTAGGGGAAAGGACTGTACTGTACAAAGAGTATTAGCCTTAAGTCAGTGCTACACAGTGCTGGGAAAATATTTACCCCTTTCAAGATTTCTTCATTTTCACTTTTTTCCATATTTGTCATACTAATATGTTTCAGCTCATGAAACAAATTTAACAGTGGACAAAGTAAACCTCAGTAACTACAAAATGCATTTTTAAATGACATTTTCATTTATTAAAGCGAAGCAGCTATCCAAACCTAACTGGCCCTGTGTGAAAAAGTAATTTCCCCACCATTGTTAAAGGATGAATTAACTGTGATTAACCACATTTTTTGAAAAGCTGAGTTCATTTTCACTTGCCACACCCAGGCCTGATTACTGCCAGACCTGTTGAATCAGGAAATCACTTAAATAGAAACTGTCTGATAAAGTGAAGCAGGCTAAAACATCTCACAAAGCAACACATGCCAGGATCTAAAGAAACAGCTTAGAAACTAAGTCACTGACATCCGTCACTCTGGAAAGGGTTGCAAAGCCATTTCTAAGGTTTTGGGCCTCCAGCAAACCATGGTCATTATCCTCGAACAGAGAAAACATGGAACAGTGTTGAACCTGCAGAGAACCTGCAGCCTACAAAAACTGCTCCAAAGCCATTAGTACCTGCTCAGATTAACTCACCACAGTCCTTAAGTCATTAAGTCATAGTATCTGATACCAGGTAGATCTCTTGGAACCCCAGACAAGCAGGTGAAATGTGACATCATCAGACTGCATGCCACCAATTGGCTGGTCAGTGACATCCCTCGAGAAATTATGAAAGCGTCTCGTTCACAAAAATCAAAACTGCCATTTTGGAAAATGACTAAATAACACAATGCTGTAGTCCCTGAGTAAGTCCCTGATGAAAAGCCACAGACCGAGCAGCAGGTATATTCGACATTCAACTTTGTTGTAGCATTTGTTTTGCATACTTATTACATCAAAGGTCTCTTGCATGCAATACTGTAACAACAACCACACACATTAGATGGTACTCGATTGTAATGGAAAACCACTGATCTAAGTCGGGTCAGGCAAGCCACAGCGAGTTGATCCAAGTAGGTAAGCGGCTCAAGAGTGCATTAACAACTCACCCAGGAGGTCACAAAAGAACCCAGAACAGCATCTAAAGAACTGATTCAACAGTAAGAAAGAGACTGGGCAAAAATGGCATCAGTGGAGTTCCAAGCCAAAAACCACTGCTAACCAAAAATAACACAAGTCTCATCTCACATTTGCCTAAAAACATCTCAATGATTACCAAGACTTTGGGGAAAATACTCTGTGGTCTAACAAGACAAAAGTTTAACTTTTTGAAAGGGTTTCATCATACCAGCAGTCAAACATGGCGGTGGTAGTGTGATGGTCGGGGTTGTTTTGCTGCTTCAAGACCTGGGTGACTTGTGTGTAATTTATGGAACCATGGACTCTACTTAACAGAAAGTCCTGAAGGAGAAGGTCCAGCTATTATTTCATGCCCTGAAGATAAAGTGCTCATGTGTCTAGATAAAGTCTAGACTATATCTAAGTCTAGACTTTAGTCTGATTGAGATGCTTTGGCATGACAATAAACAAGCCGGTCAAAGCTTGAAAACCCTCAAATGGGGATTGAACAACAGTTCTAAGTGAGCCAAAATTCATCCACATTGATGTTAACGAATATTAAAATGTGTTTTTTGAGATTTGTGTGACAAATATGCAAAAAATAAAATACATTTAAATGAATACATTTGCAGCATCTAAATTCTACATATACTTTACATACAGCTATAGTGAACTTTTCTTGACTTTCTAATCTGCTGATTTTTAGATTAGCTAGTTAACGGTATCAACTTTTAAAAATAATTGGTGGAGATTAAAAGATTCAGAATGAGCAGAAGATTCAAAGTGCAGGCACAATTAGTTTTCTAGCTAATTCACAGGTTCAGTGCAGTTCCATGTGTGGCAGTGGCTGAGGGACCTGGGGATTTAGGCCGTTCCACAAGTGAGTGTTTTCTGTTAAACAAACATCTGTTCATTGTTTTCTCACAGTGAGCTCACCCACCGGACAAAATTACCCAGGAAAAACATGCCCATCAAACACTGTTTTTATTTTTTTCCCTCAGCGTATTAGCCTTCAAACATGGAAAAAAAAGGAGGTTACTCAAACTTTATTCATGTTTTGGATATTGTAATCATTAGGAACACAACACATATAGACAGGATTAAATAGGCAAGAGTGTAAAAGAAGTAAAAAGGAAATAGGATGTAAAGTGGGAGGCAGAAATTAAGTTAGAAATGCAGAGGGATGGAGATGCTATAGAACGGAGGTCAGGATAATGACTGTGGACAGGTCCAGAGGAGCAGACCGCCAAGCCGTGTGTTCCACCACTAATAGGATTAAGAAGGATGGGATTCCCCCTGGAGGACTGGACACACTCACACCAGAGAGAGATAGAAGGAGCGACATCTCTGCCTCGCCTGGCAATACACCCGCAGGACTGGGTTTAAGTGTGTGTGTGTGTGCATGCGTGAATGTTTTACTTCACTGAAGATAGAATGTCCTCTCAAGGATACAACGATGAAGAAAACTCGGGGGGCTGGCATCGGGCTGGCTATAGGAGCCTCTGTGTGTTTACACTTTAACTCACACCAAAGGTTAGCTGAATTTAGCGTAGTTCAAGGCTTTTAAACTCAGTGTCAACATCAAGACATCAAGTGGGCCGTTCTCAAAGTTAGTTTTAAAAAGCATCCCTCTCTCAAGCACTGTCCAGAGAATGCCAAAGCAACAGGTGGCGATAAAACCCTATCTTTGAAGACATTTTGAGCAATGACAAGCAAACAAGCAATAACATGGCATACAGTCTGATGTCAAAAAAGGAAATAAAGGTGCCCAATGTTTTCTTTGTCCACATGTTAATGCAGAAAATACTTTTCTGGAAATCTTCCTCCTGGCAGGACATTACGAAAGGTCAAACGCATAGAAAAAATTATGTTTACCATTGTACCCATGTATGTTTGGACGCTGACAAAGAGTAAATGTGACTAATGCCTTCAATTGAACCATGTCTTTCTAGAAGAACATTTCAGTGAACTGTTAATATTTTCTATCCAAAATATCCATCCATCCATTTGCTTCCGCTTATCCTTTTCTGGGGGGGGGGGGGGAGGGGGGGGAGACTGGAGCCTATCCCAACTGTATTAGGGCAAGAGGCAGGGTACACCCTGGACAGGTCACCAGATAACCATTCACACTCACATTCACTCCCACACCTATGGACAATTTAGAGTTTCCAATCAGCCTATCCCCACTGGGTGCATGTCTTTGGACAGTGGGAGGAAGCCAGAGTACCCGGAGAGAACCACGCAAACACGGGGGGAACATGCAAACTCCACACAGAAAGACCCTGGCCTGAAGGTGGAATTGAACTCAGGACCTTCTTGCTGTGAGGCAACAGTGCTTACTGTGCCACCGTGCTGCCTTATCCAAAATATCCAATATATATATATATATATATATCTAAACCACTGGTCTGAAATATCATTTGGCAAATTACTAAATCCTAAATTGCTTGTAGAGTTATTTGCCATCTACCATTCATGATAAGTTAGACCTCAGAGGTACATGTCATCTCTTTATTTTGGAAAAAGGCAAACAGACTTTTTCGTTTTTTGGCGGGGAAAGGGGTGGGGGGTTAAATAGTTTATAATGTGTTTCAAAATGATCTTTTCTTTGGTTTGAGATTGCCAAGATTTGGGTAAACAATTTAATGACAAACAATAAATAGACAAACAATATTCTGATGGCCTAGGGTTGGAGCTGGTTCGGGAACAACCAATGTGACCATTTCGTTAGGGAACTGTTCCCATATCTTGTGTGTATTTTTCAATGCTATTTTCTAGTTTTATCAGTGTCTTTGGTGTTATACTTTTGTCTCTAACTTATCAACTTTATGACTATGTGACAACAACAGAATCATACATGCAAATCCCTCACTCTAGTTGTTTTCGCCCTCCTTATACCAGAGGGAAAGAGGAGAAAGAAATGTCTGTGTGTGATGGCGAGTGATGGTGACACAGAGCACTGCCTGGGAGCCTCTTCACGGCTCTGTCCAAAACATTTCAGCCAACAGAGAGCCAGAACTGTACATAGCCTGCAACAACACTCTTTCCTTTCTCACACACTCGCGCACATTTCTATTACCACACTTTATGGTTTCTGTCTTTAATTTATCATAAATGGAGGTGGAAATGTTCCTGAACCTTCCTGCTTACCTTCTTGCCTAAGTTGAACAAATAACCAATTTACTCAAGGTTATCAAATACAAAATGCATATAATAATTGTGCAGTGCAAATATGTGTTGTGACCACTTCTTTAATCTAAATCATTGGCCTTCTTTTTGTGTTGTGTCTACAGTTTTTTTTTATTGGTTTGGCGCAGTTTTCACAAGCAATTGGTACATTTTCAAAACTCTTAGTACTTATATCACAACAGATCATCAAAAGTGCACCTTTTTCAAACATTTCAGCATATTTTCAATTGTGTTAGTACAATACACATAATGACAAAATATCCTTTTCACTACACAAAATAAGTGTTTCATCTAAATAAATGTTTCGTTCACAGTTACTGCCTTTCATAATGTTATCACTATAAAGTTTTTGATTTGCATCTCTTATTATTCAGTTTAATACATTTGTCTGTCATTTAATTCAACTGATCTTAATGTTTAATCAATGAATCATTCATTATGTCCATGGATTTTCAACTTGACTGGTTGTTGTCTGGTCATTTGTAAGTTACACATTGCTGCAAGAGCTTTCAATCTAGAAATACTAATTGCTAATTGTTTCCCCCTGATGATCACAATTAGTTACCATATAAGTAGAGTGTAGTAGTGTAGTGTGTTTGAGACTTTGCACTGTTCAAATATGGAGCAGGATAGACTCGTAGGGAGAGGAAACCTTCATCGAAGAGATGGTGGTGCACCTCGACAGAGACGTGGTCTTCAGAGAAATGTAGGCAGAAGACAACGCACCATCATCTCTAATGAAGTCCGGGCCATCATTGTTGACCATGTGGTTAACAGAGGCTTTACCATGGCTGAGGCTGCCAGGTTGGTACAGCCTAATTTACAAAGGTCAACTGTCAGCTCTATCATCAGAACTTTTTGCCAAGAAAACCGGTATGTCTGCTATAGCAACTTCACTTCTAAAATATAGTACTCTATTGTATAGATGAACAACATGTAATTGTCAGTTTACAGTAATGTAATTTGTAATACTATATTGACAGTATATGATTGTCCTCAGAATTAACAGGAGACAACCTGGTGGTGGTCGCCCACGTGTTTTGACTGACCAGCAGGAGCTGGCTGTGGTGGAAATGGTCAAGGCAAGGAATGACATACGGCTGTCTGAAATCAAACAGGCTATTGAGAACAGCAATGACACCTTTGCCAATGTGCCATCAATTAGCCTTCCAACGACTGCCCGGCTTTTGAAGAAGCACCAGGTTTCCATGACACAAATTTACTTGGTTCCTTTTGAGAGGAACAATGTCCGGGTGAAACAACTGCGTTCAGAATATATTCAGGTAAACTGGCATGCAATTACTGTAACAGAGGGTGATGGAGCTGGACGCTGCTGTGAATCATCACAAGTATATTTTTGTTGATGAGGCCGGTTTCAATCTGGCAAAAACTAGACGCAGAGGACGTAACCTTATTGGACAAAGGGCTACCATCCAAGTCCCTGGACAACGTGGGGGAAACATCTCAATGTGCGCAGCTATATCTGAAGATGGTGTGGTAGGCTGTAGACCAGTTCTAGGGTCATACAACACTGAACACCTTTTTTTTAAATGAACTGGAGCAGGCCTGTCAGGGAGAAGACATCGTCTATGTTGTTGTGTGGGACAATGTCAGCTTCCACCATGCACAGCTGGTTCAGGAATGGTTTCAAACACATCCTCGCTTCATGACCCTCTATCTTCCACCATATACCCCTTTCCTCAACCAAATTGAGGAATTCTTCCCTACATGGAGGTGGAAGGTGCATGATCGCCATCCTCATGAGCACGTCTCCCTTCTTCAAGCCATGTGTGATGCTTGTGGTGATATAACTGCTGAGCAATGTCAAGCCTGGATTCATCATGCCAGGAGATTTTTCCCACGGTGCCTGAACAACGAAGACATCCACTGTGATGTTGATGAAAATTTATGGCCCAATGTTAATGACCGGCTTGATTAATTGTGTAAAAGTGATAAAAATAAAAATATATTTTGCTTAGGTAAATGACTTGTTTTTTTTCTCCCTTTTTTTTTTGTGTGTGTGTGTGTATATATATATATATATATATATATATATATATAATTCTTTTATGTCTGAACATAAGTGTAATATTTGCTGTGTAAAGTTTTACAGTTCAGATACACTCATTCATCATCAAGGACAAATTGAAACGCTTACCTTGTATTATTTGCTCCTGAATAAAATGATTGGTAAAAGTACTAAGTTGAAAAAAGATCTTACTGTTTTGTTTGGGTGATTAAAGCAAATGTTCTCAAAATATATCACAATGATCATGTGTTCTGAAACAATGATTAAGTGGAATGAAAATATGTGCAAATACAATGAAATCATGACATCAGATTTGAAAGAATGACTAGTGGTGTTACAAATGTGATCAAATGTGAGTTTTGTACTGAGAGATTTGAAAATGCACACTTTAGTTGTGAAAATAGTACCAAACCAATTTAAAAAAACTGTAATATAGCTATTTTTGTATACACACATTAAAGCACACTTTTCAGTGCAGAACTGCTTTAAGTGTACTCGTGTGAAGAGGAATTTCCTGACTTAAATATAAGTCAAAGTTAGACATAGCTATCATGATGTCACCCACTGATTGGTGAAGTCCCATTCTGAAGCCTTAGTCAAAGCAGATTTGACATTGAGCTGTACATTGTACATTCATAGGATAGAATTTTGTCAGTCAAACAGTAGAGACACTCTAAAACATATGCTGATAGTGTTGTCCTTACTTTCAGGTTACCACTTTCAGGTTGTTGTTGCAGTCCTTTTTAAGCTATTAATTCAGCTTTAGCTTTTTGGAAGAAACTTCTGTTTGTGACATAATCACAGGACGTCTTCTATTCAGTCTTGTTTCTGGACACAAACCTTCTGGGAATCTTATCTTTTCATCTGTGTCCATGTGTGCAAAGTGAAGAATGCTCATTTATAAATGAAAAAAAAAACTGTCCACAAATTGACAAGCAAGTCATAATTTTTATCACTGTTTTGTAATTAAAGTAATTGGTTGAGCAAAGGAAATAGAACTATTTTGTTACGTTTCAATACAAAAGTGCTTGGTTGGGTTTAGAAATAGATAGATAGATAGATAGATAGATAGATAGATAGATAGATAGATAGATAGATAGATAGATAGATAGATAGATGTTTTGGGTTGCCTTGGAAACTCACTTTACAGCTAAGCTTTTATTGTTCTATATCCTCTAGGGGGGGAAGAATCTTCCCATTGAACTTTTTTTGTGATTTCTTTCCTCTTTGGAGCTAAAAGAGGCCACCCAAACACACAAGATATCAATAGAAAGCCCAGGATGTCCTCTATTTTGTACATCAGGACTGAGTAGGGTAGCTCAAAGAAGCAAAAGATATAGACCAAAAACGAATGTCCATTGCAGAGGACATAAATGAATAGGCCGGTTCTCAGGAGGATAAATACAACTCAATATTAATGTCTCTACTACAGAATAATATACTAAGAGCATGACAAATGCAATAAAAACTTTCAACCCTGTGATACATTTCCCTTAAATTAATGTACAATCCATTTAACAGTGCAAAACAAGACAAATGCACAATAGGTGCAGGATGACCTGTAAATTAGCTGTTTTAAACCATCACATGTTCAAGTTAGGTTCTCTTACATATTATGAGCTTTTATTTGTTCCTAAATTCTCTTTCTTTTTCTTAAGTCAGTCAATATTCTATCCCCAAATCCTAAACTACCTTCATGGCCTGCATAAAACACCCCCCTCTTGTTTTTTATCCTTGTGTTGCCTTCTGGCCCTCATAGGGATAGCAGCACAAGTAGGCACACACATTTAAACACACACATTCCCATGAGTGCCCTGTTTGAACACTCCCCAAACCACTCACTCACCCACCCACCCTCCAGCTCAGTACTTAGGGAGCATATGCTGGGTGCTGTCTTTGTGTCCTCGGAGGCCCATGGGACTTAGGTCCCTGCCCGCCTGCCTCGTCTGCCTATTTTATGACCAGAGCCAACTGGACAGGGCTGATGGATGGGCCTCCGAAGCTGGGGACAGTCTAGAGAGAAGGGAAAGGGGGGGTGGTTGAGGTGGTTGTGTTGCACATGTGCGTGAATCCTGGGGGGTGGGGGTGGGCATTGTGTGAGTTGGATTTTCAGAATCTATTATCAGCGGGCCTAGCTCTAGGTGGAGTTCTGTCACATCACGGCACACTCGAGGTGTAGCGTGTCGACATATCGGGTGTGTGCGCTCTGTGTTTCTGCATACATGTGTGTTCGAGAGTTGCCCACAGATGCATCTGATGTGCAGTAATTGCTGCCCTTTCAGTTAACTATTACCGATTGTCGTGAGAGGGGAAACTTGGTTCAGTCAGCCCACACTTCGTGTCTGCCGCTGCTAAGCTTAACTTCTCCAGACTTGAGAACAAAGTGGTAGTTCAGAGGAAAGCAAACATTCCTGCTTTGTGTTTGGCACTCTGACATGCTATAGCATGCTGTGCAGCATTTATTTCTGAATTGTCTGACTTCCTGCAGCGAGCACAATCGCTGTTGTGTTTCTGTAATTGACACTTTTGCACCAGGTACTCATCTCCATTAAAAGCTGTGGCCTGCAGAGCTATTGTCCCCTTAAAGGTGCTATGTGTGGTATTTTTTTGTGCCAACATATCAAAGCCAAATTAATCACAATCTGTTTTTTTGTTTTGTTTTTTAAAATAATTGCCACACAGTTAGTTAATAAGTCATGCAACCAACATCTTTGGAGAACAGTTAAAACAAGAACTCCATTTTCTGATAGTGTAGAGATAGAAACGGGGTTAAAGTCAGTGACAATGTAGACATCACAGAGTTAAATGTGCCAGATCTGTTGGCACATCAGACACAGTTATCATACCTTGGCCTCTAATACACTGGCTGCGTTTTTAGTGAATTCCCAAGGGAAATAAATTTTCAGTAGTCAGTTGCTTGCAGGAAATACTTCAGAGGTTGCATGAACAGATTTTGACATGTATTGTGCGACAAGCCCTGAGAAGTTTTTCAAAGACCTGGAGAATTGCAAATGTATTGCCACATGTACATTTCGTGACAGCAGAGCATATTTTAGGACATTTTGGCTGTTTCAGCATGAAGACAAATAACCTGTGACAGTTTCTCTTTTAAGCAGTGTATTGAATAATGGTGACAATATACTCAAAGTTTCAGATATCACAGATGAAATGTGCTCATTGTGTATCACTTACAGTTGCTGGCTAGCTAACATGTTATGTTCTAATTGCCTAGGTAACTTCCCAAGCTAACCCCATCTAATCTCAATCAATAATATCCTTCACTCTCAGTGATAGCCGCCTTAATTGGTCGCCAGCCCACTTTGGGACCCACCCACTTTGTGTTGTCATTGGTTATTGTATCCAGCCTGAAGTTAATAAATGTCATTGACTTTTTATTTGCTGAGAATCGTTTCTTCCATGGTCGCCTCTTACGGAATTGCTAGCAGTTAAAATGTTTGCAGTCTCTACTGTCAGTGGTGACGCAACTGTTCAGAGCTTACAGCATATTTTTGTTAGCATCCACCAAAAGCACGTAAACTTGTTAAGTGTTTACTGGAAAGTTGTCTATATTAACAGGTTACTATAAAATTACATTTTTCAGTAACGCAATGATGTATAATTATATTATAGTCAGAGTTATGTTGTTACTTGTGTTACAAAGGATTTACTGTTATCTGCATGATGGGCGGATTGAGGGAAAAATATTAAATAGGCATCTTTCTTTCAATGCAATTGCACTACACTGCACTTGGACTAGCTGAAGTTAGTCCTCCAGAGAGGAGGAAAATGGTGGCGTGGTCTACAACTTTTGAGGAGTGGAGATATGGACATTATATTTAATTTTACAGTATGAAAAAACAGGAGCACAACAGTAAAGTGCAGATTGTGTCCAGAACAGAAAGAACTTATACTACTAGCATGCTAAGACAAGGCTAGCAAAAAGGCTAGCAAAAAACCCAGAGTGATGCTAAAGCCTACTATGCCAACCCCACCAAAGCAACCAGACTTTGGTCCAGAGATTAATAATAAGTAAGGATTAAATGCAGAGTGGTGTATTAACACATAGTGAGTGATAAAGGTGAGTGAAGAAGAAACACAAAGTGCATTATGGGAAGCCCCCAGCAGCCTAGACCTATTGCAGCCTAACTAAGAAAGGAATCAGGGTCACCTGATCCAGACCTAACCATATGCTTTATCAAAAATGAAAGTTTAAAACCTAATCTTAAAGGTAGAAAAGGTGTCTGCTGAAGAATCCAAACTGGGAGCTGATTTCACAGAAGAGGGGCCTGAAAGCTAACTCTTCTGCCTCTCATTCTACCATTTGACCTTGACTTAATGATGCATTAAGATAATATTAAGTCATCATTTTAAAATGATATGCAGAAGTCAGTGCAAACACGTAACCAGCAAAAATGAGTACAAGCACGAGTTCTGGGGTATTTCATATTTTATTTATTTATGCCATAAGCCCAGTTAGCAGTACATAGCTCAGGACGAAACAATGATAAGAATGTAAAATATACACCATCAGCGATTCATTCATACTGTTCGGTCAGAAAGACGTGTAGGATTTTTCTTCTTTTTTTTTTACATTTAGCATTATTCAAAGTCATTTATGAGGAACGCCTTGAACTTATAAGGCCCCACGGATGAAAGGAAGCAGGGTTAGAGCAATCCAGGTACTGTTCAAACGTGCAATATATGCTCCACAACATGTTAACTGTTAATTTTAATAATTTAAGGATACAATTTACATAATCTGCCTTATAAAAGTGGGATTTGTCTGTGTGTGTGTGTGTGTGTGTGTGCATCTTTCTGGGCATGTGGGTGTCTTTTTATAGTTGCGGCCTTGTAAAGGAAATGTAGTAATTACATGTTTATATAATTAGGTCAGTAATTCAAAGGAATAAGCTTGTGTGTTTCCCATTAGTAATAAAGTAGCCCTTTGTGGCCCATATCTGTCACAAAGAGGGTTTCTCTTTCATTAGTTAACACACTAATAGACATATCTCTTAACCAGTAGTGCTTAATACACACACAGATGCTGCTTGCATCTAGGGACACCTGCAGTTATGCAATACACACATGAGTGTATCTGCCTGCAACATGAAATATTGGCAAAACGGCCATAGTTTTCCTTCTGTGCTGGAAAAAGTAAATACAGAGGATTTATGCACAAATGCACACACACACACACACACATGCACGCACAGAGTCTGAGGACAGAGAATATTATATGCCGTACAGACTGTGAACCCCTTGAGGCAAATTTGTGATTTGTGATGTAGTGCTATGAGAATAAAATTGATGCCCACTAATGCACAAATATACACACACTTTGGCCTACATGCACACATGTGATTGTACTTGTACTTGCACATAAATGCATGCATACAGAAAGGTATAAGCATACACATTACAAAAACACAGGAAATGCTTCCAAACTGGCACTATTACCGCAGTTACAAGCTCACACTTTCGCCCTCATTGGGCGAAACACACACACATATACACACACTCACTCAAAGAGTCACAGCGCTCTCCACTTCTAGGCCTTCAGAAGGTATTTTCTCTCTCTCTCTCTGCCTCATCAGGCCCTGTAGCAGAGGGCAGGCAGTAGCTAATAATAGGTATTGACTGGTTCAACGTGGGATGAGCAAGGTTCAACCATTGGATCTCCAAATGCGCCCGGGGGTCACTCGCACAGCGAACATGTCTCCCCGGACCCGCCTGAAAGAGAAGGCATTTTAAACTTTCATGACTTCTCTGAAATCGCGGCTGTTTCGCCTTTCAGGCCTTAACTCTTTGTACTCAAAGCGCTCGGCTCGATCAATATCCGAGGAGGAGAGAGAGAAGAGGAGAGGATAGGAGTGTGAGAGGAGGGGATGGAATGCAGACGTCTTTATTTCAGTGGCTAAAACTGGTGTGCGCAACACACACAGGCCTGGGTCTGTTCAGTTCCTGCTGCTGTGAACTTTCCGAGCACATGTATGAGCACATGTGCACACACTTGGACCAGGAAGATTCAGCCAAAAAGACTGCTAAATGCATGCAGTGAAATACTTTAAAAGCAGACACACATGATGAATTCATACGTATGTTTGGTATGTATGGTAAGTAAAACCATTGTCTCTCATTCTGTGTATTTCAAAAGGAAACCGTGTGGATGAATTAACAAATAACAAAATTACTCTTAGATGATTACAGGCAGGCGTTTCATGGGTTGGACAGTAGCTTTTAATTTAATGTTTTATTTATTTATTTGGAAACAAAATAGAATAAAAATGTATGCTAAATGTTTAATGTTCTCTTTCTTTTTACAGATCAAATGTTGAGTCACCTAATTCTCATTTGAGTGACTCTTTTCTATGTTTTACATTATGTTTCCCTTTGTGACAGCCATGGCTTAATACCATCATTTTACATATTCTCTTTACCTTCTGCAACTATGTCAATATTGTAATTACCAGGATGATTCCTACATCTATACAAAAACTTACATACATCCACTGAAAAGAAAAAGAAAGAAGAAAAAATGACAGTTAAAAAACAGTTGCATGAGCACTGAAATATTTTATGCTTTTGTATTGCAAACACAAATTAGGGGTGTCTGTGGCGATACCGTGAGTCCTCTACAAATCAGAAGACGGGTAGTTTGATCCCCAGCCCACATTGCCAAGATACTAAATCCCCAGTTTCCCTTGCATATACTCTCATTTAGAGATAGCACGATACCACTTTTTTATGTCCGATACCGATACCGATATCATAAATTTGGATATCTGCCGATACCGATGTGAATCCGATATAGTGTGTTTTTTAATCAATAAAACTGTTTTTTTAATATATTGCTGCATTTTGTATAAGTTCATACTCAAGTTTAAATAAATAACAACACTAAAGCTATTCTGTTATACCTGTATGTAAAAAATACACTGCACCCAAAATATTTCATAGTTCAGCAACACTGATCAATCTAATAAACTTAAACCTGCTCCATCCTCCCTATTCTGGTATTTTAAAGAGTACTTAGCAGAAATATTAAACAACCTAACTAATAGGGTTGCAAACTCCCAGCAAAAAAAAATAGTGAACCACCCCCCATCCTCCACCTCATGATGCTTAATCAATGTAATCAACTTTAATTTGATGCAGGGAAAAAAATGCACAGAAATAAATTATTTTTCAAGAATAATTAAATAGATTCAACATCTTTCTTCAACAGAACTGCAGACTGCACAGATGGTATCTTCCCAAAGGAAAAAGTACTATAGCTTACTAGGGTATATTAGACTTAATAGTTACTATATACAGTAATGGACTTCTATACATTTTACATAAGATTAAAACTTTGGGTGTAAGATTCAGATAATTATTTATTAAAAGCTAGACATTTTAAATGAGAATAAGAAAGAAAAGTAAGTCATTGTGCCCCCTTTTCCCTGTTAATGCCCTATCCCCCCCAGCTAAACTTTGCCCCTGCACAGTTACCAGCCGTCAGCTACGTAGAAAAAGATCCTGGTGTAAAAAGTAATATTAAATAAATTCTAACAACAGATTATCAAGCTTAAACGTGCTGCTGTTGTTCAGCCGCTGGTTTCCTCTTTCTGGTGCAAAGTGGCTCAAAAACAAAGAAGAGAGACGGACTCGCGACAGAAAAGCCGATCAGCTGATCATGAAGTAGCAGCAAGAGAGAGAGAGGCAGTCGCTCCATATATTGGTTGTTAAGCTTAACGTGGGAATGCTTTACAGACATTCAGAGATGAACTTACACACTTGCTTTACTTCTCTCTGGGATAACTTCCTCGGAGATAAAATGCTGGTTTGGTAGGGAGGCTACAAATACACACAGCTGCTCTATCACGTGATCACACTGCTCCGACGTGCCACGGTTATGGGCCGAGTTACGCCGTGTCGCAAGTTTTGTGAGGTGCTTTTTTGATATTTAATGGATCGGATTACATTTTTTATTTCTCTCCGATTTCCGATCCAGTAATTTACGTCACTATCAGACCGATACCGATACGTAATATCGGATCGGTCCATCTCTACTCTCATTGGAGGGTGAGTGTATCACACCAGAGTAAGAACGTGTTTAAATGCAAAAAAGCTTTGTGAATGAACGAATGTTGTGTGTGCGAACAGGTGAATGTGGCTTGCAGTAAAAAGCTCTTCATACTCTAAGCACCACTGATTTACCACTTTGCCTGCTTTACTAAACTGTTGCTATGTTAAAAAATGTTGCACAAATAAGGCGAATAAAAGTTTATTATTGTAATAAACTTTACTTATATAGTTCAAACATATGCATAAAGTACATAATGCAAAAATTTGCCTTCAAGAATCAACATGCAGAGTCAAAAAGACGGAGCACCCATATGCAGCAAGAGTGCACCAAATGTTAAAAGGACACACTGTTGGATTTATCCAAATGCAGCAGGCAGACAAACAGCAGAAACAGAATGCGAACAAACCAGCGGAGCCCTTGTGATTGGCCTCAGGCTGTAATGGACATGAACAACCTCTGTGTTAACAGCAAGGAAGCCTGTTTTGATTTCTGACACATTTAGTACAGAAAAGGCTGCTGTATTTGTAAATGGTTTCTAGTGAGCTGACTCATACTGGTTCCAAATCATTCCTGGTTTTGCAGAATACTACCCTTCTTACATGACCGAAATTCAAGATAAATTTACACTATATATGGCCTGCGTGTGCACCTCTGCGCCTGCTTGTGTGTGTGCGTGTGTGTGTGTGTGTGATGCCTTCAGGTAAAGAGAGGTTTCACCACAATGTGACTACAGCTGCTGCAGAGACAGAAGTTAATACCCAGGGCAGGGGACACAGGGGAGGGTGCGTGCGTGTGAAGGGCAGCTGCGGCCCCCTCAGATACACAGAGTAGAGGTGAATGGCTTTCACACAGAGAAAGCGCATGATCAAAAAAAGCCACACAGTTTTAAATTTAAACAGCTGTTAAACTTCAGTATTGTCTTTGTCTGTCTCTTGTGTATCCCATGAATATCTATCATAGACTGTATAAAAAAGATGGATGCATCTACTGTGGTGTAAACGGTTTCTTAGTCAGGTCCTGTTGTGACGCCTCAACATGAGCATTTTCATGCTGTCATCATGTTGGTGTTTTCAGGACCCCGCACCAGGGGGCAGATCATTTAGTGACTGAAACCATAAATTCATCAAAAACAAATGTTTAGGTCATAGGTCAAGAGAGAGATTTTATAGACTTTTATACACTCAGACTTCTGAAAAGCTGTAAAATGTGTGAAGAAGCAGATTCATTTTTGGACTTTTAACTGCATTTTCATATTTTCCAACCTCCCAGTGGGCCGAATTAGAGTCTTTGAGGGCCGATTTTAGCCCCCGGGCCTTATGTTTTATACCCCTGCTCTAACACATGTAGACAAAGCAAGCAGATATAATCATTTAGTCTATAATATGTAATAAATAAGTAGGAGAGGGCTATTATGCTACCAAGGCTTGACATTGGTTCTGAATTTAGTTCGAAGGAGTCTGAGATTCTTTGATGTTACTTTTTTGGTTCAGATGTTTTTCAGGTTTAAATTAGCTGGTGTTGTTAAGTGACATTTAAATATTTTAATAACAATTTTATTTAATATTTTTATAATGTGATTATTATAATACCCAAAGTATTTAAACTCTTAATTCAAAGTCATCAGAAACCTTTGACAAAGGACTACATTGGTTTAAATGTAGGTTTACATGTGTTCACTACTAAACCAAGAAAAAAAGAAAAAAAATTGTGAAACCAAACTTTTGAAACCAAATAATCCAGAAGTGCTAAAACCTGCAGCTCATCTATTAGCCGTGACAGGCAGACTTCCATGTAAACATGCCAAAATAAAATTATATTTACAGTCTGGTATAAAAAAGGTTGTTCTTTACAGTTAGTTTAATCCTTCATTATATATGTTGAGTGTGTGATTTAGATTTTTCTTAAGATATAAAGTTTGTGGTTTTGCTTCCTTGATAAGCAGTTGTGAAAACGCAGGCAGTCGCAGCTAATAGCTAGGTCTCACCTGGGCTAATCTGAGTCACTAATGAATTTTTCAGTATGTCCTGCTTTGAAATACAGAGTGTCTAAAAAATGTTTGCTTTACTTTTAGTGAGTGGAGTAGTTGTAGCCCATTAGTCTGTCAGTTAGCAGTAATTAGCAGCTATGTCTTTCTGGGTGATGTGCACATATAGCTGATGAATTAAGTTTGCTAGAAATGCTAATCTTACCTGATAAAATAAAATAAAACTAATGATATAAACAAATGAAAAGTAAAAGTGGCTAAAATTGTGGTTTCAAATAGCAGGCTCAAAAGTTAGTGGGTAACATCACCCATCTACACTGTAAAATCGAATTAGTTCCCAGAACTCAAACAAATTGAGGAAAGCTTAGCTAAAAATGACTAAATTAGGATAACTTATTTATTTTGAGTACTCTGTACAAGCTCATTTGTTCCCAGAACTCAAGAAAATTGGATCAAGTTTACGTAAGATGACCAAGTTAGGGCAACTTACTCATTTTGAGTACACTGTACGGCCTTGTCAAAAAAATTAAGGAAACTCGTTGCCTCAAAAAAACTAAGTAAAGCTTACTTAAGATGACTGTTAGGACAACTTATTCATTGCAAGTCTGCAGTATTAAGAATAACTTGATATTCCTGACTGTACAATACTAATTGTTTACCTACTGACAAACATTTCAAGTTCAACTAAATGAAAAAAACAATTTGTGGTAACCTGAATATGATTAAAAATAATTAACAACACTTTTTGTAATGATGTTAAAATGAGCCCAACTTTTATTTCCAAACACAACAAAGTATAACAGCCAACATACTGGACACTGTTCTGCTGAACAACAAACAATTATATTGCCATCACTGTTATAATCTTACAATGAAACAAAGTCTCAGATGTAATTATTCTGAAAATAAGTTTAGACCTACCACAAGTTTGTTTTGTACTTACATTACTTATATAATCAAAATAAAATATTTGTTGTTCTGTCACAAGTGCAGTCTCTAATTTAAACAACACATTTGTGTTTCATTCCAACACATGAGCTGGAATGTTGTAATATTTTAAGGATGGCTTGTTTCCAGTCCAGGCATTACTGCCTGAATGACTGTCATGGATCGAGGTGATCCAAATGTAGGTGCAGAAGAAAGTCTTTAACTAGCAGCAACGCTAGGCTAACACTAACTAGCAAGATTATAAACCTGGTGCTAAACTAAGAGAAGCCACAAAATCAGTTTGAATAAAAGTAAACATTTACTCACCATGTCAGTGTATCAAGTAAAGATTCACAGCAATGGAAACAATAATATCCTGAGCTGACGCTTTTCCAGGTTTGCTCAACATATTCCATAACAAATGCTGGCACCATGAACATGCGGACTGATCCGAGAGGGAGGAGGACGGTAGTGACGGGGCATTTTCAAAACACATCTTTCATCCTTCCGCACTGAGAAGCAAAACTTCCATCTTACTTAGTTTCTCTAAGTTAAGACAACTCAAATAAATTGAGTTTATCAGCGTTTTTGCATAAAAAGTACTGGTAACTTATTTAAATCGAGTTCAGCCTATTTAATATTTTTAATTAAACACAATATTACATTTTACAGTGTACATCAATCTGTTATATACAGTTGTGTGAAAACCAAATAAGAGATAAATGTAATTATAAGGGAAGAACAACAAAAACTTAACACCACAAATTAAAAATAGTATTTTCACTTAATCAGATCATTGTGTAGCTTTATGGATTGATTTTGTGTGTTGACACGCAGTATTGTCCTTTACTTTAGTTTTCTTTCATTAATCACAAACAAGTGAAAATACTGTAGCATTAGAAAGGATCAGTGAACCAGAACAAGAGAAGTGGACAAAGAGAATCAGATTAGAAAATGCTGTTTCTGTATTTTAAGCTGGGTGGGCTGAAGCCACGGTGTCATGTGTTGAGCGATGGCAGGGGTTGGCTTCATCATGTGTGTTTGGCATTAGTCTGCTAGGGCACCCCTGAAAATTAAACACTGCTTGTCTTGGACTGGATCCATCCAGATACACCGCTGCCAGCGCCGTCACAGACAGCAGAACGTTTGTCAAAAGTTAGTCAAGAAGAAGAAGAACGAGAAGCAGACATTGTGAATTGTGTCTTGGTAGTGTTAAGAAATTCAGAGCTGGTTTCAATAATAAGCTGATTTCTAAAGACAGACTGAAGAGTATTTATTTAGATTTTTATTTTAATTGGAGAAACTAAATTAAATGAAGATGTGGAGCTACCCAGTGTGGCGACCGCTCGTTGCAAGGGAGAAGGCATACATATCTTTAAAATGGATGAAGACGATGATGAGAATGAGACCAAAAGTTTTTTCTTTCTTTTGCTATTCTTGGGCATCTGTACATTATCACTGTAGAGGATCTTCTTATTTCAGCTCCTCCCTTTAAGGGTCACCACTGCCTCCATCTCATCCGATCCCCAACATCCTCCTCTGTCACAACAATCATGCCACACAAATGTCATGAAGGAGGACGCATGTCCTTCTTCTCTGTGGTCTTCCTCTTTTACTTCTACCTGGCAGCTCCATATTCAACATCCTTTGTCCAATATATCCACTATCCCTTGTCTGCACACATCAAAATCTTCTCAAGCTTGTGTCTCTAACTTTGTCTCCAAATCTGAGCTGTCCCTCTGATGTGCTCATTTTGAATCCTGTACATTTTCTCACTTCTCAATGAAAACCTGAACTTCTTTAACCATCTCCAGTGTGGAGATGGTTAAAGAAGTACCTTTAACCTACCTGCACTCCTCACCTCTTTTCTTGTTTTGGAATTTATAACCTTAACCACAGATATTTAAACTCATCCACCTTAACTTCCTCACATTTCGATCTCTCTCCCTCAGATTCACAAACATAATCTGTCTTTTTTCTGTTAATTTCCATTCTTCTTCTCTCCGGTACATACCTCCACCTCCTCAGGCTCTCTTCCAGCAGTTCCCTATCCGCTCTACGGATCATAATGCCATCTATGAATATCCCAACACCACCTTGAGCCCATCTGTCACTCCTACCACTCACCTCACTCCTGTCACTCTGTCCTGCCCCATCCTCGCATACTTCTCTGCCATTCTTCATGAAGTCTTCATGCAGTATCACATTTCCTCTACATCCATGAAGACACAGTGTACCTCCTGCTGATCTCCTCCTTACTTCTCCATCAACCGTTTCAAAGCAAACATTACATCTCTAGTGATTTTTCTCTGTATGAAGCCATACTGTTGCTCCCTGATCATCACGTCTTCTCAGCCTAGCTACAAATCTTTACTATACTTTCATGGTACGGTCTCGGCTCTCTGAAATGATTTCTCTCTTCCTCAGATGCCGTCCCAACTCTAGCAAAAAGAGCTCAAACTTTCACGCTGACATCCTGAAATATGTACGAAAGCGGCCATGATAAAGCTTCAACTCCTGGATCAAACCATGAAATTCTCGCTGCTGCTTTCTCGTGAGAATTGGATGACACCATAAACTCAGTTTCTTTATTTCCTTGTTCAGAGCATCAGGTCCAGCTCCTCATCACTTGACGTGGACTTCATTATTTTTCATTGCGCTCTTTGTGGATCAATGCTTTCTGTGTGAATATATGTTACCCAATAAATTTCCCTCCAAAAAATTCAGAATTTCAGATTTTTTTTCCCTTGTAGTATGCAGAATAAAACATGATCTTCATTTTGTAAATTACAGACAGAATGTCAAATGGTAAATGGACTGATTCTTATATAGCACTTTTCTACTCTCCCAAGTACTCAAAGCGCAAAGAATGTCAAGCATAGACATGATGATAAAAAAAAAAAATAAAAAAAAAAATGGACTGAAGCCATTGCATTAGTACCTTAAATTTCTGAACACAATGTCACGGGGCCGAGTGGCCTGTACTGAACAGGACTCAGGTGCAGAAACAGCAGATGATGTAACAATTTATTAGGCGTAAGTGCAAAAAACGTAGCAAAGACAAAACAATAAGACGTGGAGTTTGACGAGGCGTGGCCTGGGAAACGTGGCTAGGGCGAGGGAATGAGGCCTGAGATGCAGAGTGGAGCTGAGCAGGGAACAGTCACACTGAAGAGTAAAGATAGTGGAGTTAGGGAGGTAGTGGAGGCAGCTCTGAAGTGGCAAGTTGTAAGGGTAGCAATTCTTACTTGCAGTAGGGGACATGGAGTGTTGAGAGGGGGGTGAGAGAATCCAGGGGGGGCTGAGTGGCGTGGAAAGGCTGACCTGAGGTCCGGGGCTTCAGATGGAGTGTGATGGCAGGAGGGCAGGCAGGTGAGGCACAGAGAGATTTTCAAAATGATTGCTTGGTATCCTGAGTCTGGAGGTGGAGCGTGAGCCAAGATGAATACAGCAACTGCAGCACAAGAGAGTCTGGTTAACAAGATAAAGCACAGCAAGAACTTGAAGCATAAGGGGCCTGTTACCAACATGTGTTGATGACGAACTGGCAATGAATGAACATCAACGTGTGGCTTAAATCCCTCTGGCTTGATTGCCTGCAATAGGCTCCAGGTGTGCAGGAGCTGGAGGCGTTGGCCCTGCCCAGGGGCGGATCCCAGGTAAGTTCAGGAGCCTTATGGAAATTCCAGCCACCCACTGCAGACCATGACACACAATCACTTTCACGTGATTGTGAAAGACCTTCGGTTCGACATGAGTCGCTGACAAAACGGCCTTGAACCCTGACCTTATAAATGCTTTCCTGATTATTTTATGGGCTCAGTTGTTAAACTGGACTTGCTACTCACTTGTAACATACAAGTTGTTAGCCAGCGACTGTGTTGTTGCCTCAGTTTAGTTCACACTTTCAAAATTATAATGAATCTTACAAAATAATTCCTGGATCTAGCTCCAGATCTAGCTCCAGATCAACTCCGGAAATCAATGACTTAGTCGAGCCACACCCTGTCCCTAACTTTTTAAGTGATTCCAACTCATTTCCATTCTCCTGGTGTCACCCAGTGCCATTTTATCAATGCCGCTGGTGATTTACACACAAGATGTCCTTTGGTGTCTGTGCTCTAATGCACTGGATTATGGCTTTGTCACAGCCAACTCATTATTTTTCAATGAGCGGGGGTGGGGATGAGGGTGTGGGTTTACTACGAGGCTTTTTTTGTAACTATGGCCAAGTAGACTTCAGTAAGTAAACCTTACCAGAGAGTCAAAGGTAAAAATAAGAAGCAACAGCGAAATGAAACAGAACAGCAAGTGAAATAAACCACAGCGGAAAACAAAAGGGTTCCAACAGGACACAAACCAGCGTATTCTGACTGAGGACCCTTTGCCTTATACCAGCAGCCCTCAGGCTGTCTTATGTCGACTTTGCAGGTCTCTAAAGTGGTTGTCATCTCTCGGTGGCTGATTTTGCTAGAGCTACTGCATCACAGCACTGACACCAAAGGACACCTTGTGTGTAATGGAGAAACTCAGGAGTCACCTGACGGGATGACAATGCAATCCATGATAAATAGAGAACTTACTATTTATTGATATTTTAAATGATCAAAGAAACATTTCTTCACTTAATCCTCAGGTCGCTCTATCATCAGACCCGTCGTTATGAGCCAGAACACAGTTCATTCTTGCAGCCAGAGTCTGCACTGCTGACGTCAGATTTTATAACCTTTATATCCCTGATATCTCTTCTATTTTCCGCTTGCCTTTTCTCGCCCGGCCCATGCCCCTCACCGCTAACCCCTTCTAGACACGCTCTCCACCTCGTACACACACACGCACATATATACACAACGTGGGCGCTGACAGTCCCTTGAACTGTTGACAATAAGTTGATGGGCTAAAGCCTCCAGTAAACATCTCTGGTGCCACCTCTACCCAGATGGAGCTACTTAGAGAACACACACATACACATACACACACACACACACACACACACACACTTTCCAGGCCTGACTTTCATTAGTAAGTGTGTTTATGTCTGCGTTCATGTGGCCTGGCGGAGAAATCTCCCCGTTTCACTGCCCTCTTTGGTTGCCTCTGTCGGAGCAGAGAAAGAGAGGCAGCGAGAGAGAGAGAGAGAGAGTGACTGACCACATTCACCATTCCTTGTTTTATGTGTGGACAGCTTGTGTGTGCGTGTCTGTGTGTGAGTGCACCCGGTCACCTTTGATGTTAAAACACATAGTACATGCTGTTCTCATTTGTGATCCCACCCTTCTTACCGCGCCGACATCGCCGGCCAACCACCCTGGGGCAGATGGCACCGGGATCTACATGTATGTGTATCTGTGTGTGTCTGTGTGTGTCCTTGCATGTGTGAATGCACTTCAACAATACAATGAAACAGCTGACCCACAGGTCACCGGCCCGAGACAGGCTTAATTTTTTAACAATTAATCTTCAGCCCGGAAACACAGAATGAGTCCAAAAACTCACGCAGACATACACACACTAAAAGAGAGACGCTGATGATGACAGGCATCAGACCGCTTTGTCTGTGTGTGCGTGGCTGTGTTAATCTGAGATGTGAATATGAGGAGATTAGATGCACCCAGGGATTAAAATCTGGCCTTTACCTCAGAGGATTCGTTCCAGCAGGGACATCCTGATGGACACACAATCACCCACCCACACATGAGTGCACAACACTCCAAATGTCTTAAAAATAGAGATGTGTGGATTCAGTCTGGGAAAAAATACAGAGAAAGCACAGAAGTATTTCTAATGGGAAGGAGAGAATGAAAGACAGATGGAAGTGTAGAAATAATGGAATGAGAGGAAGAAAGAAAGGCACACATATATGGTGGCATAGCAACAGAAATGTTTTTGTTTTTTTTTTCTTTTCAAAGACTTCTAGAAAGTTAACCCTGGCTGTTTTTGTTTTTGTTTTTACTGATGAGGACCCTAAAATCCTGGTACCCTGGGTGCCTGCTTGGTACTTGATCAGCAGTGCTTGTGAGCATGGACCCTGCTACAATGGCCAGTTGGTATATGCTCCGAGCATGCCACGTTTGACTCATCTGGACAGGGCCCGTGCCAAACGCAACCTCAAGCTGGTTGCAGTTGCAGGTTGCAGAACAATATGGCCAATGGCTCTCTATCCAGACAGTCCAGAACAGATTTCACATAACCAATCTTCTAGGCCTCGTAGGCCTACCATGACTGCCCTTCACACTCAGCTGAATGTGGAGGAATATTATGTTCAAAGATGAGTCAAGATTCTGCCTACGGCAGCTGGATCATAGAGTCGGAGTGTGGAGAAGACATGGAGAACACTATGCTGATTGCTGTACTGATAGGGTAAGAGCTTTTGGTGTAAACAATATGATGGTGTGGGCCGACATAACCCTCACTGGAAAAGTAAGGCTTGTCATCACTAAGGGAGAGATATCAAGGCGAAGTTCTGCAACCAGAGGTAATCCCATATTTCCACAGTCTGAGATTGAACTCTCTCTTCTAAGTTGAACACGCTCGCCCTCACAGAGCAAGATTTATCCAGAATTTAGAAGTAGAGAGGATGCAATGGCCTGCCTGCAGTCCTGACCTCAACCCCATTGAACACTTGTGGGATCAGCTTGGAGTGCTGTTCGAGCCAGACTGACCAACATAACCACACTGGCTGACTCGCGACAAATGCTGGTTGTAGAATGGAATAACATCATATGGCAGTGTGTGACCAAATAGGTGACCGGCCATGCTGTTGTGGGTGTGTATGGTGCTTCCACATGCTGTTGATGCCCCTGTTTGTTAAATTAATCATTTTTTAAATTGCCAATATGTCTTATTGCTTCAGACTTAAATCATCCAATCTAATAAATGACACCAAAACAAGAGTTGTTAGCAGAATAAGTAAGTATTGGTTTGCGTCACGCTTAGCGCTATTCACTGTCAAAATCTTGGATTTTTTAAACCAGACTTCTTGGATTTGAACAAGTAACCAAATGACCCTTACCATATTATTTTACTATGTGATTGATAATTCACATGTTAAAATATACTCAGCTTAAATGGCCCTTTAAAAGGTGATAGAGGGTGAGCTGAAAGGTTTAAGGCAATTCTGTATTGGGTTCATTTTTTAGACCTGCACTAGGTACCAGAAAATCTTGTCCTAAAATACTCTAGAAACACTTTTTAACATTAACCTCTCTTGTTTTACTTTATTTTCTTTTACTCATCGGCGTAATGACACTTGCTAGCCTATAATGTTTTGAGAAATGATTCACTTTCATACCAGAGGAAATTACTGAGGTCCGTTTCAGAAAGTGACTCATTACGCAGCAGACAAACAAATGTGTCATCTGGAATTCAACACGCATCATTTAAAAATATATTGTAGAGCTTCTTTACTAATATTCGTATTGATAAAATGACAGAAACTCCCATATGTTATTTAATTGCACTCAAGTGAAAAAAAAAATAGGTACAAAAGTTTTGAACAAAATACACTGAAGGTGGCACAGTAACACACAAAACTCTGGATATACTGCAATAATTGTGTGTTAATGCATGTTTTTTTCTCTGGGCATAATGCTAGTGTGTGTACATGTTTATGTGTGTGTGTCCAGTCAGTGTCATGCTGGGCTACATGAGGAGACAGGGAGCATGTTGGAGCTGACAAGGCCTGTAGGGTCAACATCAAGCCAAATCAACTGCACTTGGGATCAACCACTGCTCCAGCTCTGTCAAATTAGGGCACTGCGCCAACACACACACACACACACACACACACACACACACACACACGCACACACACGGACACATGGACATGCACACAAACAGCTGTCAGGCACACACTCATGACTGCCCACTGCCCCGGAAACATCAGAGCACATCTCTGCCCCGAGGTGAGAATAGCAGTTTGTGCATGTGTGTGTTTGACTGTGTGTGTGTGTGTTTGACTGATTGTGTGTGTGTGTGGTGTGGGGCAGTCACAGGGTCTGTGTGGTGATTGCTGGAACGTAGTGGCTGAGCAGCATAAGATTTTTGTTCGTGTGTGTGTGTGTGTGTTTGTGTACGTGGGGATATATTTTTGTGGAAATTATGCGTTTAGTGATGTTTATACTTGAGTGAGTCATTCCTTTAATGTGAGTATGTGTGCGTGTGTGTGACTGCAAATGTGTTTGCATGTGCTTTATATCAAAACATTGTTCAGGTGTGTGTCTTTGGCACATGTGGTCATATCTGTGTGTCTTTGTGAGAAATATGTGTCTATATATATATATCTGTAAATGTGTATGAGTGTGGGCGTTATGCCCCTAGGGTGTCATCAGTGGGGCAGTAAATGGGCATCTGTGCGTGGTCCAGTGGAAGCCAGCCGGCTAACTGGGCTATGTGGGCCACCTCTGCCAGCCGCTGCCAGCTGTGCCACTGGATGCCCACTCTGCACTTTATCAGCATCATAATTATTTCAGCTTCACACACTCTAACCAGACTAGCCACATCATCACTCCACCTCCACCCATCCATCTCAGTCTGGATTACAGAAAATGTGAATTTTTCCCGATACCTTTTAGGGATCACATGTCCTCACAAAGGCAAAAACATATTCTTACAATTACACTTGACAGCTCTGACATTGGTAGTCTTGGATTTTTTGTTGGACTACATGACACGTAAATACTGCACATCATAGCAGACACATTCATCCATGAAGTCTCAAAATAAGTAGTAAGTACGTTGTAAAACAGTTTGTTACTGGGGTGGTAATCTTAAAGTTACTGCTGTTGTGCCCTCTAAAGGAAGCACGGAGAATGGGTCCGTACCTCAACCTTTCACCCCATTTTGGTGAAACCCTATAAAAATCCTCTAAGGACTGAATCTGTGTATGTATGAAACTTTGGCTTAACTAACGTGTATGTGTGGAGGAAGCAGTAACTAACTGTAATGTATCAAACACACATGGCATTCTTAATCTTTCTCCAGCTACCTATTGACTCCATGTTGATGATCTTCATTATGTTCCCTGTGCATACCGTGGCCATTTAGTCTGTTGGTCATTTAGTCTTTGTTGTCAGGTTTTACTCCTCTCAGGACCAAACTGTGGGTGGCTATCATAAGATGTGAATGGTTTGTGGTAAATAACTGAGTTTTTAATGTCCTACCACTGTGTCCAATATGGACCCAGTGACCCAGTGAAAAAAATATTTTTTCTGAGAAAAGAGTTTTGTTTTTTTTTAATCTCAGAATTCTGACATTAAAGTCAGCATTCTGAGAGTAAAGACAGAATTCTGTCTTTAATCTCGGAATTCTGAGAAAAAAAAGTCAGAATTCTGAGAAAAAAAGATTTTACTTTTTTTACTTTAATCTCAGAATTCTGACATTAAAATCAGGAATCTGATGTTAAAGTAAAAACTCTGAGAAAAAGGTCAGAATGCTCAGATTAAAGTCAGAATTCTGTCTTTAATCTCAGAATTCTGACATTAAAGTCAGTAAAGTCAGAATTCTGAGAAAAAATTTTTTTTTGAGTTTAATATCAGAATTCTGGAAAATAAGGAAAAAAAATGACGTGCCCACTTGTTTTTTTCCAGTGGCCCTTATTCTCTATCCCAGCGGTACCCAACCCCCGGGCCTCGGACCGGTACCGGTCCATGAGTCGTTTGGTACCAGGCCGCGAGAGTTGAGGCTCAGGTGTGAAATGTGTGGTTTTCAGGGTTTTTATCAGTTTTCAGCGTTATTTTGTTATCGTTTTTATCGTTAACTCGGTTTTCCTGGGTCTTTTCACGTGTGTTATGAATAACTCTTCTATTTTTCAGTAGCTTTACTAGTTTTATTTTGTTGTATTTTTCCGCGACACCTTAAAGACCGGTCCGTGAAAATATTGTCAGGCATAAACCGGTCCGTGGTGCAAAAAAGGCTGGGGACCGCTGCTCTATCTGATCTGTCTACACTATATGCATAAACTCAGAAAAATCTGTATTTAGAGTACATCGCCTGTAAGTCAATAGACCACCTTGTATAGAATTTGTGTGCATGTTTGTGTGTATACATGCGGGTTCACGTGCATGTGCGCACGTCATTGTGTGTATAAAGTGGTGTGGCAGCCTGGGTCTCATGACATATCAGGGCATTCAGGCCAGTGACATTCCTCCAGAGCCCCAGATGCATCACAGGCCAGCAGTGTGAAAAATGCTGTTCGGCCTGATCCACTCAGCCGCAGATGAATGGAGCACTCGGTGCACTCACCCATAGATGAATGGAGTGATCTGTCTTGTCAGTGGAGGTCGACCGAGAGGTTACAGTATCCAGCAGATACCTGTGTGTGTTTGTTTGCTGACTCCGGAAACTAGCTGAAGTGCACCAGACACACACAATGTGTGAAACAAGGACAAACACTGATGACCACATATGAAGTATATACTCATGCAGTAAGAACATGTCCATGCATTACGTGTGATTCCTAGTACTTTTACCCTTGACCCTAATCTGATTTCATCTGTTGAAACCTAAAAAATGTCACCTCATCCATATAATCATAAAGGCCGCATATCTAAGCAGACACCTCGTCTGTCACAATCTAATACAAATGGACAGTTTGACAAACATCATCTCTACAGACATGACGACACAGCACTTGTTTTAGTTAACCACATTTAAGTAAAATACATTAATTTGATTTTTTTTAAATTAAAAGATTAAAGCCAAGGGGCAGAACTCAGGGGTGGCCCAAGGAGGCCACAGTCACCACAGACTAAAACCTGGCCACCCCACTCAAACAGTGATGAAGCGTGCCAGAAAGCTACACGCATGGCAAGTTGATGTAACATTTAATACCTTGTATTTTGCTGTCAAAACCTCTTTCCGAAACTTTAACGTTTTAAAAAGGGAGACCCGGGGGTGTGCTCCAATTGTCCAACTATTATTGGTCATACTTGGTCATACTATGTTATTGAATGAACAGGACTGAAGAGGGTAGTACTTTGAGCTACAAAGATTGTATGGAGGCACTTACGATACTTACCAGTCACTAGAAAAAAAACAAGGTCACAGCGTATTTGAAAAATAAATGTCTAGCAACAAATAAATGAAGGGAAACAGTGCAAAACTGCAGTTATGCTACGGTAGCTTCCTTATTTGTGGATTGTTCAAAGATCAGCATGTCTGGGCAGTAGATTTGCAAGTTGCAAGAAATAAATAGATAAACTTGGTATTGAGAAATGTGTTGTAGGAAATGTAAAAAGTTGTAGCACAACTCGAAATGTAGTGGGTACAGGTTTTCCTGATTTCTTAATATCTCCTAAACAAAATGGACAGAACTGATATCTTGTTCAACATACTTTTGTGTTGATAAAGAGCAGAATGTCCCTTCTTGGACAGACTATCTAGTATGTTCAGGTTAGAAGAGACGTGTTGCCATGGCCTGACCTCATTTCACATCGATTAAGTAATTATTCATAAATTTAAAATCAATATTACACCTTTGAAAGTAAAACCTTTCATTTAAACACTTGATTCTGCTATGAGTGTCACTGCTCTGTTGTATAAGGAGTTATTTATGCCAGTTTAGTTTCCAGTTCTTTCATGTTCTTAAATTCCACTGGAAGTACTTCTGGTTTTGAGACTTATATATAATATATATGGTATAGATATAGAATAATACTTTAGTATTGAGTTTCAGACATAGCCTTGGACAATTGACAATCAATGTTAAAGGAGGTTTAAAAATACTCTTACACACACACACACACACACATATATATATATATATACATTAGGGGTGCAACAATACTCGTACCGATATTGAACCGTTCGATACAGTCCTTTCGGTTCGGTACGCATATGTATCGAACAATACAACATTTTTAATTTATTTGATCAACTTTTCTTCTGACAATGCTCAGTGGATCTGCGTTCGACTACTCCGCCTAGGCTGCACTGTCGAGCGCAGATCCGCTGAGCGCAGGAGATCCGCTGAGCGCAGATCCGCAGATCCGCTGAGCGCAGCGCAAGCTAGCAAGACAGAAGCTAAGCTCATTGCAACATGGCAAATTGAACCTCCCCCACCCTCATTCAGATCTGGCCTTTGGAACTATTTTGGTCTTCATGTGAAGTATGACCCTGAAGGTAAGCGCGTCATGGACAAAAGTAAAGCAGTATGTCGGATGTGCCACGCAATGCTCAATTACATGGGTGGGAACTACTGCGTTAGCGCAGTTAGCTCGTTAACGTGTTGGCCGTCCAGCCCCACGCACGGGGCGATCTGCGGTAGCTCGTTAACGGAGATTTGCCGTGTTGTGGCGTTAACGTCATTTCTGATTAACGCTGACAGCACTAGTGGGAACACAATGAATATGACTGCACATTTACGCCAACATCATCCTAGTGCAAAGACAAGTGGAAGCAGACAAAAACAACAAGCACGCATGCTACAAACTTTACCAGAGTCATTTAGACAGCTGTTAGCACATGAGTCTCCTTATGGAGACCTGATATGTTTAATATGCTGCTGAGAATATAGCCCAGAAGAAGTGTATAGTATAGCTTTTATTTTGGAAAGAGACATTTCTCTGTAATAAACTCTCTTTTCCAAAGAGGAGTGATTTCTCGATCAGATAGATTTTTTTTTTTATCCCTTTGTTGTTTCAGCAACATTAAATTTAAAAACTGTACGTTGAGTTAAAATATATATTTATAATTTTAATAAATGAAAAATTAAAAAGGCATGAACATTTTTTTGTATCGAAAGAATATCGAACCGTGACACCAAAGTATTGAACCGAACTATGAATTTTGTGTATCGTTGCACCCCTAATATATATATATATATATATACAGTGGGGCAAAAAAGTATTTAGTCAGCCACCGATTGTGCAAGTTCCCCCACTTAAAATGATGACAGAGGTCAGTAATTTGCACCAGAGGTACACTTCAACTGTGAGAGACAGAATGTGAAAAAAAAATCCATGAATTCACATGGTAGGATTTGTAAAGAATTTATTCGTAAATCAGGGTGGAAAATAAGTATTTGGTCACCTCAAACAAGGAAAATCCCTGGCTCTCACAGACCTGTAACGTCTTCTGTAAGAAGCTTTTCTGTCCCCCACTCGTTACCTGTATGAATGGCACCTGTTTGACCTCATCATCTGTATAAAAGACACCTGTCCACAGCCTCAACCAGTCAGACTCCAAACTCCGCCATGGCCAAGACCAAAGAGCTTTCGAAGGACACCAGGAAAAGAATTGTAGACCTGCACCAGACTGGGAAGAGTGAATCTACAATAGGCAAGCAGCTTGGTGTGAAAAAATCAACTGTGGGAGCAATCATCAGAAAATGGAAGACATACAAGACCACTGATAATCTCCCTCGATCTGGGGCTCCACGCAAGATCTCATCCCGTGGGGTCAAAATGATCATGAGAACGGTGAGCAAAGATCCCAGAACCACACGGGGGGACCTGGTGAATGACCTGCAGAGAGCTGGGACCAAAGTAACAAAGGTCACCATCAGTAACACACTACAACGGCAGGGAATCAAATCCCGCAGTGCCAGACGTGTTCCGCTGCTGAAGCCAGTGCATGTCCAGGCCCGTCTGAAGTTTGCCAGAGAGCACATGGATGATACAGCAGAGGATTGGGAGAATGTCATGTGGTCAGATGAAACCAAAGTAGAACTTTTTGGTATAAACTCAACTCGTCGTGTTTGGAGGAAGAAGAATACTGAGTTGCATCCAAGAACACCATACCTACTGTGAAGCATGGGGGTGGAAACATCATGCTATGGGGCTGTTTTTCTGCCAAGGGGACAGGACGACTGATCCGTGTTAAGGACAGAATGAATGGGGCCAAGTATCGTGAGATTTTGAGCCAAAACCTCCTTCCATCAGTGAGAACTTTGAAGATGAAACGAGGCTGGGTCTTCCAACATGACAATGATCCAAAACACACCGCCCGGGCAACAAAGGAGTGGCTCCGTAAGAAGCATTTGAAAGTCCTGGAGTGGCCTAGCCAGTCTCCAGACCTCAACCCCATAGAAAATCTGTGGCGGGAGTTGAAAGTCCGTGTTGCTCGGCGACAGCCCCAAAACATCACTGCTCTTGAGAAGATCTGCATGGAGGAATGGGCCAAAATACCAGCTACTGTGTGTGCAAACCTGGTAAAGACCTATAGTAAATGTTTGACCTCTGTTATTGCCAACAAAGGTTATGTTACAAAGTATTGAGTTGTATTTTTGTTATTGACCAAATACTTATTTTCCACCCTGATTTACGAATAAATTCGTTACAAATCCTACCATGTGAATTCATGGATTTTTTTTTCACATTCTGTCTCTCACAGTTGAAGTGTACCTCTTGTGCAAATTACTGACCTCTGTCATCATTTTAAGTGGGGGAACTTGCACAATTGGTGGCTGACTAAATACTTTTTTGCCCCACTGTATATATACACACAGATTTGGCTCCTATCAAACACTACCCTGCCTTTCTCTTTTTCTCTCTCACACACACACACCCACACAAGCACACCCACATAAACTCACAAGCCAGCCCATCTCCTCAGCCATCAGCCCAGAGCTCCGGCGCCCCGAGCAGTGGCTGTGACACGTCTATATGTTTTTCCACCTGACCTTTTGCCGTCCTTTCTGCCACAGCCCGTAAACCATAAGCTGATATATGAAGGCAATTTTTAGCGGTGCCACTTGTATCTGAGTGATTGCGTACGCTTTACATTTGGGGCGCCTGCCACCTTACCACCCCACCTCCTCCAGATCTCTCTATTTGGATAGCAGACCGTGTGGGGTGGCGGAGGGCAGAGAAAAAAAAGGAGTGGGGTAAGGAGAGGATGAAAGGATGGGTGGACGTGATGCCAAGAACACATATCTATTTATTCCCAGGGCAAGGAGTTTGCTGTGATAGCCCTTCTTCATTTGGCCAGGCAGCAACTTAAAGAAGCTTTGTGAAAAGATGTGTCTGACCTCAGATATGTCACAAGTTTTCCAAACAGCTGTACTTTAAAGAATGTTTTCAAATTTTCTGGACTTAACAGACTAATTTTTTCAAATGATGTAAACCACCCAAATTATTTCCCCTGAATAGGACTGCTGCCAACATATATATTTGTTTGAGTTCTTAAAAAAAATATAAACAAATATAGTCTTAAATGGGGCTTAATTTAAGTAGTCTTACACACAGTATGCATGTAATGAATAATGCTGGAACTAGAACACTTGGGAACCTGACTGAGAACCTTACAGTTTTGTAAGATTTTGTTAAAATTTGTCTTTCAGTTATTTGAAAGCAGTACAGTGGCCATACAGTTCAGTACATCAGGACATAAATGTCTTTGTTTTGTATTGGATCAGCTGTTTGATGAGGTTATTGTCCAGTTTAAATTTGGGGAAAATGACTTATTTGTGCTCATGAACTACTGACATCTTAAAAACTGTAAAGAAGACAATCCCATTTTTTTTTCTTTAGTGGAATTGATTTTGCCCTGAGGTTAGTGCAATATTTGACTACCTGAGTTCTATCTTCTCTTTTCATTGTTCATTTACTTTTTATAGGTGTGTTTGTACATTCTTTTATTATTTAACAAAAAGAATGTACAAACATTTTAATATTTTTTAATAAAATTTACAATTATAGGTAATATTAAAACAGAACTGAACCTCCATTAGAAATCTCTGAATTTTAATGTTTTATTTTGAGGTTTGCTTTCATCGGTATCCTTTATGTCAAACATTAAAAGAACAGTTCTAGAAATTCTAAAATATATCCTGACAAAATTCACTTTAAATGTATTTACTTTTTAATTCATTAAAACAGAGTTAAAAGTATTGATTTTAACTGGTGGTCTTAAAAAATCCTTTTTACCCACTAGTTTTAATATCAGTGATGCAGTTGATTTGATTTGCATTAGCACATGTTCCTGTAATGTACTGAGGCACTGGCTCATTAACATTTTAACAAGTGTTTGAATAGGTGACAATGTGCCCCTTTAGGCCTTTATCACAACAGCAGATTGAGCTCGTTAGCTTGTTAGCATAAACTTATGCTATGGGAGCTATATGGCATTAGGCCATGTTACATTACCACAACACAATGACACTTGTTAACCTATTAGCATAAACCCCTATTAGATGGACAAGGGGGTGTATTAACGTGTGTTACAACAATGGAAAGACTTTATTAGCTTGTCCTGAAGCATGCTTAATCATCCAGGTAAGGAAATTCCAGAATCTGGGCATAGCTTTTTCATCAGAAGAAATGTTTTGCCACTCATTCAAGAGAAAGAAGAAATCACTTGAAGAAATCTTAGTAGGTTGTTAGCATGCTAAACAGGTAAAAGTGTGTGAGTAGCATGCTAGTCTTTTAACAGCACTGGACCAGGCCACCAGTGTTAGCTAGTTAATAAAATCTCAGGAATTGTGTGTGTCTGTGTTTCTTACCTCCAACACTTTTCAATTACAGCTGCTCATTGTCAGGTTGTAAATGGCTGGGTCAGCTGGCTGGAGTTCTGCCTTTGAACACGGCGGTAACGTCCCTACAAAGACATCATTAGAGAGCCTCAGCCCAGCAAGACACACATACTTTTCTGTCACCCCTGAGGAAACAATTCCATAATATACCACAGACAGAAAAATTAACAAAGTACAAAAGAAAAAAAAATGTCCCTTTCAAGAAGAAATTAAAGAAAAAAACTTCAATATAATCCCTTCTTTTATTTTCTCTGCTCTGTTCTGTGCCCTTGCATAATCCCTAATTTGATATTTTTTTTCCTTTTATCATTAATTTTGAGACACAAAAACTTTGAAAATTCATTTCTCTTTTTCTCTTGATCTAAATATTAAGTGACACCCCCACCTATGCCCCGAGAAAAAGAAAGAAAGGCTTTTTTATGATGTTAGTGGGAATACAAGCACTACTGGTGCTGCTAATTACAATGGAAGATTGAGAAACTCAGTTTGAATAAAAAAAATAAAAAGAGCACTCATGCATTTTCAATGTGATTTGCATTTTGATTCCAAGTTGTATTTTATGCAACATGCCTGCCTTTCCCCCACCCTTTTTCTTTGGTTCTCACTAATATCTTCAAGGATCAAAGGCTTCCATTGGGTTTCTCTCATCTAGTTTTTCTCCTCCAAGCATTGTTTGGCTCCCAGGACTACAGCAGCACAACTTTTGCACTAGTGCCAAATTTATAGGAGAGGGAGAATTAGCTATTCCAGGGCTCATTTGACATCAAAAAGGGGAAGATCCACTGAGGGCACAGATAAAAGGGGTGGCCCATTCTGACCGATAGCTACCTAAAATATACTTTGTGTGTTTTCATTTTACATATAAAAGCCTGGTTGGTACTACTGGGGCAAGACAGAAAAGTGTTTACAGTCTTTCTTTATAGGAAGCAGGTTTTCCCTGACAATGCAGATGTGTGATGGAAAAGAAATTGTGAACATGCAAATCAGGAGTTCTGAAAAGACTATTTTATTGGTATGCTATTAATCAAGAGTTTTAATTTTGTTTCCTTGCTCAAAATCCAACATATTCAGAAAAAACAGCCTATTTTCACAGTCAGATGAGGCAGAAGACCTGCTCAACCCCAGATTTTGGACACTAATAATCTTCTAGACCTAAACTAGAAGACGTTTAATTTTTTGTACTCCCAGGCCAACGTAACACCGATGTAACAGTTTTAGTTGCCCTAAGCCAACTCTTATATCCTGAGTCTATGTTTCAGGGACCACATTTCTGCAATATTTTTCATGTAGACCTGGAAACAATCAAATTTGAAGATTTAGAATGAATTGAAGACTTTGACAACAAAAATGTTTTTGAATTGTTACTTGAAATATTTTATATATATTTCACTGTTTTAAGGTCAGCAGTGAAGTGGAAACAAAGCTGGCCATGACAATGCAAAAGATGTGGCTTTCTTGAATTGTATATTTCCTCAAATTGTATCATATCCACATGGATGTGATCAATTCATGACGTGTTTATGCTTGTTCAAGCAAATTTGCTGACAGCAATTAAGAGCAGTGGGTATGTAAGGAAGCAAACAGGAGGAGACAATTAGGCAATAAATCAAACCTACAGTGAAACATACTCAATATCCAAGTCTGGAAGTTTTTTCTGACTCTTGACTAAGACGACTGCAAAGAATAACCTCCAACCTTAAGGACAATTTATCTTTCCCACAAATGAATCCGTGATCTTAACTGCATCACAATGCTTTGCAAGAACAACCACAAGTTCAAAAAAGGCCATGTGTACTGAATGCAATAAACTTTCACCACGATACCATACAACATTTAAAAGAGTACATAAAACCTGGAAAGACCAACATTCCTGAGAGAAGCTTTTAAGAGTATTACGAGTATTGTTAAGAGTATTAAGAGTACTCCTGTAATAAAAATAACTTGGCAGACAGTTCTTAAAATTATTTAAAATATTTGTTTTTCAACTTTTCAATTTTTAGCTAATATTCTTATTTGTCACAAATTCAAAATGAAAACATTTTCGAGTCATCTCAGAGTTTTATAACTCACCATACCAATATCAATAACTAAGACTGACTCACTATGTTGTCCTTTATTTTACCACTATCCACCCCCACCACCACTGTCATTGTGATTACATTTTGTGGGTTTGACAAAGTAATGTTCATTAAACTGATTGACACTGACAGTGAAACAAAGAATCTCTAAAAGCCAGATGGCGGCTTCCTGAGTCAGAAAAAGTAAACTGCAAAAAACTTTTCCTTAAAAAGTTGTCATTGTCCAACAACAATGCAAAAATAAAAATAAAAACAGCAACAAACCATGACCTTATGGAAGCCTGCTAATCATGTTTCACTTTTTAATTTCTATCAAGTTTCAGGTGGTCAGGTTTTGCATTTTTTCTAACCCTACACCTAACCCTAAGTGGGTCCTTGGGTGATCAAGTAGATGTTTTATCTGCCTTATAACTTTTAAACTCTTAGTGTGGTGACACCAAAAGAAGTCCAAATTAGAATGATTCAGCGATAAACTGGGACTTTCTTGTTCATCTTCGAATGTCAGAATGTCAAGGCACATATCACTTATTAGAAAAAAAAACTGAACACCTGCCTTTTCCATGTAATTATTAAGACCAATGTGGGTGCAATAAATGCATAAAACCATGACAGTGATCAGAACCTACAACCATATATCATCATCAGTATAGGAAAAAAAATTGGATCCTGGTCAATTTGATGATGGAATGCTTTGGCTGACAGAACAATTGGAGTTGACAAAATGTCTGTGGGAACTCAGCCAACACCTCTGCATTTAAGAAAATGTAAGAAAATGCAATAACATTTAATCTTAAGACTAATATACAACAAAAGAACATCAGGTTGAAACATGAATACGTAGCTGAAACTTTTGCAGAAAAGAACTAAGGTGTGTTAAGAGGGGAGGATAATCCAAATCAGGGATATTGAACCCCAAGTCTGTTTTACAGGCCTGACTCAAAACTGCCTAGAAACAGGAAGAACACCATCGTGTTGTTTGATGGATTACATGATTTCACCTAAACAGTCCTTTAAATCACCTGATTAAACTCTCTGCCATGACAGTGTTGCTGCTACCCTACAACCCTGCTGTTTCAACGCACAAGCATCCCCCTGTAGACTTCAGGGGGGTGATCACTCCCCACTACACAGCTATATTCATCATAGAGTCTTAAAAGTAGGCATAACTAATCAAAAATAAAAACTGGAACTGAATTTGTGAGCTCTGTTATAAGAATTTCTCCTTTTCCTGTTATGTAAGTCCATAGGGTGACCGTGGCTCAGAGGGTTGGGAAGTGCATCTGTAACCGGAAGGTCCTGGTTCCTGGTCGTTGTGTCCTTGGGCAAGACACTTTACCCTACCGCCTACTGGTGATGACCAGAGGGGCCGATGGCGCGATATGGCAGCCTTGCTTCTGTCAGTCTGCCCCAGGGCAGCTGTGGCTACAACCATAGCTGCCTCCACCAGTGTGTGAATGCGAGAGGGATTGAATAGTGGCATTGTAAAGTGCTTTGGGTGCCTTGAAAAGCGCTATATAAATCCAATCCATCATTATTGTTATAGTATTTGTCCACAAAACAACCAAGAAATAAAAAACTTGAGTATGAACTTAAAATCTACCCTGGGTCTTAAAACACCGCTTTTTTCAACTTCTAAGTGAAGGCACATCTTATAAGGAGTTTGTAATGCTTTTCTATTATAAATGACTGGCATAGGCATTACCTGTCTACAGTGGAAATATTAAATCTCTGCGGAGACAGATCACATAATGCAGATGTCTTAATGAAAACTTCATTAAGATGGAGGATAATTACTGTGTCTTTAATGATGCACTCGCTGTGCTTTTAAATAATTGAGGTGCTCATCTTTAATGTGTTTATACCATAGCAACTTCATCATGCAGACTTGAACTGCAATAGATAGGCTTCAGTGTATGATGAATGGGAGTTTTTCTGTGTGTGTTTGTGTATGTGTTTACGTACTAGTACACGTTTCTACATACATTACTATGTTTTCATTTGTCAGTTGAAATAGTATCTTTAGTAATTTTATTGCAACTGGAATTTTTGGTCCCTCAATCAGCCTACTTGGCTCTTTGATGAACTATGAAATTCTTTAAAGATGTCTATGCTATGAAACTGATTAATTGGCTCAGCAGGTTGACATTTGTGGTTCAGACTAAAATGTCCTGACAACTGTGGCAAAAATCGCCATTTATCTAAGTTTGTGGCAAATCTTGTCATCCAAAAATGTCAAAAACTACAGTTCCTCAAATGAGTACTAGAGACTGGGGACCTGTACCAAAGACAATCTGAATACATGGTGTTACACCCTATATATCAGCTGTACAGGGGGTAGATTTTAATATACCTTGGTCATTTAGATAGTTTCACTCCTTAAAATTCTACATAATTATTTACAACATCATTTTGATTGAGAAGTTTGGCCGTGCTCCAGTTTTGATTGTTGTAAAAGACACTCTGAAAGGGTATCCACAAAGGAAAAGATCAGCAGCAGTGACGCGAGCAACATCAGGCTCCAGTGGATGGGTCGCCGGTCAAACTTTTCTCAAACTTTGAGTCAACCAACTAAAATGACTAGAATTAATGAAATGGATTCTGTTGAGTCAGATGTTTTAGGATGATTTATGTATTAGAAGGACATAGCCAGCTTTGCCTTACCAGGAATTTCTACCAACCCAGCCACAGGCAATACACAATAACTTGCTTGAGACTTAAGGGCCTTACATTTTGTTTCTCTTTTTGGTAGCCAAAATTACCACTGTGAAGTACAGCTGCATCTTGCTAACTAAGCAAGCAGTATTGCATGTGTTTTTTACACTTTATCTGTCTTGACTCGATAGTTCTAGCTAACATCTTGCTAGCTACGGCTAGCTTTAGTCATGAGTTGTATATAATCCATGGTAATGACCACTATGATGCCACTAGTTGGTTTTGGACTCCTTATAGTGAAGCTTCGAAGTTGACATCACGATTGCCACTTGGCTTTGGCAGATCAATCTTCCGCTCTACGCACTCGTTGGAATATAGTAATATGCAGCTTCACATCAAATCCAAGATGTCAACAGCAAAACCCAACGCTTAAAAATGGCATTCTTCAAACCAATGGTTGACCCCATAGTGACTTTGCTCATCTTTTATATACAGTCTATGAAATTAATAGAAAATTAACAATAAACAAACAAAAAGTCAGCTGCTTGGGAAATGTGTAGAAGCATAGTCCTGGCTTTATTTTTTATTTGAAGGTGCACATGTACTACAATGCACCCACATTTGTGTGTGTGTGTGCGTGTGTGTGTGTGTACGCGCGCACAAATTGTGTTACTCAACCATGATTGTTTTTCTTGCTTTCCTGTGTGTGTGTGTGTGTGTGTGTGTGTGTGTGTGTGTGTGTGTGTGTGTGTGTGTGTGTGTGTTTGAGTAGATGGAAGGAGCAGCTACATCTCAGCTGTTGGATATGGGCCAGTGTCATGTGGATCTTAACTAGCCTTTAGGTTAGTTTGGCTTCCACACTAACCAGGTCGAAGCTCAGCACTTGCTCAAAGCCTTCACCTGGTTCCACACACACAAGAAAACACAACATCATCATCATCTCTCTGTCTCTCTTTCTGTCTCTGTCTCAGTTTGTCTGTCTGACTATCTCTCTCACTACATTCTCTCAAGTAAGTTCAATTGATCTTTCTTTCTAATTTCTTTTTTGCCTTCTTTCTATCTTCCAAACTTACAGTGACAAACAAATAATTCAACTAAAAGTCAAGACTGCATAATTTCCCCTCTCTTTTTGCCACCCCCACATGTGTCACACACACATGCCAAAACATATTGTATGCTGCCACTGTCAAAATGCAAATACGCCTGCTTCTCGACTCCTCGCCGTGCGCCGATTTTTATTTTATTATTTTTTATTTTTTTATTTTCATGACTTCATTAGAGAGGAAGCCGAACCTGGGTGACAACTTTAATTACAGGTGTGTGCATACACACTGGGAGCTATTTTCTTTCGACTCCACCTAATGATGATCATCATCAATATCTTCATCACTGCCGCCACCATACACCCCCACAAGGCCGTCAAACTGGGAGCAGATGAGGGGTTTTGAACAACACGCATGTACAAGTCAACACCCAAACCGGTATTACACCGAGAGAGCCTGCCCTAGATGACTCTTCAAGATGTGAAATGGTTAAATCGTGGCGGGGTGAGGGGCGAGGGGGTGGATTAGGCCATGAGGTGTGTGTCTCTGTATGCTTGGGGGGTGGGATGTGTGTGTATATGCGTGTGTGTGTATGTGTGTGTGTGTGTGTATGAGGGGGGAGAGGGGCGGGGTATGTTGGGGAATAATTGCCTGGAGATGGTGCAGAAATAAGCCCTAATGGTCAGTAATCCAAGCCTGGAGAGGGTCTCTCCACAGTGCTCCACTGAATGCCGGTAATGGGCTTCCAGCTCTGTCACTTACATATGCATAGATCTTTCTCCATTAAAGCTGGTTTGAATGACAAATATGGGTGGGTGTTAAAAAAAATATAAAGAGAAGAAGTGGAGGAAGAGAGAGAGGGAGCGAGAGAGAGAACTGGAGGAAGATTTTCTCTGGGTTGGCAGTAATTTGGCAGCCGCTCAGGCCCCTATCCTTAAATCTCATTAGCCTATTGTTCGCATGATGCCGTCTGGGTGAAGCACAGGGGCAGGAGATGCTACTTGAAGTGGGCTAGATGGTGATTTGGACCTGGCACATCTTTTTTTTCCTGTAACTAAAGAGCACTTTGACACTAATGCAGATATTAATACTGATGCTTCCTTCCATCTTTTTCTTATTTTTAGTTTGCCACCTCTAAATTTCCTTTTAACATCCACTTGGTCACCAGTGAGTCATTTTTTGAGAAATTAAGATTTCCAAACAAATTTCATGCAGTGCTGTGCAAAAGTCCTGAGCCACACCTTGTTTCTTTATATTTTGCTTCAAAAGTGGGAAATGGGTGAAGCGATTTATTATAGCATTTGCAGACATACCTTGAAATACAGTACTTAAGGGAAAAAAACACAGTTCATACAATTAGCAGGCTTGCAGGTTAATATTTGGTATGAATGTCTTTGTTCTTCAACACATCCCTCTCCTAGGCTTGTATTTTGTTTAAGTAGTCCTCAGGAATAGTTCTCCAGGCTTCTTGAAGGACACTCCAAAGCTCTTTGGATGTTGTTTCCTTTTGTTTCATTCTCTGTCAGTATGATCCAGCACTGATTCAATAGCATTAGGGTCAGGCCTCTGGGGAGGTCAATCCATAACTGATAGTTTTCCATTATGTGTTTTTATATTCAGGTATATTTTTACTGAATTTACGGTGCTTTGGGGATCATCGTCAAGTCAGAACATAAAACCATTGCCGCTCAGACACTTTCCAACCCAAGAACCACGTTTCCCATTCATTGTGAACATTAGATGAACCAACTGTTATTGGCTGGACAAGTTTTGGCTGGACAGGGATGGTGGCCTCAGAATCGCATCCCTGCTTTTTGCAGATCACAACCGTGCTGCAGATAACATGTTTACAGTCTGGTACGAAAAACAGTTTTGGTCTTTATGGTTTCTTACGCCATCATAACACTTAAGGGTGGGGCAAAATCTTTTATAACAACTTGGATGTAGTAAAGTTGGCAGATTGAGTTTCACAGCTAATTAAACACAGGCAGCCTCCATTCATTTCTGTCACTTAAGAGGACCTCTCAACCATGCCTGTGGTGTTGATGCGTTTTTAAGGCAGTATTTTTAAATAGTTGTTTTCGGATTATTTGAGAAATAATTTGACTTAATTATAAGGTACACCTTCTACAAGAAGCTTCAATGTTATGAAGTGATACTGCAGAAGCTTCAGATCCAGTTTGTGACGTCATGGTGGCTACATCTATAGTTTATATAAAACCTGTCGAGGCCTTTCTTATTTCGTATTTAATATTTATTTGTGTTATTATAGTTTTGGTACATCCCACCACATGGGATAAATAAAGCTGTCAGTTGTGCTATTAAAACACTTGGGAAATGGAATGAATTGAAACCCAAAACCTCAAAAAGTTTTGGAGTATCGTTCAGCCTTGAGCTCCTGTGACTCTGAAGGACAGCTGTAGACAGTGGATGTTGATGTGTTCACGGATACATCTGTGTGCTTTCTTTTCTGTATGGGGGTGTTGGGGGGTGCTGTATGAGAGACACACGTGTTTATTGGGGCCACAGAGGGGGAGGACACAGGGGGCGGAGGAGTCATCATAACGGGGCCCTCTCCCTAGCCTCCTCATCCTCTTCATCCTCCTGAGCTGCCAGATGGCACACACTCAAACCCCTCAGTGGAGGAAGCAGCACACACACAAACACACACATCCATATTTCAACATAGGCTTTGTCAGTGTCACACGCGCACGTGCACAAACACTCAAAAGCATATTTCGATGGAGAGCAGTCCCAATCCACTTTCAACCACCTAATCAGCTCCAAATCACCTGCTTTGTGTTTTAAAACAACTTCCTTGCTGCGACATTCTCCTTCAGAATGCTTTCGAGAACGTAAGCCCGGTTATTTCATCCTCGATATGAGCAGGCTTCATATTGTCATTGAGACGTGTCACCATATGGACGCAGGGACACTTAGGAAATGCATCACTTTGTGACGTTTTTGTCGCTTGCTGTCTTAGCTCCATTTCCAGAGCAAATGTGTCACTCTTTGAGCCCATAAAAAGGGAATCTGCACCGAGCTGGAGTTGCTGCCTGCGTATGTGTGTTGGCCAAGTGCAGAAGTTCAAGGGCGTACACGCCTTGACGTGAAGGAATGGCTGTACCTGGATCACGAGATAAAACGCTTCGTATTTCACAATTGCTTCTCTAAGTACTGGAACTCTAATAGGAAAGATGGACTCATATGATATGAATATGAGAATATGAGTGACATTTCTTTGTTTTCCTTTACCGTGTGTGCGTGTTTGTGCGGGCTTGAACTTGCTTGTGCGCAAACATAGATATGTGTGGCTTGATGCATGTGACAGATGTGTTCATAAAGATATTTGTGTGCTACCTTTGCTTGGAGAGCACACACATACACACTGAGCGCCAGCAGTAATAGATATCCAATAGCCGAGAGCTGTAGAAGGGTCTTGCTACATCTGTCAGCCCTGCCTGGCAAAGGCGCGGCGAGTTCAGATGCTATCGCCACAAACGGCTGCATCAAAAGATTTAGTGTCCCCGCCATCCCTCCAACCCCTAAGGTGGGCTGTGTGGCGCAGTCCGCTGGGCAACACAACAAGAAGGAGGCGGGGGTAGACGCAGAAGAAAGACGGCAGGCGGGGGACAGATAAGAGAAAGGCGACAGCAATATCAGCCAGGGGCGGGTGGGGGGCTGTTGAGGAGGTTGGGGAGTGGAATAGGAAGACGAAAGAAAGAAAGAAAGAAAGAAAGAAAGAAAGAAAGAAAGAAAGAAAGAAAGAAGAACAGTGGCTCTCCTTTTTCACCTCTTCCAGCACTCAAAAGGCCGGGTTAAGCACGATGCTCTAAAAGTCACAGTCATAATAGAGCTGATCATTCAAACTACATGGAATTACAAGGCATTTTCAATATATAAAAAAAAATCTGCACATGAAAAGTCAATTTGAAAAATATGGTTTAGAAAAAAAAAATCGTTTTTATTCTAATTCAGGTAAAGAACATGAGGCCACATCTCAAGGTATGAAACATATGTTAATGGTATGTGTAAATGGAGCCTTTGAACAAGCTGCCAACCTAAATTAGCGTGTACTGACCTCAGTGTCAGTGCGTATGCCTATTCATGAGTGTACAAAAAAAAGAGAAGCGGCTGGAGAACAGCCCCTTTCAGAAAACCCAAATGACAGATTTACATCTTAATTTATGACACTTAACAGAAGCATGTACAGGTCTTACCATATATGGTGGTGACAAGAGTTTTCCGTAACTCTGACACCTATCAAGGTAATACAGTGTCTGTAGTGTGGTCTAATTTCAGTCTTCTGAAAAGTTTGTAGAGCAGTGGAAGCAAATTCAAAGTGCAGGATTTTGCTATTTCTATATATTTGTTATTTTAATATTTTAATATTTTAATAATATATTTTATAATTATAATTCTGGGTACAGTTATTTAACAATGAATATATTGATTTTATTCATGTGGATATACTACATGTGTAGCATTTATTTCATTATTTAGTAAAGTGCTTTTAAATGTTTAGTAATAAATATCAAGTGAAAAACAAAAATGTATCCCTCCCCCCCCAAAAAAAAATGTGTGAAAACCATAGTTTCTAAGTTACAAGCCTTTTCTCATCAATAAATTATGAGGTTCAGTTCAACTTATTTTAGCTACACAGTACCAAATCCTGACAACAGTGTTTGGTCCTTTATATTGTGAAGTAAAGACCCTACAGTAATAGAGAGAGACCCCCAACAATCATGTAACCCCCCTATGAGCAAGCACTCAGTGACAGGGGGAATGGGAAAAAAAACCCTTTCGACAGGAAAAAGCTTCTGACACATCCATGTTCAGAGAGACACGGCTATCTGTGGCATGACTGGTTTAGGGTGGTGAGGGTAGAAGACACTGTGCAAAAAAGACAGATTAATAGTAACTAATGATTAAAGGTCAGCTATGAAATGCAGATGTGCCTGCAAGTCAAGGTACAGGGTGGGTCTTAACAGAGCAAGTTACATTAGATTACATTGGATCGCAGCAGAGAAGAACGGAGAAGCATCACTGATAGCATACAGCAGTCTCCTATCATTCTTGGTGGTACTCATGACACTTTATAGGAGTCTGACCATGACTGTACTGGCACTGGCTAACTTACAGTATTATTACGTGAATGTGTCTGACATGATCCATGAATTTTTTTATTTTTATATATCACAGTTATCTTAAATAGCAGTATATGATAGCACCCCTGATCTGAACATTCTTAGAGGTGTTATTTAGCTGAGCTGAGATAACTGAGACAGGAGCCAATAAACCAGAGACATTACTGAGCTGTTCAGCTTCATCTAACAGCACACGCAGGCTTCTTGTGTTTAGTATGCTGTTATGTGTTTTGGTTTAAATTATAATTATAACTTCGTTATATTCATTTACCTGTACTTCAAACTTATCATACTAGTTAATGACTGTAGATGTATATTTTAAAGCTACAGTCGCGTCTAAAACCAACTCTTTACCATAGTAATGAGCCAAAACCGTGAAACCATCCCTGCCTAATATGCCGTTGGGCCTTTTGTGTGTTTCAGAATGGTTTCAACATGCCGAGGCATCAACCCCATCAGACCAATCTCAGTGCCCCGTGGTATCTGTCAACAAAGCATTAGCTGCAGATCCGTTGAGTCCCCATAAGTTGGATCTGGTGCAGATCATTTTGTTGAAGCACATCCCCAAATATCCTGTAACCACTTTACTTGGATTGTTGTCCAGCTACTAACCAGTGCGGACTAATTAACCTTTCGTTTTTCAGAGGTATGACATAAGGACTTTTGCTATTTCCACCACACCCAGATAACAAGTATTTGAGACAACTCGCATCATCTTTGGTTAGTCTTAATTTTTTGCCTCATCTGCTTCTGGTTTATTAGTCTTTCCTTTTCTTCTCTTTTGACTATTATAGGGACCAAAATTTACAGAATAAACACAATTAATATTTAATAAGATGTAAAACTACTGATTAAGACCACAAACCTTTTATGAAAGAGTTTACTGAGATGAAAGGAGCTGTCTCCAGTATCAGTACATTTATTTTTGAAGCCAAAGTAGTTGCCCTCTACTGGCCATTAGAAAGAATGCAGGTTGAAGGCACTTCCTCTGTAACCTACAGACACTTTAATTGGGATCCATGTCCTTGTTTTTCACAATAAAAGCTTTTTATTTCTCCATTTTTACTGGTTTCTTTATTAAAAAGTACACAATTTACTATTTTGTGCTTAAATCCGTTGTATTACATCATAAAAGTGTATTTTGATGGTATTGTGAAAGGTATTAGCAAGAAAAAAAAATCCTTTGCAATCTTACTTTGAATATACACTAATCTGGCATGAAGTTGGGGTGTGGTGGCGTTGGGGATGGAGAGGGTTGAAGGGAAGGGGAGGTGTGGGGAGAGGTTCCTATTTCTCTCCCAGTGGGTCAGCTGCTACTCACAACTCTCCGGAGACCCCCGCATCCTCACCCGAATACCTCCAAACACCCCCTCAACACACACACATTAGAGACACCAATTCCTCTGCTCTTGAATAACCTCACCGGGGGCAAGTGACGCAGACAGAACAGAGGGAGGGGAACGGGGGGGAAATGGGGCAAAATCACCCTCCGTATTCAGAGGGGAAGAGAGAGAGGGTGTGGATGTCTTTTGAAGCCTTCCTAGTTTAACCGCCACACAGCTATGGGGCTGTCGGCTTGTCGAGGATTTCTCCTGGATGTGTGTGTTAAAAGACCCTCCCGTGGACAGGGAGAGAGAGAGAGAGAGAGAGAGAGAGCGAGAGAAAGGCAGTACTGATTAAATGCTGGAGCCGTCATGCCTGCGAGCCAGCCAGGAGATTAATATCGGCGTAACCTGTTACTTAATTCATTATGGGGATACAGGCTAATTTGATTTGATATTATTTTAATAAAGTTCTGTGATATCCAAGATTGTTTCAGGCTATCAAAATAATTTTCCAGTTATTACAGTTCGCCAGGCAGGTCCCTTTGATAGCAGTGGTTGGCCAGGCCTGTCCTGAATACATTACCACCCCCCACTCCCTTTCCACACACACACACACACACGTATTCAAACCGTTTTCAAAATCTCACACTAACATGCACATGCAGTCCAGTTGACTTTCTCACCCGAATCTCTTAATTTGCCGTTGCTCTGTGTTTTTCATCCAGATAAACTGGAATGAAGAAGAACAAGAAACTTTGTTTACCTCTATTAAAGAAATATTTAAAAAAAAAACAACTTTTGATCAAAGTGTTTTTTACAGGGAGAATGAACGTGTGCATTACAGGAGAAACATAGGAACCGTTTGTGGGCTTGCTGAAAAATTATTAAATTATCTCATAGTGAAATTTTTAGGATGCAAATCTTAAAATGTTACATTTGTTTTGCTTTACTTTCCTGTGTTTTGTTTTCATTTAGATTTTCATTTATGCTAACTTTGTGTTTCAAAAATGCAGTGAAGTGTTTCTCTCACTCTTAACCGCGTTGTTCTCACTCCTCAGGCATCAATATAGTAACAGACCAGTAAGCCAGTAAAATCACCGCGAACTGGCCCACTAAACACTGTATGTCGGATAGACGTGCAGATCATGTCTATATTGGGCACGTCGGTCCATGACCAATGCTGGACATCTGTACGCCATCCGAACTTGGTCCACAATTTGGACGTTCAACCATGATCCAACCTGGACATAAATATGGAGTTCAACATTTGAAATTTGGACTGAGTGGTTTTTTGGGTTGTTATGTGGACGTCTTTGACAGGTGCAGAAAATACACATGATTATTAAATGTAATATGTTTTTATTTAGAGATATCCACATTGTTGTTATCAGCATGATACATGTGAACATATACAATGTGTTTTAAAGAGCATTTGCATTATATATAGCTTGTTTTTATTTAAGTGAGGTTGGGATCATGTTTTATTGTGAAGAGTTGTGAGAGGAAGTGAGTGTGTTTGGGATCAGTAGAAGGACTGAGAGAAGTTGCGACGGAAAGTTATGTGCATGTATGAACTGGATCTGCTCGACAGTCTTTGTCGATGTGCACATTTTGCTGCAGTTGGGGACATTTCTGCTCAAAATCAACCGTGCAGCTGCTCACTTTTACTTTAGCTCAAGAGCCTGCACCATCTTAGAGATGTCCGCTGATCTCTCTGAATTCCTTCACACATCCTTTCATTCTGAGGACAGAAAACATGGCTTCAACCCTCAGGAAACATGGGACTACAGAGCCACGCATGTACAAGCATCATATAAATGACATGTAAATTGAGTCTAAGTTTGACATGACAAAAAAAGACGTCCACAATGATCATATTCGGACATGGAGATCCTACAGATGTCAATGCTAGAAGTATAATAGAAGTATAATAGAAGCATAACAGACGTCACTCTGATGTAACTTTGCACAGTCAGCCTGAACCTGGATCTGTCTGCAGTTTCTTCCTGTTAAAAGGGTTTTTTTCCTTCCCTCTGCTGCCAAGTGCTTGCTCATAGGGGGTCATCTCATTGTTTGTTTATTTAAGGTCTTTACCTTATTCACTATATATAGTTTCACTATATTGCCGTTTAAAATAGAAAATGTATCTTTCAGCATCCAGTATTTGCATGTATCAAGTCACTGATCTGATATAATGAGAGTAACACTGCGACACAAGCATCTGAAAGAAGGGTCGCATTTGATGCCAAAGGATAAAAACACTGTGCCTTAAACTGGCAATCATATTTTCAACAAGCGCAAGAGCAGAAGCCACTCTGTACACTTTGGCTATAGTTAAATAGACTAGGCCTCACTGCTACACCCTCTTACTTCTTTAATGAGCCCTGGTGGCATGAGAGAGTTATTTCCTCAAAGATATAACTGTGGCAACTCTGGTGAAGAATGTTTAGGCCACTCCTCAGAGGCCTCTTTTCAAAGAGGCAATAGCATGGGAAATTCTTACAGAGCATGTAGAAATACAGTCCAGCTTACTCTGTCTTTTGGTACATTATCAATCCATCCATTTTCTCCTGCTTATTCTTATAACGGTTGCAGGGGACTGGAGCCTATTCCAACTACCACAGGGCAAAAGGTGCACCCTAAACAGTGTCAGGAAAATAACTTTACAATGGTCCCATTTTAAAAATCCTAAATAAATTCAGCTTGACGAGTTTAATTTAGTCCCATTCTTTCATGTGCTCCCTTGCTCTGTGAAGACGGAAAGTACAGAAAACTCAGCACACACATGCATAGATTATCTATGTGTGTAGTTCTAAGCTACCTAGTTTGTCTAACTGACGTATGTGTGGGATTGTAAGATGAAAAGAGAGGACTGTAACCCACAAAAGTGCAGCTTACAAAGTCATCAGCTTTTACCTCTAAAAACAGGGCAGAGAAGCCCACTTACTATCAAAAAAAACAAAGCGGTGCATTGGTAGTAATGTCATCACTACCACCAGGACATGAGTTAAGATCAAGGTTGGTTTGTGTGTAAAGTTTATGTGTTGGAAGACCTGTGTTGCTCCTGGAATTATATGTTTATGAACAGTTGTGCAGTTCTGCAACATCAAACCCCTTGTCTCGTATTAGTAATCATAATTTTGACCAAAATGTATCTATATTTTAAGTCTAAATAGGCTGTATGTGTGAATGACTGGCTGTCTTTCTATGTTAGCACAGCAATAGTTCGGTGGCCTTCGAGGGTATACATTATTTCATCCCATGCATTTTTTTGATGCTTACTAGGTTTGGGTCATATGGGCAGTGATCTAAGCAAAGATACCCAGCAGAGATGCCTCTACCAGGCCACCTAATCCAACTCATGCTGGGGAACAAAAAGACAGACAAGAAACATAATCTCTCCAGTACTTCCTGGGCCTGCCACAGGTCTTTCTCCTTCATGCCTGAAGCACTTCACCTGCGAGGCATCCAGATGCCATATTGTTTACCTGACAAATAATAGTCCTAATATTTGTTAGAATCTTTAAATGTCATAAAGGGCACAAAAACTGGTGGTGGATTTGTAGCAAATAGCATGTGCATGTGCTGCATATATGCCTGCACTGGACTGCAGATTTGGATCTAGTTGAGGTCAATCAGCCACGCTGATGCTGATGGTCGGCTCACGATAACGCTACTAATGTCTAACATAAATTCTGCGCTGTTTTATTGATGTTAAAATACTCCACGAAGCTCCTTTAATTAAAGCTTTCTCTACCTCTCTTATACTCTGCTTCTCTTTTTCCCATTACCAATGTCATCCATTCATTATTAAAGCGCCCCTCGCCTCGTCTCTCCTGTGTTCTGCTCTATTAGAAACCCTTGTATCAGCTGCTCCGGGCTATAGAAGGACAGAGAAAAAAAAAATAAAATGAAGACATGTTCAGCTCTTTGCAGGGGGCGTGTAAGTCGCCTGTCAGCCTGTAATCACTGTGTCCGCGACTCTGTATGCTAATTCATCTCTCCATACTGCTGACTAGGACATGCAATATAAATGAAGTTTGTTGGACTGCACAAGGGCTGACTTGAATAAAAGATCAGGGTCCTAAGGAGATTCGGGGCTGTTATTAGCCATGTGGAACTTCACATCCACACCACCAGAGACCTAATGTTGTAATGAAGGCCTTTTTACATGGAAATTGGCATCTTTATCCCTGTCAGAGAGGGATTAGTATTACTGTGGCTACATTGTACATTTGCAACGTCAAGGATGCAAACTGAGGGTGAAAATAGGAATCATTGCATTAAACGTGACAAATACAGACTATATTTTTTAGCTAAAATATATGTTGAATTATACCTGTAGCGTGAAGACTGGACTCCAAACTATAATCTTCATTAAGTAGCAGCTGCATCAGTAGAAGTGGCACAGAAATGGGGGGGTTTCTTTAAACCACTAGTCTTGCAGCTATGATTCCCTGTGATGCTGTATTTAGCTGGTAAATATAATCATGTGCAGACAAGGCAGCACACGAGATTCATGCTAGATGGTACAACTGTCATAAAGTTTATGTCTGTATGAAACTGAAACATGCAGTGTCTCTACACCCATCATTCTCTCTCACCCAAAGAGAATTATCACCAGGCACTACACCCCCACTTGCTGGATCACTTGACTGTCCTTAAGTGAGACGATATCACTTTTCTGAATGTTGGAGCTCTACGTCTTCATTTTCTTCTTTATCTGTGAAAAACCTTCAGTGAATTGACAGCCTTGGAGAGCAACGTGGTTAACCAGAAGAAAAGAAGAATAAGGATTATGCTGCCTCCAAGCGATTTCCAACTCTCATCAATTTCTAGTCTTCCTTCCACGTGTCTCTATTATGCTTGAACCTGTTTTCAGAGTAAAGGGAGGTGGATGTCCACTAATGCCAAATAGGTTAAAAACTCTTGACTTCAACATTAGCCATTTGCTATGATTGTCCAACATGGCTTACAACCTCTCTGCCTTTTTGTGCATTTTGATGTACGTTCTGGTGATGAACTGCGTTCTTGGTCCCCACCATGCTCCTCATTACTAAGGTGTCCACTGTACAAGGAGCTGCACCAGAGCGGCACACTGATATATGCTTAGCCACACACATTTTTTCAGATAAGCGTTACTCTTATCTAGATGTTTGCCTCTAAATCCATGATGCTTTCCTAGCAGATGCAGGAATTAGGAATAGGGGTCTTTGATTCATCTGATAGCTGTGCTATCCTGGTAAGCCATGGTATGGCTACTACTTCAGTTTTCCTTAATGACATTGTCATCTAATTACTGTTCTCTAAAGGTTTCTCTCATTTTAAATGGCTGGAGCTACTTGTTGTGCCAAAGGCAAAAGCTTGACTGCATACAAAATTTAAAAAGAAACTGAAAGGTGGAAAGGAAATGCAATAGTTTTCCATCTTCCAGATCCAGCACTCCTGAAGACCATGGACATTTGTTTACAATAGGATTGACTCCTCATGCTAGTGCTACCTGAATTTGCAAGAAGTAGGTCTTCCAGCCCACAGGGAGCCTTGGATGTCCTTGGAAAAGTTTCTAGCATTCTCAACAGGACATGTTCAATCATCTCCAGACACCCACAAATAGGGATGGGTACCGGTATCGGATAAAACCTAAACAATACCCATCCCTACCCACAAGTGTCTTCTAATCATTGCCAGACTATGTCGACACCTGCTGTTGGGTTGTGGACATGGGTGGACCTGATTCACATGGCTTGGGATACAGACTCTGGGCATAGGCACTTTGTGAATAGGCCGAGCTCATCTCTGACTGTTAAGTAAAGATCATGTGTGACATCTTGAAAATACGTTTTCCGTGCCCATAAGTTCTGCAGCTCCGACCATCTCATTTCTGACCAAGTCCTAATTTGTAGTGCTTCGCATACATAGTCTCTAAGGCTTGTTGTGTTAGGCTGTGGTAAAGGTAGATCATGTAAATAGTCTTCTCCAAGCATGTTTTCATTTACATCTTCAATAAGCAACTGCAACAGGTGGCTGTAGCTCAGGCGGTAGAGCAGGTCACCTACTGATCAGAAGGTCGGTGGTTCGATCCCTGGCTCCTCCAGTCTGCATGTCAAGTATCCTTGGGCAAGATACTAAGCCCAACTTGCTCTCCGATGCATCCATCGGAGTATGAATGTGTATGAATGTTGTTAGAAAGCACTAAGTGTAGATAAAGTGCTTGTGAGAATGGGTGAATGAGGCATGTTTTATAGAGCGCTGTGAGTACGCTGTGAGAGTAGAAATCTATGTCTATTGCAACTCTTGCTGTGGTTGCTACAGCACTGGTGGACAACTTGATAACTTGGAGCTAGAAACCTGGAGTCAGTTGACCCAGGAGTTGGATCACCATTGAGTATCTTCTACAAACCCCTTTATGGTATAGGTCATAGAGTTTCAGACCATCACACATAGTCAATTTAGAATCACCAGTTAACCTAACGTGCATGTCTTAGGACTTGAGTACCTGGAGAGAACACATGCAGGCACAAAGAGAACATGCAAACTCCACCTAGACCAGAATGTTCAAAAGAGGAAACTTCTTGTTTCTGGATTTGTGGCCTACATTGAGCCAAAAATGAATTGGTGTCTGGAATAAATGAAAAGTACATGAAATCCATATAACAATGAGTCATTAAACCTGATGTTATTAAACCTTTTCTAAAACCTCTTAACTATACCTCCAACAAATTTGTTGAAAAGGAAACTATTGCAGCAATGCTGCATTTGTTTAAGTCATTATTGTATCAAATAGCCTTGTTACTAAATGCACCAGAAATGGCAGGGTTCAAAAATTGCTTCTGGTTCTTTTATTCATAATGGATGTGGCTGGGTCCTGGTACAATGACCTTCAATGTGAAAAGCGTTAATAAATTTAAATATATATATATATACATATATATATATATATATATATATATATATATATATATATACATATATATTATTTCAGCTGGTTGGTACCGAAACAGAGCTATAAATAGAGAGGAAACACCACTTATAATCAGTAGACAGCCAGAAAACAACTTGAAATGAGTACTAATGTCGTTCGGAGCATCTCAGATGTTTTAACAGGCAACTGTTACCAAATGGCCAAAACAAAGTGCAGCCTTAGTGGAGGTTAGCTCATGTATGTCCTTGGTCACGAAAATATACCAACCTCAGGGTATTGCACTGCCAGAAGGTGTGTTAAAGATTAAGTCAGATAAAGACAGACTCTGAGGTCAGAGCCCTCTCAGTCCTGTTAGGCCTGCTATGAAAACATACACAGCTTCTTCTTTGTGCATTTTTTGGAAAATGTGGAAGCATTTTGCTTGACGCGGAGTTAGAGTTTCAAGGTTAAGGCCTTCAGCCCCCCACAGGGTGTGAGAAGGGCCGGTGTGGGTTCATGTGTGTGTGTATGATCTCTTCTTTTGATCAGCATTTGTCTGCATCAGATGTGTTGCATGTGTGTTTTGGTGTTTGTCTTTGCTCATCAAATATTAATAGTATGAATCTTCATACTCTGCATAAGTAGTACAGTGTGTCTGTCCACAACACTGACGCTGACATGCATGTAAGTGTTTGCACACTGCAATGAACAAGTGTGTTTCTTTAGCGGTTCAAAAACAAAGACCAGCATTCACAAGCAGATCACCATCCTTCAATTTTTCCCTCCTCTCCTGTTACAGTTTTTTTTTTAAATTGACGTTTCATTGTAACAAGGATTCATGTAATGAGAGAGGAAGAAGGAAGCGCCTACAGAAATAAACACGCCTGTTAATATGCGCAACTGAAATCAGCTGTTGCCACTTGTTCTTCTACCTCGGTGTTCTCCTTCAAATGGCTTTTCTCTCCTTTCAGTCTGTTTTTTTTTCCTTTCTAAATGTAGAATCTTCAAGTCAGACTTATATACTTGAGGGTGCTATGCACTTTTTCCCATTTGTCACTTAAAACTGCCCATAAGTTTTCAATCAGTGAAGGAAAATAAGAATGGGACTCATTTATTAATACGTGCACGGAAATGGTTGAAATCCATGAAATCTGAGTACAAACCAGTTTCAGTTTTATTACTCTGCATATATTAGTCAGTCATAATCATTCTACTGCAATCTGCATACCCCCAAGATGCCTTTTTACTACATAAAGAAATATGCTCACCTCAAGTGAAAAACCCAACAAATCGGCACAAGAACATGAAAAAAACAGAGTGATACCAATCAGGGTCTCGGGGATTTTAAACCTTTTAAACTGTTAATGTAAGTTTTGAAGGGCTTTAAAACAAGACTGTTATCTCTCAGGCATGTTTCAAAGCAGCATTATGTGACACTCCAGGATTAAAATGCACTTGAGTATTTAAAGCTGAGATATGATCAGTATGGATGTGAATGTGTACAGTGTATGAAATATCTGAAAGTTTTTTATCTTTGCATTGGAGAAACCTAATGGTTAGAGTGGCGCCTGTTGAGGAGAGCAGTGGTTCATAGGAATGTTGGGCTAAAGTATTACGGTCGTTACACACTGAACGCTTTGTGAAAAAATGCCACAAAATTCAAGTTGTTCCTGTCATATCCGAGCTTGCTGTGTTACGTATACAGGCAATGAACACAAAAATTTGTCTTGAAAAAAGACACTTTGGAAAAAAACATGAAGTTGACATTAAGCCTGATGTTGCTAAATAAGAAAAGTGAGAAACTAAGATTCTGGGTCCATCCAATTCTCATGAGAAGTCAGAAGCAGTGAGAATTGCATGGTTTGATCCATGAGTTGAGGTTGTATTGTCACTGCTTTCATACATATTTCAGGATGTTAGAGGGGCAGTTTGAACTCTTGTTGTCAGATCTGAGGTGGTAGAGGGTTTCAGAGAGTTAGAACAGCGTCTAGCTGTGTGTCTCAGGTAAGATAATATTATTTTACTATTTCTATTATTCTCTGGATGCTGGTACGGCTCAGGCTACGTCCACACGTACATGGCGTTTTGGATCACTGAAAACAGAGGTTTTTAGAAACTCCTGCCAGGGTTTTCAATTTTCGAAATGTTACACCATGTTACTGTTTGTATGAGATGCATTTCTACAATGGCGGATATAGACAATATACTGTTGCTGTTACTGTTACAGTTACTGTCCCTCCATTTAGAAAGACTGCTTCTATGCGCCATCTTTGTTTAGTCTTTCCATCTCAGGCTTCTAGACTTCTGATTGGCCAACTAAGGTAGCCTTGGCTGAGGTCTTAGTCTTAGCTAACTTAGCAATCAAACATTTTCTGGCTTGAAAGAACCAACATAGTGGTGCCCACAACACTGAAGCGTCATAATCCACAATTCAGTTCCACTGGGTGACTTCATAGTAGTAGAAGTAGTTCAATATAAAAACACACACACACACACACACACACACACACACACACACACACACACACACACACACAAGTAAAAATATACAAACAAATATAAAGATATTTTTCATGGTCCTCTTTACTTAACCCTAACCTCAACCTTGACCCCTAACCCTAACCTAACCGTATTTATTTGATAGCTTTAATAAGTAGTTATTTTGTATTAAAATTGTGGTGGGAAATAAGTAATCACTGAGATTGAGTTGTGAAATGCATTGCTGGTATGCTGATTCTGGGGACCTGCTTCCATCTCTATGTATGAGGAGTGTCAGTGTGATAGCAAAAAGAATACAAAGACTGTTGACCAGCAGCTTCAACCTCCCCGCGCTTTAAATGTTGTCTTTTTTGCACTTGAGTTAGCTCACAGAGCTTTAAATTATAAGGCAGGTAACAGCTGAACAAGCGTAAAAACATTCCCAACATCTTTTTAAGATCCGCTGGAAGTGATCTAGAAACCTAGGCACACAAGGTTTTCATTGGATAACACTTATACAGTCTTTGCTAGCCAAATCAGATCTTCAGACTTGACTCAGTATCTTCAACTGCTTCCCTAAAATGAAAATCGAGTTGAAGGAAAATTTTGATGCACTCAGGGTAAAGAGTTTTGGATTGGATTTTTAAAGGCCCATTCCCTGAACTTTCTGATGACCACTTGTATAGAATAGAAACCTATTACAATGTCACTCTAATTAAATGATATTACCAAAAAAATCCCCTTTTTGTTGTGGTCCCCAGGTATTTGAGTTTTGGTTATGATTAAGAGTTTCCTAGTTTGTATTTCTGATATTGTGTATTTTGGTTCCCTTTGTTATCCCTCAAACTGTGTGTGTATCCGTCCTCATGCATTTCCTGTAGGTTACTGCTTGTCAGATAATTAGCTCCTGGATTTGTTAAGTTTGTTACTGAGTCATGCACTTTGGATCTGATTCCTGCCTGCCACACAGCAGAGACTTTGGGAACTTTGGGGAGTGGTTCAGGTTTTTTGTGAAATTACAATAAAGATGATGAAATTTGTGGTAACTGTGAAACCCTGATATTTCAGCAGATTTCAGATTAATGGAAACTAAAACGCTTAAAAGATTTGTGGTGTCTATCACCTGACAAACACAGCTAATGCCACTGGATACCAAACATGACAGAATAAAAGTGCGTTTAACTGAATTAAAAATATATGAGCTATAGGAAGGAAGAGTGGGAATCATTAAGGTTCTTAGCCCTTTTCTTCTTTTGCACATCCTTGACTTTGGCTCAATCTGTAAATTTTCTCTTGGCTCCCAACACCCTTCCCAAGGCAACAGGGGTTGTGAGTGAAGTTTTCTCTAAAGCTGCCACTTCTATACTTCTATTAAAGTATCATCAGACATTGGCAAGTCATGCCCTCAATCAATAATTATGCAAACACATCTAATCAATATGTGAAATATAAAATAAGGACAAATGATAATGGAGATGGAGCACATCTCATTTCCTCCTCCGTCAGATGAATATGTTTGAATAGCAAACATTAGAATGGCAAAGCATCAATTGGCTTTTCTGTGATGGTGCCTTGCATTTTAGTTGGCACACGGTTCAATATTTGAACAGTATTTACAGGCAGAGAGATCGAGGGAAAAAAAGTGTTTTAACTCTAAAATTATATTGCTCGGAGTGATAGTGGTAGTAATAAAGAAGTTATTGACCAAATGATATTGATCGACAGCTCCTCGGGCAAAACAAGCCGACCTTGGTCTCCCTCTGTGCCTTGCCCTCCCTCTCCCTGCATTCCCTCTACTCTCCTCCCCCGGAATTCAATAATATATTATTTTACACGGTTTAAAGCTGGACAACAAATAGCTGCACAGCACAAGGTGAGGAAATGCTGGCAAATATTCCTTGGCTATTGGCCTGTAAGAATTTGGCAAAGGAGTGTGTAAGGGTGATTAAAATCAAGACTCCAGTCAGGGCTTGATTAGGGGTTGCCATTCAGCAGAAGGCACGGCAGGGAAAGAATGAGCGGGAGAGAACGGGAAAGAAAAAGGTTAGACAGAAGAAAGGAAAAACCAGAGGCTATGAGTTCCTTCCTCTGCTCAGCATAAATCAGATAATGACCTTGAAGTCTTTGTAGGAGAGAGGCAGCGGTAACTACATCCAAGCTCTGTCCCCTGGCTTATTGGCAAGGTCAAAGGAGGGAAACAATGGCCATTGATTTGGCCCTGAAGAGGCGGGGAGGAAAGGCCTGAGTGATTGTCACATTACATTCTTGAAAAACACTCTAACGCATTAAGGTTTTTATATAGCAACAATGCTTTCAAAATGATCATGGATCAGTCATCCAGTGTCTAGAAGTGAGTGCCACAGCTGAATACAAACCCTTTGGAAGAAAGTAAAGTGAAATAAAAATTTTAAAAAGTTGGATTAATGCAAATTACGCTACTAAAAACTTTACAACTAAAAGTCCTTCCTATTCCATTTTTCAGCACTTTGTATGTGAATGGTGACAGAGTGGCTAGCTGCTATGATTAGGAAAAACACTAATGATCTATACATACAGAGAGCTACGATTAATTTCTGGAGTAAGTTATAGAAATTAATATGTGGAAAATCCTCTATCAGTATAATGACCTTCCACTGCTTGGCTGGTTCATTTGAAACAAAAAGCCCAGTTAGTTATTCCCACACCGTTCTCATTCTGTTGTGAAACAAGCTTGCTTGGACTCTTTACAGTCACCAAGCTACCAAGGGTAGGGATAGGATTAGGTTGTTGCTTTGGTTTAGCCACATCAATAAGCATTTATTTTTCTGAAACTAGAAAATGTTACTTTTGAAGTCAAAAAAAGACTTTTTGGTGTGTATAGAAAGTTAGACATCCATGGTTCCACTGTGTGTTTTACATATTCGCTTTAATATGTGACCACATTATCAACTTCCCTTATAATAGGAAACATATAGAATGGGGTTTTGCTTTTTGGACTTATGATTGCTGTATCTTTAATGCCTCATTCATATAGAAGCGAATAGACAAAGAACTTTATGTTAGCCCTAGACATTGGGTATATACAGTGCTAAAGCAAATGTCCATATATTTCGTCATCTATCCATGTTCTGATGACTACACCCCACATTGACATTCCTCCCTTTGTTAAGCACTTACACATTCTATTCATCCTGTCTCATGAAGAGAATATAAAGGTGTACTTCTTACTGGAAGTCACTATAATATTTTCTAGTGTTTGAAATGTGAAAACCATTGTAGTAAGATTAGAAACACATGTGGATCTGCTACTTCAAGTAAGTAGCTGCCCAAGGACTCTTAGATAACTCTTACTGCCTGTAATTGTTGTGCATTTTGAATTATACCTTTCCTATCTCCAGGTCATTTATTTTTCTTTAAAAATCCATTGCTGCAATTATAAAACATACAAACAAGCAGGTAGGTTTTTAATTATTTACTGGACCTCACCTATATTCAGATTTAAGAGCTCGCCTAGAGAGCAACTTGTATTTCTGCTGCTACTTTTTTTAATCTGCTTCGCCAAGTCCTCATCATACTAGGTAGCCTTTGCTATGAGCTCAAAAGTTACTCATCATCTAATCTCATATGCTATTTGAGCATGTTTGTAACAGCGATCGTGCCTTCTTCACACACTGCAACACATACTTTAACACATGATGGGAAAAGCTGTGATCGTCAGCCACCCTAAGTTGTTGCCAAGTGCTGGGACCCAACTCAATATTTTCTTAGATGGCCTGAAAAAGTCACTACATTTGTCAGCAGTGTTGGATCCCTTTTCAGGAATGAAGTCACAGAGTGGTCTGAGAGGTCACTAAACAGTGATTCAGCTGCCAAGTTGGACATAATCATGCTTATTTAGCTGGCGCTGGCTGTCAAGCACATTCTGTGTAGGAGTGAGGTGCTTTCTTATGATGCCAGATCTTTCAGACCTATCTTGCCATTTTACGTCTCCAAATCATCTGCGCACTCAGAATTGGCTATATAATAAGTACTGGAATCTCCTTTTGCTTAGGCTCTTCAGCTGGTTATTCTTTGAGAAATGTTTCCATCAATCCTCTTCATAACTGCCAGATGCAATAAAAGCACATCAGCTAGCTACATGACTAAATAAAGGAGCAACCCTTCTTTTCCCATTAGCATATGAAACTGGAGAATATAGTTTGAAATAGGTAGCTTATTTGTCTATCCCACATTAATAAGCAAAGACGATGTATACACAAGTAATGTAAATGAGTGGAAAAGAATCTTTGATTTAAAGGCTTTAAAATGACAACAAAAATTAAAACCTTCCTTTTAGGTTTTGCAGTGTTTAGTCGTTGTGATAGACTTTGCATACAATCGGAAAAACAACAGACTTTAACTTATGTGATCGATGTTTGAACATAGAGACTAGTTAGCTTAATATGTCATAGTTTTTAAGATTTAATTCAAGGTGTAAATTGGGCATTAGATTCAAAGGGTCCATAACTACAACAAATCCTTTAAATTTGCGTGCTTATCTTAGCTAGACTTTAGTATTTTCTCTTTCATAGACTCATTTCCTGCATTCTAGTAATTTTATTATGCATTTCGCATTTAAAAAACAAAATATGAGTCACTGTATTCCGTTACAGTTACCGTTTAAAAAGGTGGTATTTAGAATACAGTTACTTTGTTGAAATAAATGGATTACACGGCGGTACTTTCCTGTTTCATATGTTAGGCTGCCCCCTCTCTATTTTTGGTAATTCCACGCTGGTGGAAGCCCAAAGAAAACACGCATTAAGAGGCTCTGTGTCTCAATCTCGCGGCCCATGTTACCCCTACTTGCGGCCACATAATGACGTGACGAAATATTTTTAAAAATTATTGTTCAAAAAACAATTTAATATGAAGGCAATAGGCAGTGTTGCAGGCATAGCCCTAAATAATGTAGTCTCGTGGGCAGTGTAGCCCAGTAAGCTATTAACACTTGACTGTACAGTGTGTTCTGTTTTCGTGCAAAACAATAAGATCCATTGGAGCAGCCTTTTAACGCCTCTCTCTGTCTCTCGCTAGCAAAGTTGACCCAGACAACAAAGTAAAGCTAGTTTTCAGACTACGAGCCTGACACGGACCCCAACGTATTAGCCAGAGGTCCCTTTACTACAGTTCGGAGCAGCAGACCTGTTTTGTATACGCGCAGAATAGTTTTCTATATGAGATCGCTGCAAAAAGTGCAGCGTTACCTAATGTCCACCGTACTGTTACTCATTTTATATTAAGATTTTAACATCTAGTTGGTATTGGTATGGTGAGTAACCTTAATAGTAATGAATGACACAGACATAGTACATTCATGGAGTTGTAAAAGGCATGACAATATATTAAGTAATCCAAAGTATTCAGAATATGTTACTCTCATTGAGTAACGTAACAGAATATGTTACAAAATACTTTTTGGGGCATGTATTCTGTAATCTGTAGTGGAATACATTTTAAAAGTAACCTTCCCAACACTGATTGTAGAAAGTTGTGCCACATGCATGGATTCACTCTCTTTTGTGAGTCAGCCTCAAGTGGCCATTCCAGGAACTGCATTTTATTTTTACTGTTCTGGCTTCATCTGTCAGGCACAGTGATTTCTGCTTGGATGCAAGAAGACAAGAAGAGATGTATCAAGAGCCACTGGCTGAGTGGCATGCATAAAATTAAGTTACACTATGATGGATTTAGAGATATGTTCTGCCTTTCCCGTGAATGCTCCGCTGCAGTGTGCTGCCTGTTCTGTCTAGTATATCTCTATGCCGTTACTGTCCTCTTTTCATGTTGCATGTTACAAGTTAGAGGTTTTTTTCACTGCATGAGGAAAAAGGACATGTGGTGTGAGAGCCTGTGAAAAACGTCAATAGCGTGAGTCTCAGTGTGTGAGATTTGGCAGCCCTGACTTGAGCCTAACAGCCAGCTTTAACTACCTGAGTGCAATCTCTGCAGGTCGGTTTTCACATTCACTCTTTGAAACCACACTTTTTTTGTTCCTGTGATTTCCTCATGCTGTTTCCCCCTTTAAAATTACACTTCTTATTCAGAAGTCGTCAAAAATTAAGATTCCAGTCCTCCTATATGATAGAAGTGCTTCCTGTGTTTTGGCTTTAGTGGGTGCATTTGTTCACAATAAGTAGCTCCAAACAACAGACTGACAGCTTCTTAAACCAGATGTCTCATTTACTCTTTCTACATGTGTCAACTATATCTGGAACACATGAACATGTGTACAATGCAATCCGCAATTTAATTAGCGCGACGGAGAAATTCTCCAATTTCCCCACACCAGCACATTTACTGTACCTGCATCATCTGTTGGAAAGACAAAGACAAATTAGAGCTTGACTACTGGTGGCAGATACAGTGGGGGTGGGGTGAGGGTGATAGCAAAGCATGCTATCACCCTCACCTCACTTATCCTGCGTGAATGCGATCGTCTTGTTCGTTTGCATGTCAGAGACACTGATGGAGAAAGAGATGGTGGTTATGCTCGGTAAAATATTAATTCTGCTTGCAGGCCAGCCGAATGAAACATCGGGCTGCTTGGCCGATGAGAAAAGTGAAAAAAAAAGAAGAGGGTTGGCGTGTGTGTGTGTGGTGAGGGGGGGTATCCATTATTGAAGTGCCAGGACGTTATCAATTCATACAAGGTCAGTACGGAAGATTTCAATTTATGCCTGTGTCAAGACAAAGATTTCACCTTGTTTGGCTCGTTCTCTCTCCCCCCTTCTTCTTCTGCCTCCTCGCCGGCTCTCCCTGTCACAGCTCTTAATGTACTCCCAACTCTGGGGCACGCTGCATGTTACATTGTCTCGGTTTTGTTCTTAACTGCATTCCAAGTTTTCCTGAGTACATGATGGCACGAGATATAACCTTAAGTCTGATAACTTAAAATGCAACCCACAAAGCCCCATGTCTCCTGCCACACACACACACACACACACACACACACACATACACAGAAGGACAGTTTCACACAGCGTTTGCCGTGGGAGAGCTCCTCATTTACATCAATTATGGATAGTCAACTTCCATCCTCGTGGCCTGCCACTGCATATTTCATGGCAAGGGGGGTATTTTATGAGTTAATGTGTCCAGTTGACACGCCTCTGAAAGCACTGGCCTGTCCCTTACACCGTGAGCAAGGCTAGGGAGAGCACGCAAACGCAACTCTTGTGCACACATGGTGTGTATTGGTGTGTGTGTGTGTTACCCAGTCAACCACTTCCCTTGCCACATCGTGCATCCAGCAAAATTTAGCTTGCAACCTCAGCTGCTGCAGGGAGGGAGCAGCTTCCACCGTGCCTGCACCCTTTTTGGAAGTGACTCGTGATTATTTTTTTATCTTCTTGTAAGAAGATAAAAAAAATTACGAATACGTATGAAATTAGAATAGCCACAGTGACACTTTTCAATGTTTTTTTGTGGGGATAGGGCCTTTAAACACAACTGATTACGGCACTTGCTATGCTCACTGTCCTCCCATCACGCTCACTCCTTCTCTCCATCTCCCACCTAAACCCCCACCATCCAACCCACCCACCCATCTATGATCCCCACTGCCACCACTTTCTCTCATCGCACTCCTGCCAGCCTGTTGGGGAGGTGTTACCAGCAGCTGGTGCTTTTGCATAATGTGTGAGGTGTTTATGTGTGTTTTTCATCTTTCTGTGTGTGTGTGTGTGTGTGTGTCTGTGTGTGAGACACGGAAAGGAGAACGTGGGAAAGAACGGGGGCTGTTCTCGGATGGTACAAATTGCTTTTTTGACCCCGTAATTAGTGGCAGAAGACACTCTGAAGGAGCCGGTGATGAAGCTCCCGTGGCCGGATTTCAACATGGAAGCATAAATTATCATTTATGGAGCACTAATGGCCTGTTGAGTCGTCCTCTCAGACCTCACTCTGCCACTCCGGATCTGAGCTCTTCCACGGCCATGACTGGTCATCTTTTATGCGTAATCTCCGTGGCGGGAACACTAACTATGACATGAAGAAACACGAGCTCTCCTCTTGTACCCTCTGGTTTCTCTTTCCCGTTCCTCTTCTGTCTTCTGCTGTCTTTTTTCCCCCATCTGTTTCCTCCCTCTCTTCTGTTTTCCCCCTGTCCCACTTTTCCAACTCCTTCTACGATGACCATTTATTTCTCTCTGTTCCTGCCTCTGTCTTACTCTTCTTTTCCTCTATTTTTATAGATCAATTTTTACTCCCTGTCCTCCCAAACACTCCTGTTATTTACCTTAATTACTTTCACCCCTTTCGCTTCCTGTACTTCCCTTTGTGCATTATTTCCGACTTTCTTGCAAAACACTACACCCAGCAGCTACTTTATTAGGTACGTCTTGCTTCAGAAGGTTTTGATTCTTTGTGGCATTGATTCAACAAGATGTCGGAAATATTCCTCAGAGATTTTGGTCCATGTTATATGACAAGATCACATAGATGCTGCTGATTTGTTAACTGCAGATGTGAATCTCACATAAGAAAGCACTCTGCTGGATTTAAAACTGGTGCACTGTAAAAACAATTGTTGCGAAAACTTAACAACTCAAGGCAACCCACTGCATTTACTTTTTTAGGTTCTGATGGATAACTTATAATTTCACGTTTAGGAGAAAAGTTGCTTCAACTAATGTTTTTGTGTTTACGAGATTAATAACTGTGCTTTTTCTTAACTCATATTTCATTGTTTTAACAATGTAATTCCTAAAGTTTACAAAATGTTTTTTTGTTTTGCCAATCAATTTCCTAAAGTCTAAAAATAGTATCCTTTATAGTTTTCATGAGGTGCTCCCTGTTGTATTAATGAATGTTTACACAATGTTGATTTTCAAATAACTTTATTGTGTTCAAACACAACTGCACCACTGAGATGAGCCATTTTTAACATACTGACAACATTCAGCCACAAATAAAGTCCTTTTCCAAAAACAAAAAAAAAGTCATCTAATTTTAAAGGTGCGGTATTGTCAGTCAGAATATCAAACCTATCTTGATTGATAGTCACTAACAAACAGATTCAAAACATCAGATGGCAGGATGTGAACTCTTCTATCTGGTTTCCATACAGCAAACAAATGTACTTGAGTTCTTTGGGAAACTCCATGTTGAGCCCATAAAGTAGGCCAAACAGGTAGGCAAAGGCAGTGGGAAGGTCTGGCAGATCATCAAGAAGAATGTCCTCTTCCAAAACAATGGCAGTGTGATGATGTAGCACACTTATGACAACATTTATAACAAAAAGTGGCATGAGTGGGATGAGAGTTGAACTGTCCGTCATGACCTGCCATCTGCCAAACACACAACGCTGCTCGTTAGCTTATAATCCCATTCAAGAGGACACTTTTTGAAAACTAATAATTTTTATGTCAATTTGGGAACTTCAGGTTCATGCACAAGTTTTGCAAACAAAGTTATATGGTACTATTTACCTAAAAATGCCGCCAAAGCCTCAGGCATTTTTTATATAACCATTTAAATCTATTTACAGATCAATCAGGTGTTCTGCATCAAATAAGAAGGCACACAAATTATTTGTGCCAGTCCAAAAAATAGTTTGTGTTCAGTATAAGACAGAGGAGAACAACACAGGCCTAAACCCTGCAGGTCTGACAACAAGAGGTGTATCAGTCCTGTTTTCCATGTGGGAACACTGGAATCTGCTTTTGAGGGCTTTTTTGGAGCAAATGTGACATTCAGCAGTTTAACTGACACACAATACAAAACAATAACTACACAACACACTAACTCTACCCTCCAAACACGCTAAACGTCACTAATGTCTCACATATGACAACTCGCGCTCTCTTTCTTTTGCTCTCCTGCTTTCCGTCGCGGGTGTCACTCCTAAAACTGCCCCTTCTACCTAAACAACCAAGTGCCGCATGTTGCCATATCATTTTTTTTGATTGGCTGACATGGTAAACTCTAACACCAATAGGGAAGGGATGTTTTTTGTTTTCCTTTTTTTTTACTCGCAAGTGGAGAGTGTTTGCTAGCGCTGTCCATAGAAAACGTCGTTTTTGCTGTTCTTCCCGTTGTAAACACCACTGTTTTGTTCAAAAATATATATATATATATATTGCGTGTATTTTTTATCATAACTCTGGTTTTATGTGGCCTATCGACACAATTCAAAAACTGGTGTATAGTTTGAAGTCCGCACTTTTGACCCAAGACTGAGTCGCTGCATCTTGTAGCTGTGTTAAATTGGTCATGTGATTTTGACGTGCCGGCGCGTCCGTCGACCCCAGAGGGTTAAAGTCTGTTTGATATGACTCTTGCAGACTGTAGTCTGCCTTCGTATTTAAAATACCCCCATATTTACTGCTCTGCTGCTTGTGCTCTGTAGCTGCTTCTCTGAGACCAACTTTTGCTCCAAAACGTTAAAGGATTAGTTGAAATCCTTAATGTATTTGAGTTTATGGGGCAACTCAGCTTTTATTGTTGAGTTGTGAAAGAAATGACTGTAAGCTCAGCAATTAAAAGTTTGATTTTTTATGGTGTGGCTGTGGAGGCCATTTGAGAACAATGGCCTTGTCGGTGGCCTTGTGGTTTCCGACTATATATGTATGCATGTAGCACCAACAACCATAAAACATTCATATTCGAATTTAAAGCTCCTTTTTTCCAGATACTCCATTTGAACTGAAGCGGGTCATCTTGGCCACTGTTTATATGTCTTAATGTACTGAGTTACTCACATGTACTGCACTACTTATTGATGTGAACAATAGGACATTGTACAGATTCCAAAATAGTACCATTTTACTATTTCCATATTATTCTATATTCAGTTCCAGTGTGCATTTTGAGCTGCGGGTGGAGCTGCAGTATTCTGATTGGTCAGATTTGTTATTCAGAGCTTGAGAATTTTGACAGTTGTTGTTGGCTGGAAAATATAAAAGCTGCAGATCACACAGTCTGTGTGAACAGCTGTGTAATAGGTGAGTCCAAAAAATATTTTTAGCGCATGACATATTTGCATGGATTTTACGCATGGTGGTGTGTGAATGTATGTAAAGGCCTGTAAAGGCATGTAAAGGCCTCATGTTTCATAAATGATGGTAGGGATGCAGCAGTCTAGTTTTTGGATCAGTTATTGGTCCAATCCTGACTCAAAAGTTAGATTGGGTACTTTATCCTGACCGCAGATCAGTCTATTCAACATTGGAATGGTTGCCAGTAGGGCTAGACTGGGACAAAAAAAATCAGCCTGGGCATTTTGACTAGAGACCGGCCCACCAGGTATTATTAGAAAAGCAATAAAGCCTTTATAATAAACTTAAACCTACACCATCCTCCCTATTCTGGTGTATTCTAAACAGTACAAATATAAAACAACCAAATCAATAACTACATGTACCTAACTAATAGGGTTGCCAACTCCAAGCAAGAAAAAAAAGCATTTCCGCTTCAAGATTCTTAATTGACATAACAGACTTTAATTTAATGCATGTGTAAAACAAATGCAGAGAAATCAATTATTTTTCTCCAGTAATTAAATAGATTCAACGTCTTTCTTCAACAGAATTGCAGACTGCACAGATGGTACCTTCCCAAAGGAAAAAAAATACTATAACTTACTAGGGTATATACTAGACTTAATATTTACTACATACAATAATGGATTTCTATATATTTTACATCAGAGGAAAACTTTGGTTGTAAGATTCAGATAATTATTTGTTAAAAGTGAGACATTTTAAATGAGAATAAGAAAGAAAAGTACTTCTTTGTGCCCCCTTTTCCCTGTTCATGCCCTACCTGCCCCCCTGGCAACACTTTGCTAGACCCGCCTCTGCACAGTTACCAGCTGTCAGCTACATGAAAAAAGGATACTGGTGTTATTTGTCTGTCAGAAACAGTTCATAACTTCCCTTCAACTCATTCATGTCACCTAAAAGGTAAACCTGTTTCTCCAACACAGCTCTGATGATTCAGTAAGGACGTCTCCTGGTTTCATCTTCATGTTTCCCTCTCAGCAGATAATCAAACCGATATCATGACCAGCAGCTTTTACAGCTGTGGCTCCAGCAAACATCAGTTGACACTAGAAAGTAATATTAAATAAATTCTAACAACAGCTAATCAAACTTAAACATGCTGCTGTTGTTTTGCGCGACCTCTGCTGGTTTCATCTTTCTGGCACAGAGCGAAAAGCTGATCATTGATCAGTTTCATGATTGAATTAGCAACTTTCTAGCAGAAGTACGGGACAAACCACGCTCCTTTTCACCTCAACTTTAAAGTTCGACCTCCTCGGCTGCAGCCCAGAGTCGATCATGACCAACTGGCCAATCCACCACCATTCATCTGTACTGTTAAAAAAAGAAATAAAGCCTCATCAGCCGATAAAAACGAAAAATCACGAGCGACCCACCGGGCGAATGCCTGGTATGCCCGATGGCCAATCCAGCTGTGGTTGCCAGCAGGAGAGCTTACAAAGCAAAATGGTCACCAGTTCAGAGGTGCTTCAGATCACCAGTTTCTCTTTGTGTAATTGTTGCAGTAGTTCTTCTCCCTTTTTCCTGATGGCACAGCAAAGGCTATGAAAGACAGCAAGCATGATCGATCAGGCAGCAACATGTAGTCAGTCACGTCCCTCAGTAATGAAAAGACAGGATTTTGACTTTATAATCACCTAATCCAAACCTATTATGTAGTCCGAAGCCATCATTATACAACTGTAAGGTGCTTTGCATAAATTATTCATTATTCAACTTTTAGCTTTTTACAAAATGGAGATATTGCATTACACGCACACATACAGAAATAATGTGTCTTCTAAAATGTGTGTCTTGAATGCCTTACAGTGTTTGACAGTCACAGTGGGTACAGTTTGCCCTTAAAACAGCTGTCATTACAGAACAGAGTAGAAAGGAATGCAATTAGACACGTCAGCTCTGCGATCCATCACTGGCTATTATGGCCTCCGCAAGGTGAGGAAAGGAGATAATGGCTCATAGATACTGCAAGGAGCACGCACACACACACACTGCCATAAGTGGTCCTCTGTGTCCGACAGCTTTGTGACAGAAAATGAAAACACAGATGTGCTTATAGGCAGGAAAACAAGTAATCAAGTCTGCTTATACTCACCAACACTGTCCAACTATCCAACAGTGAGGAAACCAGCTCTCTCTTTTTTGGCTAGCATAAAGTCTCAACTAGCTAACGTGGCGCCGTTTGAGGAGGGAGTTTGCTCAAAAATTCGGATGCGTGGAAAAACTTAAATAATACTGTTGGGAAGACCGAGCACCATTATGTCCAACAAGGGAAATTAAACTATATGAATATATGTTCAACCAACAGTTCAAACATCTACTGTTTGAATTGAACAGGAGATTTATACTTCAGAAATATTATGATTTAGGAGTAAGTGGGAAATCAGATTCAATCCCCCCCTCTTGGAAAAATCACAGTACCTCTAACAAGTATCACTCTGCGCCACCGTCCCATTTGATAACTTGTAATAGTGGATGAGGCCTAGCAGATGCACATCGACTCTAGCTGCCTGGGATAGGACACCTGACAACTGATACAGTCATGCCCTGTATCCAGGCCTATAAACAAAAGAAACTTGACCTTTTGATTTTTAATGTGCACAGACTATCCACAGCTGACTGTAGATATTATAGCTCACTACTTTTTTATGGTTTTATGCTGTCTCTTCTCTGTCATCATGTAATGCCAGACTGACTCCATAATACTGTTGGGATCAGGGTTCTGTCAGAGTGTTAACATCTGTTCCAGGGCTCCTTGCGCTTCCTGTCACCCTGCATAGTCATAAAGAGGTCCAAGATCAATCCAAACCAGGTCTTAATTGACCCAGTACTCTCGACACTTGGCCATTGCTTCAAATTGTATGTAATAAGTCGAGCAAAGAAGAATGAAAGGAAAAATAAAGAATGCAGGGGGCTGAGAGAGGCCTAATAGAGGGCTGCAGTACCTCCTGGACTTTTATAAACCGACAGTTAGCAGAGCCCACCACATCTTCAAACACACAGCCTTAGTGTGATGAGTTCCCCGAAGAGGTCTGCGGCTACTCTGCCTTGAAAGCACCCAGATTTTTGCCGGTGTGTGCACTTTTAATTGCACTCCCATTGCTTGCCCCCCAGCCCCTCAAATCTTTCTTTCTCTCTCACATACACACTTTCTGCCCCTTGCTCACCCTTTCCTCACAAGGCCCCCAACTGCTCACTCTTCCCCCTTGTCTTTTTCCCATTCTGTCGTTTTAGCCCTTTTTCTATATCTGTCCATTCTTCAAAGGGGGAACTTCATTCACTTTATTTTAATTTCATAGAGAAACCCTAAGGGGATGAACGAGAGATGGCAGCATGAGAGAGAGGGAGAAATAAGACACTGCTTTATTTTAGTGATGGCTCTGTAGTATTGGGGCAAAGCCTTTGATGGTTGGTTACTGGCCAGCCATGAACACAGCCTAATAAACAAATGAATAACCCTAACAGAATGGTGTTGCTAGCTGATGTCTCAGAAGTAAGGCCCTGACTCTCTGCCATTTGGTCTTATTTACTTGGCCCTGGCCTCATTTCTTTTATTTCTGATAACACTGAACCAAAGCAACTGATCAGAGATCTGCTAATAAGGTTGGGAAAGCAAAACCTTCTAGTCGTCCTACAATCAAATCTTACCATCACTTTGAAACCCCTATTTAAATAAAAGAGGACAGGTCATTAATCTTACCAGGCCTGTCGTCCTTTTCCAAGTCTTCCTTCCATATTTAGTGATGACTCAAACAAAATTCTGTGACCATGAAGTTACATACAGGTGACGTCTGTGGAGCATGCGAAAGAAATGGAAGAGGAGAGCGTAACATTGCATTTGTAGAGGGATTATGAAATGGACATAATTATTTTTTTGAAGATTAAAAGATTAGGACTTATTTTGTAAATGTTTTTTAAAAATATACATTATGTACAAAATGTACATTATTCAACACTGCTGTAAACGTACCAGATGTATATAAAAACAAAACAGTATTGTAATTACAATAAGTGTTATTCAAAAATGTTGAAACATTAAAAACGTAGATGTTGAGTTTCATTCACATTTTGTAAATTAGGTGATAGGCCACATATAGACATAAATACATACATACACGTGTGCTACAGTCATTGTGTTAGGAGATTTCAATGTTCAAAACATGTGTGTAAAATCATTGGTCAAATCTGCTAAAACCTCTTAAAAAGTTGAGCCTTTTCACCCTAAAACAGCTCTAAAAGTGAATTATACTTCAAGCTATGGAAGCAGAATAAAAACTTTAAACAGCACTTAATTTATTTAATATAAAACGTATATTCTTGTCTTTACTACTATAACAAATAGATATGCCTGCCATTAAAAAGTTAAAAATGTTGTGAACCTCTACTGCATGCATACATATTTACAATAACATAACTCACATATGTTTTTTGGTTTGGCTGTTAAATTGGTGTTTTTAGCACAGCTCTCCACCTTTGTCATTACAGGATTCTTATTTCTATTTCTATTCAGGACTTGAGTGTCATACCTACTTTTTATATTGTCTCTGATGCGACAATGAAAATACACAAGGTTGGAGATGCCAGTATAATTTAACAGTCGGCATGACTTTGTAGTACTACCTTTGATATCCTTTCAAAGTAGCATGCATAGAAAGACACTTATTGTTGTGGATTTCCAGCTTTGAATTTCCTGAACTGAGATAAAGTGCGGTCTCTTTTTTCACTAAAAGGCATTCAAATCTTGGACGTATTTTGTTCATTGGACTGAAAAGGTGGAAATATTCAGCAGTACAAATTGATTTAACAAGCAGGTGCCTCCAACAAGGACAATATATTTAAGAAGTAAGTGTGCATTTTTTGTATTACATTTATTACAAAGTAAGGAACTATTGGTATCCTAACCTCCCGAGACCCTGCACGCTCATATCAGGACATCTAAAACACAGAACTATTGAGCTGTTGGTGAACTGCCAGTGACATGCAACAGCCCAGTCTTTTCCCTTTCTCCTAGAAACTTCCTCTAACCAAGGCACGTCAGAGGTATTCCTTTCTCTGTCTGAGTATATACCTGCCTCCATCCCCACTGTTTGCTTTTGTTAACCAGAACTTGGATAAAAAAGATCTTCCACCAGTGTGTTCCTTCTCCAGGTCTTACTGCAGCATCTATGTTCGAGGACATGTAAAATGGTCCCTTGTTAAACTCACAGCAGGGGTTTTCTGACTCTGGACAATTGGACATGTCTTGTCTGGCCAAACTACTAATATCGAGTTGAGCGTGCGAACGTTCACCCCACTGACTGGCCTGGAGGCTAGGCCGGGAGTAAGTCACTACTTACTAAAAGTAAGTAAATACAGGAAGAAGGTGCTGTGTGAGAAAACAGAGAATTTACGTTCACTCCTAGTTGCTAGAAAGACCTTTGCACATCTATAGTAAATTCCCATATTGCGAATATGAAGCATACATGGCTACGGGACTTTTTTTGAAGCTCAAACTTGTAATGTACGCTTGGTGCTTGATTCAATTGCGGGTCAGATCACTTTCAGAACATAAAAAAACTGCTCTGGAGTTTGTTTGGAACCATACAGAGACCACCTCCTCCACAGGGTCTCAGTGAGGTTTGTTTTATTCAGTTTCTTGACGTTAAATTTTATTAATATTGTGCAAAGTTACAGTTACCTTATGGCACTTTATACTGTAAGGTAAAAACCCTACAATTATAATGAGAAAACCCCAACAATCAGCTGACCCCCTATGAGCAAGCACTTTGTGACAGAGGGAAGGAAAAACTTATTTTTAACAGGAAGGAACCTCTGGCAGAACCAGGCTCAGGGAGGGGGAGGGGTACTGGTTGTGGGTGAGGGGAGGGAGACAGGAAATGTACAGTACACTATTTGAAATGTTGTTTGTATTAGGTATTGTAACAGTAAAGTTGTTCTTTATGCTTGAAGGTTAAGGTATGGAATGAGTGTGTTGTTTGTGGATTGAAAAGCAAAAACACTTGTAGTGACAAAATACAAAATCAGTTATGTTGCTCTTTTAATACTTTTTTCCACACCAGGATATTAAATAGTATTACTGCATGCTCGTTTGCCTATCTGGCATGGCTACTTTGCTAAGGTGGAATCGCTCTGGACACGCAGGCATTTGTGTGCACAACTCCGTTTCACTGGTTCCTGAAGCAAGCCTTGTATCTCTAAAAGGTCATCTTTTTAGAACAAACAGAAGTGATTCTGTTCACAGCTCAACTTCCAAGTAATTTTGAGCTTATCCAATGTAATTTGAAAGGTTTTCATAAGCCTGAAGGGTTGTAGGCTTTTCTCTGTCCGTCCCCTTTCATGCAAGTTGAAACTTGTCCATGAAGTTTTCACACACGTCAACGGCTACTGTATGCGCATTTGAGTATTGTAAATGTATGTCTCTCTGAGGGCTTGTAATCATAGATCAGTGTGTGTGTGTGTGCATGTGTGTGTGTGTGAGCGTGTCAGCATGCAGGTGTACAGGCTGTGTGAAAGATGAGCCCTGACGATGGGCCGTCCACCTTGCCCTTTGGCTATTTCTGTACCGTGCCTTCCCCGGCGTCGGTTGCGTAATGATCTGGGAGATAGAGATTGCTCTTTGTTTGTTGTCTCTCTCAGCCATAACTGGGCCTTGGTGCCAGAAGGTCAAGTGTACAGAATAAGAACAGGCTTACACAACACAGAAAACACAGACACACCTTTGATGTGAAAAAAGGGATGTGTGTGTGTCTCTTTCTCTCAGATGGAGGGCGGTGATTGATTTCAGACAACAGAAATCTAGCTGTGTAGAAGTGGACCTGCAGTGTACCATTTCAACAGCAAGCAGTTTCCACATATTTATGTGGTTCCAAACAAGTGTTGTCTTAAAGATTATTTTAGTAATAATAAGAAAGTAAGAAAGTTTAGCACTAGCAGATCACTGAAGAAACTCTAAAGGGACTGTTAAAAGGGACCTATTACGCTAATTTCTGGCTTCATACTGGACCGTGTTGCAGCTCCTAAGTAAATTTTCTGTCTAAAACAAGCTCCCCTCCCATTAGACGACTCTGTTGCTGAATGCTCCACCTTGCAAAGAGAGGGTTTGAACAACAGGGTGTAAGTGGGACTTTGCACGAGGTGGGTTTCAGGCTACTGTGTCACATAGTCTTTATCTTATAATGAAGGTGCATGGTGCATTTTGTTAAAAGGTAAATGCGCTGCTGTTCATGTGTTTCTGTTACATTTTTCTAGTCTTACTTACCAAAGGGCTTTTACACTACCAGCCACTTTGTCTTATGTTGTTATTATTTACCTTGTAAGTGGGTAGTCTTTGCACATTAAGGGGAATTATGGAGTTCTTCAGGGTTATGGTTTAAGACCAATTGTATTTACATCAATCATGCCTTTCTTAGTATAGTATTATTAGAAGGGGTAGGACACATTTTTATTGCTATGCAGATGATACCCAACTTTATCTATCCATGAAGCTGCATGACACACACCAGTGAATTAAACTGCAGGAATGTCTTCAAGAGAAAGACCTGGATGACCTCAAATTTCCTGCTTCTATTCGGTTAAACTGCAATTATAGTATTCAAACTTAAAAATCTTAGAAACACGTTCTCTAAAGAGATACAGTGGCTTGCCAAACTATTCGCCCCCCTTGAACTTTTCCACATTTTGTCACATTACAGCCACAAACATGAATCAATTTTATTGGAATTCCACGTGAAAGACCAATACAAAGTGGTGTACACGTGAGAAGTGGAACGAAAATCATACATGATTCCAAACATTTTTTACAAATAAATAACTGAAATGTGGGGTGTGCGTAATTATTCAGCCCCCTTTGGTCTGAGTGCAGTCAGTTGCCCATAGACGTTGCCTGATGAGTGCTAATGACTAAATAGAGGGCTCCTGTGTGTAATCTAATGTCCGATACAAATACAAATACAGCTGCTCTGTGACGGCCTCAGACGTTGTCTAAGAGAATATTGGGAGCAACAACACCATGAAGTCCAAAGAACACACCAGACAGGTCAGGGATAAAGTTATTGAGAAATTTAAAGCAGGCTTAGGCTACAAAAAGATTTCCCAAGCCTCGAACATCCCATGGAGCACTGTTCAAGCGATCATTCAGAAATGGAAGGAGTATGGCACAACTGTAAACCTACCAAGACAAGGCCATCCACCTAAACTCACAGGCCGAACAAGGAGAGCGCTGATCAGAAATGCAGCCAAGAGGCCCATGGTGACTCTGGACGAGCTGCAGAGATCTACAGCTCAGGTGTGGGAATCTGTCCATAGGACAACTATTAGTCGTGCACTGCACAAAGTTGGCCTTTATGGAAGAGTGGCAAGAAGAAAGCCATTGTTAACAGAAAACCATAAGAAGTCCTGTTTGCAGTTTGCCACAAGCCATGTGGGGGACACAGCAAACATGTGGAAGAAGGTGCTCTGGTCAGATCGAGAATCTGTGGCAAGATCTGAAAACTGCTGTTCACAAATGCTGTCCATCTAATCTGACTGAGCTGGAGCTGTTTTGCAAAGAAGAATGGGCAAAGTTTTCAGTCTCTAGATGTGCAAAGCTGGTAGAGACATACGCTAAAAGACTGGCAGCTGTAATTGCAGCAAAAGGTGTTTCTACAAAGTATTGACTCAGGGAGCTGAATAATTACACACACCCCACTTTTCAGTTATTTATTTGTAAAAAAAAAAAAGAAGATGGATGGATGGACAGTTAGAGCAGTGGAAAAACTGAACTCTAGTTTTATAGGAACTACTTCCACATATTCTAATCTTACTGTTTGAAACTTTTGCCATCTTTAATATGAGTATTCATTCATATTCTGTCTATCGACGCCCTCAAGACACTCATTCTAAAATATGAGATAAAATATTGTCCAAAGTAATAGAAAATTGAACATTTGATCCATGTCCATCCTGCTCTCATTAAGTCAGGTTTTTTTTTCATTACATTTAAGGAAATGCAACTATTTTACTTGATGATGTGAGGTTACTGCTGTGTTTTTGAGTGTGTACATGTGGAGCACATCTATGTACACATACCCCATGTGGCTGTAGCATGCACAGATGCATGAGCATCACCCGTTTACTTTAGGGGATAAATAAAACTTGTTAAAACAAATCCAACTTTTAATCCATTCAAACTGAATCTGTTGATTCAGTTTGAGGAAGAAAACAGCACAGATTTTTCAATGATTAAAGGCTGACAACTTTTAACTGGATTTATTAAAACTACAAAAGTCACCATGTGTGTACACAGATGAGTGAGAAGCACTTCACTCCAAGAGATTTATATATGAAACCAATCAGGGTTCAAATGACCACTTAGTAGCTGCATACAGAAAACAGTGATGTAAATTATTTCCATAGCCAGTAATAAAATGTAAAAGACAGAAGTATGTAATATCCAATTGCTTTAGGAAATTCATAAACGGCAGATAACCAGAAAGGTTAAAAAAAAAAGGGTTAAAAACAGACATAAACATTTATTTCTAAAAAAACAAACTGAAGTTTCAGTTTGGGAAAAAGGTCTTCAGCATGTTTTAAAATGTTCTATAATTATATATTGTACTCGTTATAACTTTTTGATCTATATGGTAACACATTTGAAAATAGCATCAGCATGCGTGTAAATCTGAGTTGAATGGTACTGAACTACATGAAATTCAAGGGTTTGAAGGGGAATAGCAATAGCAACTGACTTTGAGTCCATACAAACACTGTGGTCAAGAACATGAGAGTAGCGTTGGTGTGTGGAATCTGAAAGTTTCATCAACTCATTCCTGTTTGTTGTGTCACTGGTGTTTAAATTTACTGTTCACGTCATGTCGAAATGAACCTCGGGTCCGCGGGTAAATGACCCAGTGCCCCAGACAGTTACAGTCTGATAGTACAACAATCTGTCATTAGTAACACGTAGTTGAAGAACATAGTGGTGGTATGTGTAGCAGTAGGCCACAAGCACAAATAACACAGTTGTCAGAGTATGTAAACAGGCAAGTGTTGGCATAAAACTTTGTAGCATGTATTTCTATCAAATATTTTAGTGTTGTGTAGGCTATATGAATTTATGTACTGCCGCCAAGTGGCCAAAACATCTGTTAATGTGTTTTTAAAGGGGTTTTTTGAGGAACTGTTTTGTCCTTGACATAATTTACAGTTAGTTTCTGTTGTATCAGTATGCACACCTGTTTGGGAGTTTGACTGAGGTACATTTTGGCACTTAAAACAGCAGAAAAGAACAAACCCGTGTGGGGTCTCAGGTAGAATGCTGCAGGGATGGAGAAAAGACATAAATAAACATCAAACGAAAATGAGATTTACCTGTTTGATCATTAACTTTCTCCAAGTCTTTACCTTCCAACAAGGACCAGTGCTGGAGAGGAGGAAGACGGGGAATGAGAGCAAGAGGAATAAGAGCTGAAGGCAGAATGTCCGCTAGGAATACAAGCAGTGCCTTGCCAAATACAAAACAGGCGTCTCTCTCGCTCTCTCCTTTTTCTTTATCCTCCTATTTTATTCCCTTTGTTAGAGGAACTCGGCGTACAGGACTTCAGAGGAAGCTGCAATGAGCACATCAAAGCATGCCGACAGATTGTGGCCCAACGGACACACTCGAAGTGGGCATTAGTTTCTTTGTTGAAAATGTAGAAAAGGCGAGCACAAATTAGGGAAATGAAAGCAGCTCTCTTTTGTTATTTTTGCCTCCTTCCTGTTGTTTCCCTCTTATTTCTTTTCCCTTCTTTTTTTTTCTGGTGTCCAAAGTAGTGAGGGTCAGGCGGTCAGGCCTGCACCTTGTTTTTTGTCAGATGCTTGTTTGGGGAGATTTCTGTCCTCCCTTCTGTCTTTCGTTCGTACTTTCTTTCTCTCTCCCTCGCTCTCCCCTCTCGCCGACTCTTCTGACAAGCTCGCTTTGAGTTCAGCCCACATGGCTCTGGGCAAAAATCAATGCCCATATGTGTCTTCAGCTGCTCTACACTGGACTGATGAAGGTTAGGAGAGAGGGGAAAAAAAGGCATATGAGCAAAATCCAAAGATTCTAAGAGAGTCCAGCTGATTACAGCCAAAATATTCATCCTGCTGTACGTCTGTTTACTGAAATAATGGATGAATAATTAAATGAGAAATGCTCTTTCGACTCCTTTTTTGTTTTTTATTCTTGTTTGCCCCAGGTGCCTTTTTTTGGCCTGTGATGGATAGGAAGAGGGCAGGCTAATTGTGGATAGGAATTAAAGATTATTACCAGAGGATTCAGCCCAGGATTCATTCAGACCAGCAGTTGATGACCATGAGCCCATGTAGTGAGCTGCCGAGTTCACCGACCTTGAGAGGTGAATTGCAGACTTGTTATTGATTGCCATCACAGTGCTTCATTGTTTAGTGTCATGGCTGGGGCTACTCACTTGTTTAATTGTTCCTCGTTGAATTGTAAAGTAGCGAGTGGGAGGCAATTGAAAGAGGCTTTGAAACAGTTTGTGCTTTAACAAGATGCTTTAAGAGGAGACAAAGAGAAATGAGAGGGACCGAAAATTGCTTCATCTCTACTTCACCTCATTGTTGCTCCTTTCATAGAGGCCGTGACAGACTTTAACGAACCCCAGGAGCAAGATGTGGGTGAGCGCTCATCGGGCCTTTTAAGCGCGAATGAACCAGCGTGAAGTTGGTTTCCACTGGCGATCCAAAGTTCAGAATTCAGGAATTCGACGGGCGTCTGACTTTTCAAGTGTGATATCTATGCCGCACCATCACAGGGATCGCATGCCATTGGACCTGGCATAGCCCCTCAGGGCGATGTTTCAACCCGTTCTTCTGCTGGCGAAGCCGACATTTCACAGCAGCACACTCTTCCCAGTTTTGATGCCTTTTTTGCTCACTGGGCTGACCCTTCTAGAAATTCTGCAGAGACCACAGATACTTCCTTGGACTGTAGATACTCCCCGGATCTTTTGCTTCACATCGACCTCTTGGCCTCTTCTCTCTGGTTTTGATCTCCCTTCCCTAGCTCCTCTGCCCCCGGAGGGTGTCAGCGTTGGCTGAAGGGGCTTCAAGGGGCCTTTCAATCCTTCATCCAGGTCTTAGTGTTCAAAGACCTTGGCCAGTCATCCAGCTGCACACGCACACGCACGCATACACCTACACACAAGCTGCACTGATAATTTAAAGAAAGAAGGGAGGCGTGCTAAGAGTGAGAAGGAAGTGGTAAAGAGAAAGAGTAAGGGCTGCTCTGAATTTCAGAATAAGATCAAAAAGAACTCCTGTGAGATGTGGCCTTAGCACCATCAAAATGAGATTAAAAATGTCAAGTCAGTCCAACGTACAGTATGCGTGTGGAATATAAGCAATATTCTCCTGCCTACAAGCAGAAACAAAAAGACACATATCCATTTACAGCCTCCTTCTTTGTTTCTCTACGGGGTCTCCAGGTCACGTCAGAGTCAGATTATAGCTGGTTCATAACACTACATAAAGCTGCAGTGTTCCCTAATTTAACACTGCCTTCTGGGACCCTAACGGTTGGAGAACGGATGGAGAAAGCAGATGTGCCTTCCACCAGAGGAAATAGTCGCTGACCGATCGAGCGTAAAAACATCACAGCTTAGCGACGAATTCCGTGGCAAAGTGATGGGCAGGATGGGAGGGAGGTTGTGGCAGTCAGTACTCCGAGTTCTATCAGAAATGTGTATCTAGACCTGAGGAGTGCTGGGAGGGTGATTTAGGAGGCAACAGATTGCGGGATAGAGCAGAGAGGGGAGTGTGAATTTACATTTAAGCATGTGTATGTGTGCAAACAGTGTGCTCAAGCTGTGTGTTTTCCTGTGTGTGGGTCTTCAGCATCTATGAAGTTGCGTGTGTGTGTTTGCGTGTGTGTGTCCTTCAGTGGTTCAGGGGATAACTGTGTGTGCACAAGGCTTTCGAGGCCTTATCTAGATGTCCTAGTTATCGATTGGGCGACACTGCAGATAAGAATAGGATGAGTACCCCCTCCCAACCATTTGCAGCCACCCTGCACACCCCCACCCTTCATCCACATATCTACCATCCCAACCACTAGCCCTCCTCCCATGACTCTGCGTGATACAGATGAGGCGATTTAAAGCACTTTATGGGAACATGTCTACATCCGACCAAACTCATTTCCAAAATGCTTTTATATATGGAAAACATTTAGAACTATTATTGAGGTAGAACGAGGACATCAGATCTTTTGTCACTGGGCTTCCTTCACCATATAGATGCAATGCGTCTTGTAAATGGTCTGATAGTAAATGCACAGAATTCCAACAACCTCAGGCTGCATGCAAATACAGCAAAATCCAAAACATTCCACTTAAACTAAACTGAAATGCTGCTGCTTTCCATCACTGAAAATCTAAAAATCCAGAGCTTTCCGCTCACAGGGCCTAGTGATACATATGTTGATTTCATAATTTTAAAATCTGGCTTTGTTTTGTCCAACACTGGAACAGTATGGAACAGAATATACAATATAAAAAATTAAAACATACTCCACTTTGCAATGCACAGTCTAAATCGTGACGTTATCAATGGCAAATTCATGATTCCTAGTTTTATAAAGGCTTTCATCACAGACTTGTTCCCACAAACTGAACGTGGTGATGTCAAGTTCATGTCAGATCAGCTGATATCAGTGGCAGGTCACATCGGCTGATGGTTGAGCTGATACCATTCTACACCAAATGACAGGATATGCATCACAAACAGTCTGTTTGTTCACAGGACTGTGGACTAAGTGCACTCTATGATTCAGTAGCTTTCAATATTCACTTTGAGCAGCAATTTTTCATTCTTGCATAGTTGTGAAGGATGCTTGGCCCATTCTTCTTCACTGTGTGTCTTCATTTGATTGATTTGATTGATTTTTGTTGTTTGCAGGCATTTGTGTATGTACAGTTTTAAGGTCCTGCCACAACAAACCCAAATCATCACCCGCTACCACCATGCTTGGAAGCTGGTATGAGGCATTTGGCTATAATGCACCACACCATGTTTGGTGATGGTGGCTCAGGGGGTTGGGAAGCGTATCTGTAACCGGAAGGTCGCCGGTTCGATCCCCGGGCTCTCTGTCCTGGTCGTTGTGTCCTTGAGCAAGACACTTTACCCTACCGCCTACTGGTGTTGGCCAGAGGGGCCGATGGCGCGATATGGCAGTCTCGCTTCTGTCAGTCTGCCCCAGGGCAGCTGTAGCTACAACCGTAGCTTGCCTCCACCAGTGTGTGAATGCGAGAGTGAATGAATAGTGGCATTGTAAAGCGCTTTGGGTGCCTTGAAAAGCACTATATAAATCCAATCCATCATTATTATTATTATTAACCACACACATCATATCAGTACCAACATCTCCATTTTGGTCTTGCCTATCTAAAAGACATTGCTCCAAACCTCTTGCACTTGGTTTCAATGCAGCTTTGCAAACCTAAGCCATGCTGCCACGTTCTTTTTAGAGAACTTAGGTTTTTGCAGGTTCTCTGAGTTTTGCATGGTGTAACCTTGGGGTGAATTTGCTGAGACACTACTAGGAAGATTGTGGGTTTGTGTTATCATCTACAGGAATGCTCCAGACTAAGTAGTCAAGCGCTACCAGCAAACTTTTCTTTGACATGACTGACCTAAGGAGTACCAAGCACCAAAGACTTTATTAAGAATATATATATATATATATATATATATATATATATATAGATAGATAGATAGATAGATAGATAGATAGATAGATATACATTTGTTGTGTTCAGTCTCTGGATTACATAATCTTCATCTTCTTCTGAAGAACTAGAAGAAAAGGACATTTTTAAAAAGTAATTAAAAGTGTTTTGTTCAGACACACTAAAAAAAAGCCAGGATTTGGGTGTTTTTTTTTTAAGTACATGTTTTTATTAGGCAAATTTTAAATTCAGTTCCAACAAAAAGTATTAAGGAACACTTGCTTTGCTCTCTATCAGTAAAGCTCTGTGTAAAACTACAATCAACGGTTCAGTCTTGTTGGAAGATGGCACACTATCAGAGTGGAGATAGGCTGTACTAATGGAATATGAAGGTGACGACATCAGCCACACCTTGTGTGCCCCTTTCAGGCAGTATCCAGGCAAAGCAGAAGGTGTCAGTTCTGACTTTATCCTGCAGGCACTGCAGTTGAAGCAAGTTAGAGTATTACACATTATGATCAAGAGCTCTCATCTGTGAGTTTGTCATACAAAGGTGTTGGCTATATTGATAAGTCAAAGGTAATTATAGCAGATTGTGTCTTAAGTATGTTAAAATTATGTATTGTAAATAGGATGTTTAAAAATACAAAAGGGAGAGTTCCAAGTGAACAAAGAAAAAGAAAAAAGATATAGCTTGGTTTGGATTATTGCCAAAGAAACTTGAAAACTGACAGTCTTTCCAGACAGAGAGATGGTATAGTTGTGAGCAATAAGTGAATGTGAGTTTTAAAGAGTAAATAACTGAAGAAGGAGCTACAGTTTTGCAGAAGTTACCTACTGGATTTATGGTGAATTGTAAAACTCCCCAGCGCATAACACAGTTTCTTGTATGCACAGTTTCTCGTATTTTACGTATGCACCGTTTCTCAGAGTTTGGGGAATGCTCAATTCAGGCTCCCTGTTTTATGGGTTAGCATGTATTTTGTATCATTGTATTGATATATGGTGTCACTGTCAATGACTAGAAGCTCAGCTATGACCACTGTAGTCATTTGGAATTTTTGACATTATGTTCCATACAGCAGGAGAACACATATCGTCATCCAGAGAAGGGTTTCAAAGTGGTTTACAGATGTGCCTGTGTATAAGATTAGCTAATCCTTCCTGATCATCAATCCTTCATGTCATTGAGATTAGTTGCTATGGCTATATATATATATAAATATATATATAAACAATGTAAAGTGGCAGGGCAGATTTTCCTAGTGTTCAGAAACACAATTAGCTCCACACAACAACGTTTAGGTGTTAATAATAGACAGCGACGTCACCCACTGGTTCACAAACTTCTCTTTTAAAAGCCTCCGCCTGAGCGTTTTCAGTGTTGCCAGGTTTGTGTGTCTGACTGAAACTGCAGGACACTGCATGTTCAGCCAGTACCAACTTGTCAGCTGCAAAGTGGCCCCACTCTAAACCATGCCCTGCTTTTTGACACTAATGGAGACTTTATTGTAAAAAAAGAACATCATGTTGTATTTTATAATATTATGGATCGAGACTGTAAACTCACTGGGACTGTGTTTTCAGAGGGCAATAATTTTTGGAACAAAGACACTATTTTGTTTCTGTACACCACCACCAAGGATTTTAAATGAAAAACCAACAAGTCAGCCCAACATTTATTCAGAATTAATGGGACAATTGATAAACAAGCAGTTTGAGGCCAGATGCGGCCTCATCATTTCATTCATTTCAAGTCTTGAATTTGTATTATTTAGCTTTTCACTGTAATTTTAAACGTGAGGCCCAAAGAGATGTCAGTGCAAGTAAGGGAGGCCATCATTAGGCTGATAGACCATAATATGCCTATCAGAGAGCCAAATCAACAATCTGGTTAATTTCTAACGTGTGGTTCATTTCTGTCAGTCTACAATCAGGAGACGCCTTTATGAACGGAAATATGGAGGATTTTCAACAAGGTGAAACCACTGGTTGCACTCAAGAAAAAGAAGGCAAGATTAGATTTAAAGAGCCTACTCTTTGGACAGATTGAGCCAAGATGAACTTGTACCAGGTCAAGTCACCAGACCAGGTGACGAGACCAACTGCAGTAAAGCTCCAGCGCAGCATCTCAAGAGTGGAAACAGCATTTGGTGATGTCCATGGACTCTAAACTTCATGCGGTCACCGACTGCAAAGGAGCTTCATCCGAGTACTAAAAAACAGTCCTTTAATTCAACATTATGTTAGTTTGTCCCATTCATTTTGGGGACTGTATAAAATGGCTGTTATTCCTAACAATAAACATGAAAAAAGCACGAATTAAAGCAGCAATTCTACACTTGATTTAAAATCCACTGTAGTGTTGTACAAACTACAGAAACTGTCTAATTATCCCAAAAGATATGGTGCTAATTAGAGTCAAGTTTTGTAATAACAGGAGTCGCCCCCTGCTGGCCATTAGAAATCCTGCAGGTTTACTGTACTTAATGTGTTGAAGTCTTAACATGTCAGATACGAGGCTGCGCTGAAGCACTAAATATGTAAAATATGTAAAAACTACTTCAAAACATCAGGTAGCTTTTGACTTTTTTATGTGTTTTTAAACTAGGATTGGAATTATAGCTGAACTATTTGGATGGATTGCCTTCTGTACTTTAAGTTAATACAGTATTTTACATCATATTAGTTTGCATTTGCAGATTACATATTTATATGTTGCTACTGATTCTTTTGCACAGTTTTTAGTTACGCCGTTCTGCTTTCTATCAGTTTTTAAAGTCAACAACTTTCCACACATCTTTATTCCCATGCTATCTGAAAAAGTTAAAAAGTAAATCTTTCACATTAAGCCTACAACTTAAACAAAACAACAACAAATCTTTCATCTGTGTCTATTCCCTGATCAAAAGGTCAAAAGATGAGTTTGATTAATTTATTCATCATACACACAAATTACAGGAGAGCAGGCATAATTTCCTCCTCCGTCTTCTCTTTTTTTCTTTCATTTTCCTTGCTTGCTCAGGCTCATAACAGGAAAACCTGTTTGTGTTTTGTACTCTCACGCTTGACTTCACCCTCCTCCTCCTCACTAACCGCTGTCTTGTTGCTTCTGCCCGAGTGGCTCTCTCTGAATATGCCACTTGGTTGAACAATTAATTATTCTAATGATAGACTGGCACTCAGTGGTGCTTTAAACAGGGACATGGAAAAAGAGAGAGAGAATGGCACACATACAGATAAGTGGTATAATCCTCGTACGTTCCAAAAATAGGTGAAGTGCAGATGGGACAGATGTCTTCTGCGTTTTATTGTTGTTTATAGATAGATAGATGGATAGATCGTCATTAGCTGTAAGCAGAACAGATGGAGAAACCTTGACCACTTGACCAGGTGTCAGGCCTCACACACTAAGTGTCTTGGCATGCAGGCAAGTTAGAATTTTTCCCCTCAGTGAAAACACACCTTTCCTTTCCTCTGCATTTACTATCAACTGGGTCAAACTGAGCACAGGTCTGTGCAGACATAGTTCTTCAAAGCCCTTTCAGATGTCTTACTAGGGCATGTGCTACTCCCAACCGCACCCTCCAAACAGCCAGCATTCAACCCATTTCCTTGTTCTGCAATCTGCCCTCCTGCACCACCCCTCCATTTCCCCAATTTCACCCTGATATCTCCATCTCCTCCCCCACCCATCACCACCCCTCCACCATCACGCACATCTCAGGAGCACAGCTTGCCCTCCAGCTCCGTGTGAACACGACTGGTGGAACACTTTCACCACAACTACCTCTGCACTGGCCGAGTGAGCTTTCTCCGCTGTCTTATCCAGGCTGCTTTTGTTGTTCTCCACTTTGAGGACTCATGTAAGTCCCTATAAAAAATGTATGCCCCCACCACCACTCCCAAACCTCTGCTCTTCCTCTACCTTGTTTCACATTTCTCTTCATCAGCTGCTTCATTTGTATCGGAAAAAGGAAATAAAGGAGAAAAGGGTATAGAGATGTGCAGAAAAAAGATGGTAGAAAAGGAACAAAAGGATACATCATGTACTAATCAGAAGAACCCCTCCCTCAGCACTAAATAACCATCAGTGTTGGGGAGTAACGGAATACATGTACCGCCGTTACGTATTTAAAATACAAAATATGAGTAACTGTATTCCATTACAGTTACCGTTTAAAAAGTTGGTATTTAGAATACAGTTACTTTGTTGAAATAAATGGATTACACGGCGGTACTTCCCTGTTTCATATTGTGGCGGGTCGGGACTGTTTGGGTTTTGTTTGACAGCTGCGTTCTGTTGTTCCAGGTGGCAGCGTTGCGGTTGCCATGGTTACAGGGTGACGCTCTCTCTGCGTGTTTCCTGGGTGAGAGAGGCCTTTTTGTTGTTGTTGTGCTAAGCTAATAGGCAGAATGCTACCGGTATAGCTCTAAAGGATGTAGCATCATAGGCAGTGTAGTCCGTGCTGCAGGGAGAATGGACTGCCATACCCGTTATGTGTCTGTGAGCGCGAGGAGGGAGAAAAAGGAAAAGTACGAGCTGTCATCGAGCAAACAGGGGAGCTGGAAGCATGTAAATATAATAATAACCACTGCAGCCAAGAGTGCCTGACGAGCCCAGTTGTAAGTAAGCTATTAAGACTTGACTGTACGCTGTGTTCGTGTTTTCCTCTGAAACAATAAGTTCTGTTGGAGCAGCCTTTCAACGCCTCTCTCTGTCTCTCGCTAGCAAAGTTGACCCAGACAACAAAGTAAAGCTAGTTTTCGGCTACGAGCCCGACACAGAACCCACTGTATTAGCCAGAGGTCCTTTACTACGGTTCGGAGCCGCAGACCTTCAGTAACAGTAATAAATCACAGCAATAGTACATTCACGTAGTTGTAAACAGCACGATAATATATTAAGTAATCCAAAGTATTCAGAATACGTTACTCTCATTGAGTAACGTAACGGAATACGTTACAGAATACATTTTGTGGCATGTATTCTGTATTCTGTAATGGAATACATTTTAAAAGTAACCTTCCCAACACTGATAACCATGAACATTCACTTCATGTTTACCCACCCAGCAGTTTACTCTTTGGTAGATGACAAAAACATGTTTGTGTAGCCTTCAAGACTCAAACTGACTTGTGATTGGATCAAAAGTAAAAGTTTAATAGATGGATAGGTCACTCCTCAACTGCTTGATAAATGCAGACACATCCCAGCAAACATGGTTGAAAAACAGAGACACTATTCCCAAAGGTGATTGCACTGTAAACATAGAGATGTTGACACTGATATTATTGGTCCAGTCAGACATTTTTTAGAAATACTGAGGAAGGCAGGTGCACAGGCAATTTATCTCATTTTTATACAGTGTATCTATGAGTTATGTCAATATGTATTGCACTGAGCTCTGGACAGCCATGGCCATGCCCTCTGATGAGTGTCAGTTACCTCAGTTGATTAAGGGCTCTCTCATGGTCTCCATGCCTGTCTGCATCTCACTTTTCACTGCCGCTCAGCGGGTAGTTGACAAGTGTTTACAGACAAGTCGCCATCTTTCATCCTTCAAGCACTGTTAGTGACCAAAGCAATTGCAGGAAGGTTTCAGTGCAGCACTGCATACCTCTTTGTGACCACCTAGCAACCATTTGCCAACCAGACAGAGAATGCATATTTTCCCTAACTGATGATTAACAAAATCATAGCATCCAAAACAAGAGATTGAAAGTTAGATTCTGACTTCGTTTCTATTAGCACGTGGCGAGTTTCCCTATTTCAGAAGTAAAAATGTTTTGTTTTGTTTATTTTTGTTTTTTGCTCTTTTGTTTTGTTCATATATATTCAACATATATAGATATATATTTTAACTTGTAACTTGTTACAAAATACCAGAGTATTTGAACACTGTTGATCATGGATCTGGATCTTTTCAACAAGTTTTGTTCAGTGTAAAATGTCTGTAGAGAGATAAGTAGGAAAAGCGGACGCAGGAAACAGCAAGGAAAAAGTTATTGCTTTAGTTTGAAGTCATTGTGAAGACAGTACTGGTGTGCCAGGTGGGCAGCAGGCAGCCGGTCCCTTTTGCCTCCACAAGATAGATGCCCAGGGTTGGATTTGCATATGCTATTCAGGGCATGGCCACATCATCTCTCTCACTCTCCCTCTCTCACTCACTCTCGCTCCTTTTATTGTTTTTAATCAGAGGCGAATGTCAACAGAATAAATGAAGTTGCGCAGTGAAGTGAAATTTTTATCACATCAGTAGTGGTTGGGTGGGTGTGGAGGTGGTGGTAGAGGTGGTGGGGGGGGGGGGGTGTATGATGATGATGATGCCTCCGCACATACCTCACACCCCACCCAACACATCCCCTCCACCTCCATTCATCACAGGCCATATTGAGGGAGTGAAATTCAGTGGCGGTGCCGGTAATCAATGGAAGGGCTCCATATGGCGGGGATCAAAGGTGTCACATAGTGTGTGGTTCTGCTTTATTGCCAGCCAGCACTGTTAATTGGACAACAAGATCAGAGGCAATATTAAAATCCAATTAAATTGATATGAACAGATTGCCAAGTGATGTACACTAATGTATAATTGAGTATCAAGCAAATGCGAGTGGCCCGTCTCGAGCGCCGAGCTGCTGAATAAATGATGGGCGAGCCGTAGAGGACGGAAACAAGTTTGCACATTAGCCTCCCCCCCTCTCCTCCCTTCTCCTCCTCCTTTCTCCTTTCCCTTCCTTCCCTCGCTCTCTGGGCCCTCAGATGTGGAGGGACACCGAATTTTTGAGTTTTTTCCTGCAAATCTTCTCTTTTTCGGGGGGGAACAGGCTGTCATTCTTAAAGGGGCATTTATGTCCTACAGACTAAGGCAAAGTGTGTGTGTTTAATGAGGGCAGAGGAGGAAAAGGTGCAATCTGTGTGTACAAAGGGAGGAGCAGGGCTAACATTTTAAAGAGCGTAATTCCATCACAGGCACATGGCTTTACTTGGAATTTAATAAAATCTATGATTTATTGCCTTTTTTTCTGTAGCTAAAGAAAGAGCGTGTTCGGTGCTTCAGCTAATCAGGCATAAACATGGACAGCCCCCGTCATCTCAGCGGAGAGACTTTCACGATACGGAGTGCTCTTTAAGAGAAAGAAATAAATAAGCAGATATAGAAGGATGCCTCGATGTCATTTAACACACCAACGAGGCCCAGTCCAAGGTGACATTCCCTGATAAGGTTCACTTGGACTGCAGCCCAAAATAATCAGAAGTTCATCACCACTCATTCATTTATTAATTGAATATTTTTAGCCTTGATTTAATGTGTGGAGCTGTAGTGCTAATTCATGACATTGGAAGGCCGATAAGGAGATTTACATTTCCAATTTTAATGATATTTTGGCAGTAGCGATCACTTTGTGTGTGTGTGTGTGTGTGTGTGTGCGTTTGTGGGGTGGGGGGGGCAATTATTTATTTCTGTTGATTTGGTTGGTTGCAGTCCAGCATATGCTCTGTGTATGTGTGTGTGTTTTATTTTTTTTATGTCCCCCCTCCTGCCCCACCTTGCCTCTTTCTTGCATTAAGCTGGTTTCCTTAATTAAGCGGGCACGGGTCTCATTAGCTGCCATGGCGATGGGGTGGCATGATGTGTCTGTCTCAGTTCCCGCCAGCGATGCCCGGACAAAGTGCCTGGGGAGCAGGTGCTGACAAGGTCGCGGTGGCAGTGTGCCATCTGGACCGGAGCTCAGGCCCCGTCGCCGCCTGGCTCTTTGTAGCTGTAGCTGTGGCTAATGCCATCCACCAACAACCCTGACTCAAAGACATCAGAACAGGGCTCCGGCTCTTAAGAGATCTGTGGACTTAACAACCGCTAAAACAAAGGCGCAATAATTGGTTTTGGCGCAATCTGTCCTTCGTTGCCACTCGGGGGGCTTTTGTGCTTATTGAGTGCGTTCGGAACAGACGGCACATTGAAGGTTTTTTTTATTTAGTCGTGATGCACCTCCATTAGCATAACACACTGTGCACATACATTTATGCATAGATTACTGCAATACACAGCTATCCAAGAAATAATAAGAATTCCTTAGGGGATATATGAAAATCATAAGTGGGGGAGGGGGTGGGGTCAGTGGATGTATTTTTCTTTTGGCTACGGAGGTTCATCATTTATTTTTTTTTCTCTTTAGGGAATATTGGGGTGCATCCTATGCTGTTGTTCTCTCGCCAAATTAGTTTATTTCACTCTTTAATTGTTGGATTTCTTCCAAAAATTAATAAATAAATAAAACTTTAAGGATCTCTGTCAGATGCAGCAGGCAGCAATCTTCCCTCTAACCTTCAGCCTGTGTGTTATACTGGAGAAAAATGCATTTGTGTCTTTGTGTGAATCATAATCTGTTGAAAGAGCTCACCATCGGCATAACTGAGATGACCTTTGCTCTATAAAAGAAAACAGTATCATCTGTGTTCGGGGTCACCTGCTGCCAGGTTGGTTCACTAGTTTAGGATCTTTTATGTTAATATTAAACTTTCAGAAGGTACTGACGTGAACAGTTGAGTTGTATTTTTTTGTGTTACCCACTCTACTAGCAATATCCAAAGTGTTACCAATATAAAGCTATTACCAAGCTGTTGCATATTATGAGAGCATGCAGCAGCTGGCTTTAACAGTTGCTGGTTAACACTTCTTATGTTTTGTTGCAATTTTAGGCTCTGATTTTGACAGGAAGTAAATTCCCTGTGTTCTCCTTCCACTCTCAAGTATTTTGTCATGTGATGCTAAAACAGTTGAACACTAAAGGTAGTCTAATAAGGATATACTTATAGTATTTAGAATATGCTATTTTTACTGCATGTAAATGCAAGACGTTTCAGTAGATTGTTTTTGTTGCCTACATTATGCAGACGTCTATATGACATGCACTGCATGTGAAAAGGGAACTCAAAACACTTTATACATCAAGCATTATTCACACAGTCACTCAAAAGCAGCCAGGGATCAAACCCCCAACCTTCTGATTAGTAGTTCCCCAGCTCTACGTCCTGAGCCGCAGCCAGCCCATAAAAAAAGGTCCATCCATCCATTCGCTTCCGCTTATCCTTTTCAGGGTCGCGGGGGGCGCTGGAGCCTATCCCAGCTGTCATAGGGCGAGAGGCAGGGTACACCTGGACAGGTCGCCAGTCTGTCGCAGGGCCAACACACAGGGACAGACAACCATTCGCACTCACATTCATTCGCACATTCACACCTAATGGCAATTTGGATTTTTCCAATTAACCTATGTCTTTGGACGGTGGGAGGAAGCCGGAGTACCCGGAGGGAACCCACACAAACACGGGGAGAACATGCAAACTCCACACAGAAAGACCCCGGCCTGATGGTGGAATTGAACTCAGGACCTTCTTGCTGTGCGGCAACAGTGCTAACCACCGTGCCACCGTGCTACCATAAAAAAAGGTATAGCTAAGAAAGAGGGATATGCAGTAGCCACTGTGGTATTATTCACTGGTTTCTACACTCCACATTTTTAGGCCTCACTGTATTCTGGCCTCCACCAAATTTCTTTTTTTTTTGTGAGGCCATAAAAAAACAAACATTTAAAACTACTGCAAAAAGAAACCGTTTTTGTATTGCAGACGGAGAGTCCCTTTTTCATCTCACAAAAGTGAGTACACCCCTGACATTTTTGTAAATATTTTCATTTAATTACAAGGAGCAACTGGTACTGATGTTTGGGTTCTAGGTATATAAAATCTGACGGTTAACCTCCTGTCCAGCAGCATTAAAACCGTGTTATGTTATTATATGCATATTACTGAGCGTAGTAAATCAAAGTCAACATTAATCTACAAACCCACCAAATGTAGTTTCCCTGTAATGCACATCTGGAAGAAACTGGTTTGTAAATGTGATGGAATGCTGCACAATTGTCTAAAACTGAGACCACAGATGCTAATAAAAAATGACCAAACCCTAGGAGTTGGATGTCAGCCAAAAGACTCAGAAATTAACTGAACCTTACAGAGCAAATGTTTACCGCAGTGGGATGACAAACTTGCAATTTGTCATTTGCTTTAACTTGGTCTACAATTTGTCATGAACTCGGCTGGTTAGAGTGGTTTCGAAATAGAGGAGAGGATTCGAGCATTCTCCCTGACACCAGTGTTGTATCACCTCCTTTCCCACTGTGCTGCAGATTGTCACACGGTTCTCAGACTTTGACTTATGAAGCCTATTGTCGCACTCTATTTGAGGCGACCATTCCACTCTGGGGCTCACTGATCACAAGGCCTGCACACACATAAAGACATGAATAACTAAGAAAGAAACCCATACTTATGCACTGGTCATCCCGTATTCCCTGCCGCCTCACATTATTTTACAACCTCTGTGGCCTCTCTACCGGAGGTCTTGGCTGTCATTAAGCGGTCCTGCATTTGAGTTTTGCAAGCATTCACCCGCTGATTTGGTAAGCGGATGCTTTCTTTTAAAAAAAAAAAAAAAACAAGGTACTGTATAAAGAGTGGTTTAATCCTTTTTGCCTAAACACAAGATGTCAGGGCCATTAAGAGCCCCGGACCTTTCAGTAAAACACGGGCCAGAGCACCACATATGGTTGTTGAGACATGCTCAAAGAGAGTGCAGATGTTTATTTTAGAGATTTCTTGGAGGCTGGTTTGTGGTCAGCCATGTGGTGCAAGGCCATACATGAAAGGAAATGCTAGATTTGAATGCAGGGATACCAACATGCTCTCCAAGTTGATGGAAAAATGCATGCATACTGTGAAAGGCTGACACATGCAGAGTGCAAAGTGCAAATATGATGTGAATCGTGATGCCGTGATCATGCCTCTCTTAGCATAGTACAGCATGGGGAACAATTGTATTTCTGTTTTTGATGTCTTTCACCTGTACAGTGCTCCAGTCGGAAGTGCTACAAGTATATGAATTTAAATGGACTTGCTGGTTTAACCTCTTAGCATCCACAAAGTCACAAGTGACCCATCTAAGTTTAGGATCAGAGCTATAGATAGGGTTTGGTTTATTTCCTCACAGCCTGTTTACAACACCCCAATGGAAAATCATTTGACAGAAAACTGCAAAGCTCTAGTTTCTGACTTTGCAAAGCCAAAGAAAAGCATGTGTGACCTGGTGGGTATTCAAATGAAATACTGGATTAGAAGCAAACGGGAACTTTTCTTGTATTAAAAATGAAACGTATAAAGAAGGCCTGTGGGTAATTAAAAGTACAAAAAACCTAACATGCTTTAACCACAGATGTAGAGTATTTATGGTGAAACGTAAACTTCTGTTTGCCTACATGGGGATAAACAGAGCAGATTCTGAGGGATTTTCTTGAAGTCCCCTAATTTAATCCTCCAGCCACTAATCTAGTGTGAACCCTTAAACCCTTATGCACACAAAAGCTGACCGACATAATCATTCCCTCACTCTTTGGACCGCAAGCCACATTTCCTACCCTCCATCCCTGCACCGACTGCCCATCACAGATTTAAATTTGAAGGGAAGCAATGAACTTTAGGAACCCGGATGAAACAAATCAATGCTAAACTGCACAAGAGAGAAGAGCACCACTTGACCTGACATTATTAGCAGCTGTACCATCGGAGGCATGCATTTTCCTGTCACATTACCTCCCTGCAGCACATACAGTATGGTTTAAAATGGGAGAGAGGGGCAGCCTTGACGAGCTTGGCTCCTACCCACCCCCTTTACTAAAATAAACCACATTATTTGGAGAAAAATCCATGATTAGGACCAAAGGAAAAGATGGCCCCTCGGCTAGGGGGGCGAATGGGTAGAAGAATGAGTGGTGGAGGGAGGGAGGGAAGGAAGACTGGTGGGTGGAGATGGACGGGTGGGGTGTGACGGGGGGCACAGTAGGGGGCTAATTCTCCCCATGCCCTGCTGCAGCTGTGCCCCTGAAACTGACTGACAGATCCCTGTGTGTGGGGGGGTTGGGGGGTGTCTGCATATGTCAGAACAGTGAGGGGCCTGCCAACTTCCTGTTACAGTTTTCACACGTTAAGCAGCAGATGATCTTAAACTTTCTCTCTGGGGAGCAGTATTGTCGCAAATATGTTTTCCTCTGTCCAAAAGGTCATTTTAGTGCAGGCTATTTTGAGCTTTTACTGAAATGCAGTAATAAGGCTCCTTTCTGCCAAGAATAGACGGATGAAACATGAAAAGTCGAACCGAAGTCTCCTCACTTTCTGTGACAGAAAATATGAGCAATGAGGTTAGTTATGTTCATGCCAAAATCATTTGTTGACACACATGTGAAAATATCATCAGACCTTTGAGCCCCGCAGTGAGTGTTTCCTATTAATTAACCGAATGATTCTTCCTATCCTGTCTTTTTGGTTTTTCAGCGCAATATACAGACTGAGTCAGTTAAATGCTAAACACCAAATATAAACTAAAGCTTCCTGGCTTGAACATGTCTCTCTTATTTTATTACGTCTCTCTAGTTTTCCCATCAAGTAAAGGTGTAAAATTTCTAAAGAAAAAGATGCAACTGATTATTCAGTATTTGGGATTTAAGCTAAGCTACATGTTCTTTAGCAAATTCAATAGGAAACACCAAACTCTGAAGTTTATTTGAAGACGAGCTAGAGACTGGTCCACTTAATATATGTGGGAGGTAACAATATGCTGCTTGCAAAACTAGCTAACCACTATTGCTCCCTAATAACAAAGTAAAACATTTTCAAAACAGCGTTATAAAACAGTTAGCATCTGTTAGCTTTATGCTGAACTTGGAAATTAAATTTAAATTAAATTTAGCAGCTAAACTTATATACCCCCTATGTTAATTCCGCATTGGTTGCTTCTACATGGGGTCAATGGTACATACAGAGACTAGGTGTGGCCATACACGTAAGTAAAACATAGGCTGTAAATGAAAGATGGATGTGAGAGGGCCCGAAGCCTGTGTTTGTTCTAATGACCAGTAGGGGGCAACTCCTCAGGTTGCAGAAAAAGGTCTGTTTCTATTTAAGCATATAAAAAAGTGATAATTATTTTTTTTTTTATTTATGTCCTCAGTAAACATTGTACTAATGACCTTAAGGTCTTTTTTGTTGAGTCAAGTCTTTTTTTTAATATATATGGTCTTCATTTTGTAAATCCTTTTAAGAAACCCACACCAAAACAAAATAAAACATTAAGCAGAGTGTGTATTAAGCTATGGCTAATTTCTATTGGTGACAGTTGCTATGTTCAACTTTTATTTATAATCTATGGGTCTAGCTAGCATTAGCATTATGGCTTTACAGGTGGTTATTACAAATTATCAGAAAGTCTGAAAAGAGTTTAAGGCAGGCACTGCATGGATGCATGTACCCTGAGCAGCACGTCCCTGGGTTCAGACCTTATTTGTTCACATTTGCCGTTAGCTATCTGCAAATATGCGCAAATCTTATTTTGCTAGTGCTAACTAATTAGCTATAACGGTAATTCTCACAACCATGTTGTCTAGAAATTTACCTATGCACATTCACCCAACAACCAAAAATGGTGCTCACAGCTGTATATATATAATATTAATGAACTACCTCATTGCTAATGATGTGGTAATTTTTAAGCTCCTCCTCCTTCTCCTAAATCCAAAATTGCACAACACTGGCATGACTGCAAGAAAATGTGAAAACAGCCCTTTTCTTTTCTTTTGCTGACTGTTAAACACAAAAGAGAATAGAAGCACGACCTTGATCAGAACTTGCTCCTTTAGGGGTGCCCAGGTCCAGGAGAGGAGCCTGTGCGGGCATTTAAAACAGGAAGACATGAAACACTACTCCTAGAGTTGGGACCCCTCCTGTGGTGGGACCCTAAGCACAGTAACCTTATATCAAAGCTTGGCATGTAGCAGAGCAGCCAGGGAGAGGCACATTAATTATTGAGACGCATACAGTAACAAGCTCTGAGCGCTGGCGATGGTCTATTGTAAAGAAGACTAGCACCCCATGTCCGATTATCTATTGTTAGCTTAGCTTTTTTCTTGTGTGTGAGAGCTCGCTAGCTATGTGAGAGTAGGCGATATCCATTACCGTTCTCTCTCGTTCTTTCTCTTAACGCACATACAAACACACATGTCAGGGTACAAAGGGGAGGAGAATGTTTTATTTGGCCTTCTTTTATACTTGAACACAAACACAATATCCAACACACTCTGTCTAGGACACGTAGTTGGATGGCTCAAAGGGCAAGTTATTGGCTCAAACAGTGGAATAACATGTCAGCCTCGGGGGATTTTGACAGCGATACCTGCTAGTGCAAAAAGGCCGTTTGCCACCATTCTCTGTACTTCACTTTATCTTCCACTTTGAAAGCTGACATGGTGCTGGCTGCTGTTCACTGCCCTTGCAGATAAGCAAAAAGCACCACCAATGGATAATCAAACAAATGCATTGCCTTTACCATTGGCTCTTTCGGTCACTATAACATATAAAGCAGATGGGAGGATTGCCCATAAAACCACCAAATGTGTAATTAGTCAAAAACCATAGTGACAGTAGTAATGACAGACATACAGAGAATCATCAGTTCAATCTGCAGGTCGCCCAGACTCTGTAGCGCTTTACAGTACTGTGCAAAAGGCTCAAGTCACCCTTCATTTCTTTATTTGTTGCTAGGAAAATGGGAAAGACGTGCAGCGATTTACTAAACTGTGCAAACATAAATGGAATGAGGTCTGTAAGAAGTGAATATTTGGTAGGACAACTTTTTGTCTTCAACACAACTAATTTAGGCAAGTGTTCTGATCATTTCCTTAAGTTACCTTCAGGAATGTGTTCAAAGTTCTTCTTTGGATGTTGGCAAGCTTTTGTTTCATTCTCTTTCAACATGATCCCATACTGTTGAGGTAATATTGAGGTATGGGCTCTGGGGAGGCCAGTCAATGACTGATAAAGTTCAAGTGTGTTTGGGATCATTGTCAAGCTGAAATTAAGCTGTTAATTAAGCTGCCAATCAGACATTTCCCAGATGGTGTACCTTGGTAAAACAAAATCTGACTTCTACATTTATAATTCCACCAATCCCCAATGCCTCTGACTGAAATGTGGCCCCAAATTATGACAGAGCCTCCACTGTGTTTTACAGATGGCTGTAAATCAAGCCTATTCAAATGGCAGCCCGCGGGCCAAATGCGGCCCAGAAGCAACCTGCGAGTGGCCCTGCCTGTGGTCCTGGCAGAAACACAGAGAAAACGCAAAAAATTAATTCATTAATTCGTTAATTAATTTTTTAAAAAATTAAAAAATTCCTACAGCGTAGTGTAGACTGTGAATGCAACACTCCTAGTAGCCTAGCAATATTTAACCCACAATGCACTGTGATGTAAACATATTAAACAATCATCGTAATATATGATGCGACAACAGCACGTCTTTCTCAGTCCAAAAGCGCAAAATTGACAATGAAAACTGTCGGTTTAACCCTGCCTGGACTGACAAATACTTTTACTGAGTTTAATAATCTTACAACCGGAGTTGTACTACCATGGTGGGGGTCCTGTACAGTCCAAGAGAGCTGCAGCAGCTTCCCTTCGTGTTTGTTTCTTGGCGAAGAAGAAAAGGCCTTTCACAGATTCTGAAACGGTGAAATACTGCATGCTGGCTGTGGTGGATGCGGTGAAAAGTGATGAAAAAATTAAAGTAAGTGTGACATCTGCTATTAAAAACGTACCCCTGTAGGACAGTTCAAATATTCGTAGAGTTGAAGTTCTGGCGTCAGACGAGTTTGAAATGCTGTTAGATGACCTGAAGAAAACTGATGTAATGTCTATAGCAGGAGATCACAGCTCATGGCTTACTACCGTTAGAGGGACACACAGCTGGCGAAATAATGTTTGAGAAGATTTCAGCTCTTTTTGAGGAAAATGGTCTGGATATGAAGCGTGTCTGTATACTTGTGACGGATGGGGCTCCATCCATGGCAGGAAAAGTGAGTGGTCAGCAAAATATTTATTTTAATTTGAAAGGGAATTATCAAAATGTTTTTTTGTTATTATTATTATTATTTCAAATGTGCAAAAAATAGTTTAGTTATAGCTCCCTTTTTTTTTAAATGGACCTTTTGGTGTGCATTTGTGAGGTCACCAGATTTACAGGGGAAAAGGAATAAAAAAATTACTTGTTTTTCAATACAGTTGTGTGGGTTTGAAATTGATCATGATCTGCTGCTTACTGGCTTCAAAAAAAATATCTGGCCCAGATAAATTCCTCGGTTTGAAAATCTGGCCCAACTAACTTCGTAGTTGAATAGCCATGCTGTAGATAGTCAGTGTTATGCCTCTCTCCTGACCTCCTTCATACAGCCTGAAGATGATTTGAACCAAAAATATGAAAATTGGATTAATCACTATAGAAGACCGGTCACCACTGATTTTTAGTCTACTTCTTAAGTAATTTGCCTTTTCTTCCTGTTTCTTCTTCAAAGCCATCCTTCTACTGAGAAGATTTCTGGTGAGGCTTCAGTGAAGAGTAAGAACCAGGTATATGTACCTGTGTCAGGTGTTTTCAGGGGTTTCTCAAATTTCTTAAGGATATCACTTTCTGATACTGTTCATTGTCTGCAGATAGCTTTTAGGCCTGTTACTACTCCAAATACGTTTTCAAATAGTAGAAGAGTTTACTTTCCAAATGAAACCTTATAAATTATTTACAGCCTCACAGTTTGTCTGTTAAAAGATGTCAAGCCTTGGTGTTCTAAATAGGCTGAAAATCACCCATGAAAAACATGGGTGAATGTTAATCCAAACATGGATGATGACAATAGAATACACAGGTACAGGATATAAACACTAGCCAGCAGGAGAGTTCAGAAGGTTAACAATAGTGTAGCTCAACAGTATCTAATGTGGACGAGCCCTTAGCTCCTATCAGTGCACTCTAATTTGAGGGAATATAGCTAATCATCAAGGTAAAATGACTTGCACCTGTTTTCATAATAGTCCAAAGGGTAATTGAATTTAACTGTTGAGTTTCCACAAAGTCAGCCTCACACATGAAAATCATTGTCCAAGGGTGAATAGACCAAGGATTGGGTCAGATGGCAAGCAGCATTTGTGTGACTCAAAAACTAACTTAGTCAAAGTAAAGTGTGAAATATTTTTTGAATGCTTCAAAGAGTTTCTATTTTTTTATCCCAGTATATGAAAAACTCCCCAGTGAAGGTAGAGAATGCAAAGATTTATTATTATCAATTGTGAAAGGAAAAAATAGGCTGAAAAAACAAGAATTGTGTTTGTATTAAGAAATGTATCTGAAAGAGTTTCTGAGTGTATACTCAGAAAACCTGTTAGTTATGATGCAGTTAGTAACTGAACTGCTATGTTGTTTGCATTCGTATGCTTGCGTAATGTGCTACTGAGCTAGCAGTGTCCAAACAACTGAAGAAAAAAAATACAGGACTCACTTGCACTGTTTGAATGTCTACTTGTGTTCTATCAGCTGACAGTAGATCAAACATATTTCTACATTTTCTGCATCCAAATTTGTGGAAATTCTGCTGCTTTACAGCACTGCTTCCCTCTGCTGTGTTAGCAAGATACAGCACAACAAGTTTACGTTACATTTTAATGCCCTTACTGACTGATGTTGGTAAATGGTAAACAGACTGGTTCTTATATAGCGCTTTTCTACTCTACCTGAGCACTCAAAGCAGTATGGACGACAATTAAAATCCAAACATTGGAGAGGAAAATGGCCCCAGGGAAATGTTCACGTCTATCAGTGTGATACCTAATAGCTATTTGTTACAAGACTAATAGATGAGCTATTTGCTGAAAATAGTGCTTTGAGACTACTGACGCTGCTTAGTGTTCATGGTCAAAGAGAGTAAAAACCTTCCATTATCATCAGCACCACTGTCAAAACATCTTGTTTTTTTTTTAAATTTCCAATGGAACTAGGTCTCCAAAGAATTGGAACTGAGGTGTAAGGAGAACATGGATCTTTATTTAAGTGAAAGATGTTAATACACATGAATTAAAAAATGTACATTAAAATCAAAGAAAGCCATCATGTTCTCATGAACGCACACATACAGTTTTTTATGAAAATGGAAATTACTGTCAATTTTGGAAAAAACAACCTTAAACCATTGGGAGATTTTGGTGTTAAAAATTAGCATATTTTTTTCCCCTGAACACACGTATGCACACACCCAGAAAAACCCACTCGGGCTAGCTTATAAAAGTGAATGAACTCAGAGGGGCTGACCCGTCTTGACCGCTCTTTGATCACGTAGTGGTTTGTTTCCTCAGGCCTGTGACCTCTGACCCCCACAAGAGAAAGGGCACCTCCTCAGCTCAGCGCTAATGATCCATTTAACACCCCTCAGCAGTGTTAGTGTGTGGCATGCCTTCCCTTTAGCACAAGACAGATTGTGCTGTTGTTAAGCGCTTCAACCAACACTTCAACAACATGTAACCGTAGACTTTAATGGTGCAAAATGACAGCTGACAGAGGCCGAGCTCTCACTTTTATGAATTTTTCAGTTACATTTGACAGCTTCTGAATGCAAACACGACCAGCATAGAGGGAAGTTGCACATGTCTCTAATAGTCACGTTAGTCCTGTCGCATTTCAGCCAGAGCCTCTCACACAGAGAAAGGAAAAACCGCAACTTTTCCAAGGCCTCCAACTTTGCACAAACCCTTCGCCACACTGCCTCCTGTCTTAAATTTATTTTTAATAGCACATTAAAGGGAATTTTATTAATTAGAAAGAAAAAAAGGAGCCAGTGTCACACATTCGGCTTCTGCTTGCATTTGATGCGATTTCTGTTAAAAAAAAAAAAAAGAGCATTCCCACATGTCGCAAATCCCTGCTGCCGCTTCGCCTAAAAAACAATGGCAAACAACAAAACAACAAAAACAGCCACTGAGTCAAAGTGGATCGCTCTCAGTAGGAGCCGGGGCCAGAGTCCCCTTTCAAGTGCAGTTGCAACAATTATCTTCAAAGCCGGAGCTGAGCGGGAACCTTTGTTTTCCTCCCAATCCACATGGCTTGAACCTGACCCTGTTTCTTCAAGCCTGGTGGAGGATAACATGTTCCTACAGTTTGATAGCAAGAGTACATTTTCTTATGACTTATTCATCTTTTTTTCCTCTCTCCAGCTCCTTAATTTATAATTCATTTGATCTAAAATTTCATTAATTTTCTAAAATGTTCCAATTGGGGCCTTGCTGGGCCCGGGCGAAGGGGTTTTTTCTTTGTCCAACCCTCTTTGTAGTCGCCTATTATTCTTTTATGTAGCAGCCTTGTAGAGGTTATCGTCTTCTGAGGGCAAACAGCGCTCGCTGGAAAAGTTTTAATCAGCTTTAATGAGTGGGGTCAGTGCTGGAACCAGAGAGGGAGAGGGAGACAGACGGAAACTAGGAGAGAGAGTGAGAGGAAAAGATAGCCAGCCTCTGAAACATATGGACATTTTTATCTTTTCTACATTTTCATCTCTCATTTGCACTTTTCACTCTTCTTTTTTTCCCCTGTCCTTCTGATAGCCAGATTTAGCTCAAATTGCACTGGCATCTCAGGCATGGGAACAGATTATAGATAATGAAGGAGAAATTCATTTTGGGAGCTCACTATCTTCAAAGTATCGTTCCAATCAGACACTACAAGGATGCAATTAGAAGGTGAAAGCTAATTTTTAAAGTCGTCCGTCAATAGCGCTGGAAAAAATTCCGTTATAGTCAAGACGAGGGACTCGTAGATGCCTTAAATTTCTCCACAATGATAAAGCTAGTTTAGTCTTACTGCTTTGACAATCCCTAGCTTATCGTTCCCTGAAATACTCCGATATCCCTCTTTTACCTTCTCCTCTTTAAGTTACCTTGCCTTTCTCCGCTCTGTCTTTATCAAATGTTACTGGCCTTTCTCCTGGCTTTAGCCTTGGACTCTAATCTTCTTTCAAGCGATAGTCTAATCCATTCCATTATTTGCATTTTATAGCCAAGGCTGGCTCACTCATCATGACATAGTTTGCGTCTCTTCTCAGACTGCATGGCAAGAGTATGACATGGCTCGTTTGGATGGAAGGTCACTGCAAAGACTTGTTACACTGTCAGAGTTGTGAACCATGAAAAGCTGGTCACTTCATATTAAAAGCTCTCCAGCTTAAAGAGTTCTTTACCAGGGGTATGTATAACATACAAAATATAAAAGCAACGCGCAGTGATATTTTTTCCTTTGCATCTTTCTTTGTTTTTAACATTGCATGCAGATAATCGCAACAGGTTATATTACTGATAAATGTAATGTGATTGTTGTAACCTGTTACACCCAACACTGTTTATAAGGTAGCAGAGTTAGCAAATCGTACTGATGTTAGTGATGCTTCCTCTAATGAATCTTGACCTTTGTGTTTCTGAAAGAAAAGCAAATTTATGATCATTTTGTAATCATCATTATCATGTTCTGTCTTGGTAGCCATAAATTTGAGCTCTATTTTCTGTCTGTACTCTGGACAGGTGTGCTCTATTTAATGTTCAGAGATTACAGAAGCTTTTATCAAATATTTGCCCCGCTGAAGGTTTAGCCAACAAGAACTCAGTCAAATATATGAATTTGATCTAAGCGTAGCAGGACATTCTTTTCCCAGTAGATAATGCTGTGGCCTTCGTGCAACTATGCATTGTGTCATGAGCATGATGAACTACTGAAACACGGTCATATCTGGGCCTATGAGCATGGTCATATTATTGTGCAAGGGATCAAAGTGCCAATTGAACTCAGTTTCCTACAGTTGAAAAGGGATTCTGGAGTTTGAAGTTCACAGTTGTAGGAGAGAAATGCTTTTTTTTCTGTTGAATATGAGTTGCAGAATGAAGTTGTGGTCAATTTTCCACAATAGATGTTAGATCCCAATATGAAATCCCACCTTCCTCAGCTCACCTCTTTCACACCATGAGGCCACAAAGCTCCATTGATCTTCCTTTTGCCAGCGTTACTCTGTTTTCCTCCCTTGTATGCCAAGGGAAAAGGTTATTGTGTGTATGTGTGTGAGAGTGCATATGCTAGTGCCCATATCTCCATCATCCCTATTATCTCCTTCCCCACATATCCAAATGTCACTACATCTTTCTTGCAAATGTCTTCCTGGGTGTGTGATTTGTGAATTTATGTGTGTCTTCTTTACATGCATTTGTGTTGAGGAGTACGTGCTTTTCACTCTTTGAGTGCATGTGCATGCATGTGAGTGTCTGAACATTGTACGTGTGAGTTTGCGACCAGATCGTGATGGAGCCTAGCCTCGCTGCGCTCCCAGTGGAGCTGCAGCCCGAGCTCAGAAGGCCGCCGCTTAGCCCCAGTGTCGATAAGCGGTCGCTCTTCAAAGAGCGTTGAGGAAAAATGGCTCGCCCCTGTCAAAGCTGGACAAATTCCCTGCTAACACCCTGAGCCTCGCTGCTCAAACGGTTCAAAGAGTGAGAGGGAGAAAAGCCAGGAATAGAAGAGGAAGGGGCGGGTGGGCATAAAGTAGAAATACAGATGGTGGACAAATTAAAGCAAAAACTTAATCTCCTGGCTGCTATAGTGAGGGGATCCGGTAATTCTGTGGGGCACCATCTTTATTATTAGCAAAACATGATGGTAGTTGTCGTCCAGCACCACGGTCCAATCGGTTCTCATGCTGGTGCCTCGTATTGTGCTTTTTTTGTCAAATGTTGGTTGTGTCATCATTGATGTCCTTGGTAGCAGTTCTTGACTCACCAGTCATAACTGGGAGGCCAGTTTTGAAGTCCTAGCTTTTGGATTTTGTGCTTTCATTTAGGGCAGAGCCATTGCGGGGGGGGCACTGCTAGCATAATGGACAGGTTTTTGACGGGACTCCCACACAAACGCAAAGCAGGAGATGAAGCATCGCTGAATATGTGAATATGTTTCCAAACCAACTTCATTCTAAGCCAAAGACTAGAAAATATGGTGAAGCAAATCTTCCCTTTGGCTTCACCTGCACAAGTGCCGAGGTAGGTCTCCCCTGCAGAATTGGTTTTCCCTTCGTCGGGAGCAGCGCTGGGTTCTCCAAATCACGGGCAAACAGTATCCCACATTCTTGATTTTTAGGTGGTGGGGGGCGCGAACATTTTTCTTGTAAAACAAAGGGGGTCCAGCAAAAAAAGTTTGGGAACCACTGATTTAGGGTTTAAAAAAAAAAGGTGCAACATTAGGTACGAGTGTAGTCAATCATTTTTTTCCTTTTCATTCATATACTCATATACCTTTATTTATTCAACTAATTGTATCACATTCACAGTGGCATTAAAAAAAACATGCGCTCCATATGTGGCATTCAATAAAGGAAACTATTTATTGAAACAGTATCTTTGTAACTGTTTTCCAATGTACAGCTCTGTGAAAAACTATGAATCCTTGTTTATTTGTCACAGATTGTCAAATTGTCATAACCAATGTGCAGGCTGGACTCAAACGCAGGACCCATGAAAGAAAGTTTACAGTGAACTATTTACAAGATCATGAGACAAGCAATTTCCAGTTAGTGAACGTCCAAGCAGTATCACCTACAGGTCCCAGACAGAGCTCTCCTCCACAGATTACTCTTTCTCAGGTAGGCACTGAGATATCTACGCAGAGGACAAAACAGGTGAGTTACAGGCATGGAGGAAATCAAACTTACTAATGTAAAGAGACAGTTTCACTAACACGGTTAGTTCAATGTTTAGCCAACACCTGAAGGATTCCTCCCATCTTAAATCGCAGCAGGACCTGCTGCCTAACAGGTGAACTTCTGATGTGCAGAAACAAAGTGCGATCACTTTTTGGCACAACAACTGGAGCTAAGGGGGCAAAACAGTCGCATGAGTGCTGCTGTTTGACTGAGGAAGAATAAAGTAGTCGTGGTAAGCCAATCACATGACCACTTCAAGATGACAAAGCAACAAAGTGATATATACCAGTTTTTAAATTGTGTTGATAGGCCAAGTAAAACCAGAGTCATGATAAACAATATATAAGCAGCGTTTTTTCCTCAATAGTTTTGTCACGTTTACTGTCTAAGGACAGCGCAGCGAGACCTCTCTGCTTAAAAAAAAACAGCCCGTTCGTTTTGGAGGAAAAATGCACCATGTCGGCCAATCAAGAAATGATATGGCAACATGACATTTGGTTGTTTAGGAAGAGGGGGAATTTTTAGGAGTGACAGCGAAAAAGAGAGAGAGAGAGAGCAGAAAAGAGAGAGAGAGAGAGCAGAAAAAGAGAGAGAGCGAGTTTTGAGATGTGAGAGATTTGTGACGTTTAGCGTGTTTGGAGTGTGTAGTTAATGTGTTTTCTTGTGTAGTTAGTGTGTAGTGTTGTGGATAGTTTTGTGTTGTGTGTTAGAACAATGAGGCAACTGTTGTCTCCAGGTAGAAACAGGAGCAGTGATACACCTGCTGCTGTCAGACCTGCAGGTATCAGGCTGTGATGTTCTCCTTTATAGTGGACAGAAATTATTTTTTTGGAGCGGCAGAAATAATTTGTGTGGCGTCTTATTGACCAGCTGGTTGTTATGTAAATAGTTTGAAGTGGTTATTTAAAAAATAGGGTAAAAGGTAAAAGGCTGCAAATAACTTTGTTGTTTGCAAAACTTGTGCAATTTAAAATTGACCATTTATATTTGCATTTAAAGTTATGAAATATGATTCGATAAACATGTTTGCATGTTACAGTAAAAACTATAACTTTTTCAACTCGGATTTTATGTTTTTTGTCTGATTTTAGATCAGTTGTGTTTATACTGTATGTCAAAATAAAAACATAACTGTAAACTCAGACACGTGAGGTTGTGCTGAAAAGAATGATGCCAAACAAGGCAAAGTAAATAGTGTTTAAAGGTAAAATGTGGAGGGAAAATCAAAAGTAGTTAAAAATGGCCAATTATACTCTGGACCCCAGAGGGTTAAACTTTTTTTTTTAAGTAACACAATAGTTACTTTTCAAGTAATTAATTACTTTTAGAATCTGGTAACTCAGTTACTAACCCAGTTACTTTTTTGAAGAACTAGTAACTATAATTAATTACTTTTTCAAAGTAACTTGCCCAACACTGCTAACAATAGACTTTATTTGTAGATGCCTATAAACTATATACAACTATAAGAAACAACACAGTTATTAGACTGCAGTTCTTGTAGTCAACGATGGCAAAAGCAGCTATTAGATTTAGGGGGCATTTATTTTTTCACAGAGGGCCTGGTAGGTTAGGTTAGGATAGCTTTTATTCCTCAGTAAATAAAAATCTTCATCTGAATACTGCATTTTGTATTTACTTGGGATATCTGTGTCTATTATTAAAATTCCTTTCACGATCATGTAAATGTAAAACACGTAAATTTTTCAATTATGAAAAAAAATAGGAGAAGAAGAAGAAGAGGGGGGGGGGGTTGATTTTTCACAGCACTGTAAGGTGTTATTACACTTTAGTCATCACTAGTCCTGTTTCATTAGCTGACAGTCTTCACCGTGCCTGGCTTCAGGACAAGGTTTGATCCAGAAACACCTCAAAATGACCAGCAAAGCCTTTCCTTTTGGAACAAAACAACATATGATGTGCAAGATGTTGTACAAAAAGAGAGGGGGGGTTGTAAAAAGCCTGGCCTCAGCAAGTCCGCATTTTTTATAGTTGGCATTAATTTGTTCTCGAGAACAACAAACGATTCTCTGATGCTCTTGTGAGGGTTTTATTTTTTTTCTTTTATCTGCCTCTCAGACATTAATTATATATTTATATATAGAATATGCAAAAAAGAGCTGAGGAATGCTGGGGAAGGCAAACTGATTAAAAATTAAACAATGCAGAAAATCACTCTGTTACCTAAAGGGATGCTACAGCACATCTCTCTCGTTTTTATCTTTATTTTTACTCCCTCTCTCCCTCGCCGCTTTCATTTGTTTTTTGTGTTTTGTTTTTTCTTTTCTTTTTTCTTTTTTTTGGGGGGGTTGGGGTTTCTTTAAAGCTGTCTGCTCCACAGGCACCCATGCTTCCCGGCCCACAGACAGCCTCAGAGTGTGTGTTCTGCATATGCCTGTCTTTTCAGTGTGTGTGTGTGTGTGTTTGTAGCAGCATCCAGGCTATTTGTCATGGCGTAGGCTGTTTGCTGGGTCAGTCCAGATAAACTAATGTGTCAGTGCAATGGGGCTCCTCCGCTGACCAGAGCGCCTGCAATATGCAAAGACTTTGAATTATTTCTCTGCCCCGTGGCTCACCCACAGAACATCATGCAAAAAGTAGAGAGAAGAAGACCAGAAGAGGAAGGGGAGAGAGAAGGGAGGAGAGAAGACGACTGGGAATAAGCACGGGGGGGACAAAGAGAAGAAAAAAACTACTTAGATATTGGAGGACAGTGAGGGAAAAAAGAGAAAGCGGATTTGGGAATTGTAAAGGAGGGAGTTGCCAACTAGCAGAGGAGGAGGAGAGTGCAAACAGGGAGGAAGAGATAGTGAAGGATGAAGGAGAAACACACGAGAAAATGAAGGTGGGGGCCAGTTAGTACTGAGTGTTTGCCCTCGGGGACGGCATTATCCGGCCTTTGAAGAAAGAGAGGCTTACGAGGCAGCATTGAGACACACAAGGTCACAGGGTCACTGGTCACACTGTTACACTGTGAACGCGTGTGTGTGATTTTAAGGAAATTGTGTACCTGGTGGTGACATCTGTCCAGATGTGAGAAACACATCAGCATTAGTAAGAATTTGCTGTCGCACTTGCATCTGATTGTCAAATGGGGTGTTGCACGTGTCGGCCTCATAGACTGTGTATGAAAGATAAGCATAGCAACCATGATGTCACTGATTGGCCAACTCCCTGTTATTCATGGCAGCCCAGAGCACCAGTATTTGGAAGGTGAATCTAAAGGTGCAGCTTGGTTGTCAGATCGACGCACAGATTCAGATAAATGATATTCAGTCTTAAATAAATAACTATTAAAATGCTATGATTTTACTGACCACAATTATTATTGTTGGGTCTACTTTACAATAAAAAGCACCTTGAGGCAATTGTTGTTGTGATTTGGCGCTGTATGAATAAAATTGAATCAAAATTGAATTCAAACCATTTGAATAACATGTATCACACAGCAAACTCACTGGCTACTTCAATGGGTAAGTCTCCTATTCCACCAAATCACAAAAGTTGGATTAAATTCTGGTGATCATGGAGGTCAGCACAATAACTCAAGAGCCCAGTTTGATATCATTTGAGCTATTTGACATGGTGTTACCCTGCTGGATGGACATGGTAAGCATCAATACTTATTACTTACGTATATTACGTATTACTGAGGGGTCCAAAGTGGGGTGGCTGTAGCTCAGGAGGTAGAGCAGGTCACCTACTGATCGGAAGGTCGGTGGTTTGATCCTTGGCTCCTCCAGTCTGCATGTGAAGTATCCTTGGGCAAGATACTAACCCCAAGTTGCTCTTTGATGCGTCCATCGGAGTATGAATGTGTGTGAATGTAGTTAGATAGCACTAAGTATAGATAAAGTGCTTGTGAGAATGGGTGTGATTGGGTGAATGTGGCATGTTGTATAGAGCGCTTTGAGTACTCTGACAGAGTAGAAAAGCGCTATATAAGAATCAGTCCATTTACCATTTACAAGAAACTATCCCCCCACACCGTTACACCAACCCAAGCTGTTTTAACCACTGCCAAATTCTGACCCTACTATCTGAATGCTGCAGCAGAAATCAAGACTCAACAGACCAGGCAATGTTTTTCCAACCCTCTGTGGTCCAATTCTGGTGAACTGCAGCCTCTGTTTCCTATTCTTAGCTGTCAGGAGTCATACCAGGTGTGGTCATCTGCTGCTGCAGCCCATCTGCTTCAAGGTTCAACAAGATGCTCTTCTGCATAGCTGGGTTGTAACACTTGTTTTTTTCTGCTTCACTTTTCAGCCCCATTGTTTGCCATTTAGTTAGCATGTGTTAATAGACATATGTGATGTTTTATGTAGAGTAATGTAACTGTATAAATAAAAAAAATCGTAATTTTTGGATGTAAAGTTTACAAAGGATTTTCTTCGTGATGACAAAGCCAGCTTGGAGATAGCATCATTTCTGCTCCGAACACATCTTGTGCATATCTCCAGTTCTAACAGCAGCAGTGCTTAAATGAGAACAGGTTTTCCTGATCCCAGGCAGATGGTGACCATCTCTCCAGAAAAGAAAAAGTTGTTTCAATTTACATAAACCAATGCTTCAATCTAGATTTCAAAAGTTGACCTCAGTGTCTTGTTTGCATCCATGGGAAAATACTTACTCCTTGGATTTTGTTGTCCTGAAATTGCCTAAAGATGGGAAACTTACAGGACAGAACATCAGCTCCAACCCAGCAATGTTGGTACTGGGCTTCAAAAAACCACATTAGTCAAAGAGAACTGGTAGTTTACCACAAATTTACTGTAACTATGTAATCATAATGACCTTGAAGGCATATATTAGCGTGTACACGCCTATGTCCCCCTCCACACACAGTCCCCTAAACACACACATAAACAGGAATACACATGCTAGCGATCATTATGGTCTTATATTTTGTCAAACCTCAGATTGGGCCTGTTTGCCTCTAGCTGACAACTGTGTGAGGGGAGTTTTTTTTTTTTTTTTGCCTCATTTTTTGCAAATGATCAGACAAGAAGCACAGTGGTGTATTAAAATGTCAGCTTAAACTGAAAATAAACAACTTAGGGGTGGAAAAAGGTTTGGCGATACAGCTAATATCAACCCCACCCCCAGACAGACTTGGTATGGCCCTAGGGCAGAGTGGAGATTGACAGGTGGGGAAGCTGGATCTCACAGCCGCAGGGGGGTTTCCCTGTTTGAACGGCAGGAGCTTTAGGTCTTTAGTAAAAGACTCTGGAAATAAACAGCGATAAGGCTCAAACATTATTCAGCCGAACACATACAACCTATATATTACATGAACATAAATATATTCTTTATTTGTTGCAGCATAAATGCAAACACGCAGAAACATAAAACCCAGAGCATCAAAGGTATCCTAAAACGATATTTGACACTGGTTTTCTGTGTAAAACTGTGAGTTTGCTCCAAAGATGGCCTTACTGCATCACCATACGTTGGTTCTGACTTTAGAACTGGGGCAGTGGGTATTTATTCCTTGACCTGCAATGTCTGTGCTACATCTGCTTCTCAGTCAGGGGGGTTTCCAAAACTTGGTGGTGTGTTGGAGCTCAGGAAATGTGAATATTTAATCAGAATTTAATACATCACCACTTTGCTGTCTTCTGTCTGAAGGATATTTGTTTCTAAAAAATTCATGCAGAAAATATTGGTAACAATTTGCATGCACATTCTACTGCCCAGTTAAAGATGGCACTGTGGTTATGTAAAAGTAATCATGCTGCTTAAGTAATTGAACAAATGTCGCAACTTGTGTTGGGTGTTATTGTAATCACATTACATTTTTAGAGTAACACTGTACTATGTTCAGCAATTACATTACAGTCACAGTTATATATACATTGCGTTGCAGGTGGGAGAACCGAAAAAGGGGACTAAAACTAAATAGATTTTTTCAGTTCTGTCACTAGTTAGCTAACAAACTAATGCAAGCCTGTTAACCGCAGCCAACCAACCAGGTGACATCACGTTCTGTGCTAGTACAAGATGGCACTAAAGATGTCCTAAAAACTTTTAACATGTATTTCAGTAGTAAATCAATGTGGACCCCTGCTCTCAAAAATGACAGTGTAAATTAGCCTTTATAGATATAATGTTTCATGTCCACTTTAAAAGGCATCCACATGTGGATGTGACTAGCAGTGATGACACAACCACTGTGTGTCAAACAGTTAAGCAACAAGTACCTGAAAAACAACTATTCCATGGCTCGTTTCCATCACACAGCCAAAGACTCAAAGCTGAATAAACACGCTGCCTCCAACGTTCTGTCATGCACTCCCAGCTGGACATTTTCAGAATAACACCTGTTATTTTTTAACTAGCAAAAAATGGCTTCTCACAGCAAATATGTTTGAAAGGGCAATGTTATCCGAGCGTACAACACACGAAAGCTAACCCGTACAGTAGATAGGCAAATGTGTTTTTGTACCTACAGTGGGGCAAAAAAGTATTTAGTCAGCCACCGATTGTGCAAGTTCCCCCACTTAAAATGATGACAGAGGTCAGTAATTTGCACCAGAGGTACACTTCAACTGTGAGAGACAGAATGTGAAAAAAAAATCCATGAATTCACATGGTAGGATTTATAAAGAATTTATTCGTAAATCAGGGTGGAAAATAAGTATTTGGTCAATAACAAAAATACAACTCAATACTTTGTAACATAACCTTTGTTGGCAATAACAGAGGTCAAACGTTTACTATAGGTCTTTACCAGGTTTGCACACACAGTAGCTGGTATTTTGGCCCATTCCTCCATGCAGATCTTCTCAAGAGCAGTGATGTTTTGGGGCTGTCGCCGAGCAACACGGACTTTCAACTCCCGCCACAGATTTTCTATGGGGTTGAGGTCTGGAGACTGGCTAGGCCACTCCAGGACTTTCAAATGCTTCTTACGGAGCCACTCCTTTGTTGCCCGGGCGGTGTGTTTTGGATCATTGTCATGTTGGAAGACCCAGCCTCGTTTCATCTTCAAAGTTCTCACTGATGGAAGGAGGTTTTGGCTCAAAATCTCACGATACTTGGCCCCATTCATTCTGTCCTTAACACGGATCAGTCGTCCTGTCCCCTTGGCAGAAAAACAGCCCCATAGCATGATGTTTCCACCCCCATGCTTCACAGTAGGTATGGTGTTCTTGGGATGCAACTCAGTATTCTTCTTCCTCCAAACACGACGAGTTGAGTTTATACCAAAAAGTTCTACTTTGGTTTCATCTGACCACATGACATTCTCCCAATCCTCTGCTGTATCATCCATGTGCTCTCTGGCAAACTTCAGACGGGCCTGGACATGCACTGGCTTCAGCAGCGGAACACGTCTGGCACTGCGGGATTTGATTCCCTGCCGTTGTAGTGTGTTACTGATGGTGACCTTTGTTACTTTGGTCCCAGCTCTCTGCAGGTCATTCACCAGGTCTCCCCGTGTGGTTCTGGGATCTTTGCTCACCGTTCTCATGATCATTTTGACCCCACGGGATGAGATCTTGCGTGGAGCCCCAGATCGAGGGAGATTATCAGTGGTCTTGTATGTCTTCCATTTTCTGATGATTGCTCCCACAGTTGATTTTTTCACACCAAGCTGCTTGCCTATTGTAGATTCACTCTTCCCAGTCTGGTGCAGGTCTACAATTCTTTTCCTGGTGTCCTTCGAAAGCTCTTTGGTCTTGGCCATGGCGGAGTTTGGAGTCTGACTGGTTGAGGCTGTGGACAGGTGTCTTTTATACAGATGATGAGGTCAAACAGGTGCCATTCATACAGGTAACATGTGGGGGACAGAAAAGCTTCTTACAGAAGACGTTACAGGTCTGTGAGAGCCAGGGATTTTCCTTGTTTGAGGTGACCAAATACTTATTTTCCACCCTGATTTACGAATAAATTCTTTACAAATCCTACCATGTGAATTCATGGATTTTTTTTCACATTCTGTCTCTCACAGTTGAAGTGTACCTCTGGTGCAAATTACTGACCTCTGTCATCATTTTAAGTGGGGGAACTTGCACAATCGGTGGCTGACTAAATACTTTTTTGCCCCACTGTATAACAGAGCAGACAAAGCAAAATATGTTTATCAGATTACTGCAATAATTTTTTTTAAATATAACAACAAGAAAAAATGAGGACATTTACTGCTAGTCTTATTAAACATTTTTTATATTTTTTTCTGTTTTTTGAAGATCAATGTAAAGTTTATTTAACAATTTGAAATCTGCTAATGGCTCTGGTAACCAATTTCATACTTTGTCATTATATCGTGTTGTCCATCCACAGCCTCACTTTGTCCACTTTCAAATTGTACATCCTATCCTATTAGTACATGTGGTGCCTGCTCGCTCTACCCTGAATTTTTCCCTTTGCCTCCTATTGTATAAATATACAATTAACTAAAAAAAGACATCATTTGTTTGGCTCGGTGCGGTCCCCGAGCGTGTTGTTTTGGCCTCGTGTACAACACGGAGAGTGTTTGTTGGCGTTAACTAGCACATGTGTCGAAAATAAACACCTCGCTCGACAATGCTCCATTAATAACACGCCTTCGCTTTGTTGCCCGCTTGTTTCTGCTGCTGCTGCGTTTTGTTACTTTGCTGTCTTACTTTCACTGTCTTTTGTAGTGCCTGTGTACGTGTGCGGGTGTGTGTACAGTAGCTTCTTTGTGCATGGGTGTGTGTACAGGAGTGTATTTGTCATACATTGCTTGAAGTATGAATACAGAGATGTGAACAGATAGGAACAAAAACATGTTGAGAGTAATCAAAAGATGATCAGATTTTTAACGAACTGCAGAAAAGAGTGTGTGTGTGTGTGTGTGTGTGTGTGTGTGTGTGTGTGTGGCCTCTTGCTTGGTTGTGGCTTGAGCAGAGAATCACCGTAGCTTCTATATGTAGAGTATGCGTCTGTAGAGGTGTAGCAGGACCAAGTGTCAGCTCAGGTTCATAAAAGGAAAGGCTTGCAGAACAGAGGTTTGCTTTTTTGCACATGTAAACTGTGAACTCGTACATATATATGTTTGTATTACTTGGATTATTTTGTGTAGTTGGCATTCAGGAAAAAACACCCAGAATGTCACAAGAAACCAATAACTCGCCCCCCTGCAACCACAGAAGCATATGAAACAAAAAATACCCCACAAAAAATAGAGAGAGAAAACCTTTCCTCATGAATATGCAAATATATCACAGAGGAGTCGGCACTTGTTTGAAGAACTGCTGCATTTGTTTCCAGCATTTAATGGTGCAAACAACTATTCTCCCTCTCTCGCTGTGTCTGTCTCTCCGCTTCTGTCTGTCTGGGTGAGATCTGTCTATCTCACCCAGTCTGTGAGTGTGGTAAGCAGAGAGGATACAACTCACTCCGCACCCAGGTTCCCCAGACGGATTGAGATTAGCAATGGAAATGGAAAATACATAATGCAATAATAATAATTCCAGTCAGACTGACAGATTTTGAAAAACCAACTTTTTAAAAAATGAAAAAAAAAAAATATGGTCAACTTTTGAATTGCTGATAACTCTTCAAAGATCTCTTCCTAAACCATGGTAAGATAAGAAACTTTAAGAAAGTTTAAACTTAGAAAGTTGTTCAGTTGCAGTATGGCAGGGCAGTGTGCATTGTGTAGTACGACACGATACAAGTAGTTCATTTGCCGTGTACATGACATACTTTTACAGAGTTAACCATCATAACATGATGCCCAAAGAAAAGCCCAGGCTGACAAGACTGCTCAATGTTCGTCGTATCATCAAATGTCAAAGGTAATCAAACCTTTTATATTTCAGGTCAAAAGCCCCATGGATATGTGTACCGAATTTAACTGCAATTAATCTGAAAACTCTTGGGACACTTAGGCTACGTTCACACTGCAGGTGAAAGCGCATCAAATCCGACTTTTTTGACCCTATGCGACCCATATCCGATCATGAAATGACAGTTTGAACAGCACAAATCTGATATTTTCTACTGACCTAAGTCAGTTTCATGGTACTGAATTCGATACATATCCGATGTTTTAGAAAGCGACTGCTATTCGAATGGTCATGTCGCATTAAATCCGTCTTTTACGTCACTGACACAAGACACAGCAATTATCGGCGCTGGAGAAGACAAACGAGAAAGCATGGCAGCGGAAGCGAGTCAGTGGACAGAAACTGAGGTTTTGGACTTGATTAGCATATGGGGAGAAATTGATAGACTGCCGCAACAACACCTACTAGCTCTGTAGCCGCCATTTTTACTTCCATAAACAGAGCGCGTTGTGTGTTACTTCTTCTGTTGCGCATGCGGGCCGCTTTGAGGACCGTGAACCGTTCACACTAGAGCGCGTTTGCTGTCACATTTTATTTGAAGTGTGAACAACCAGACAAAAAAAAATCGGATTTGATCAAAAAATCAGAATTGAGCATTAAGACCTGCAGTGTGAACGTAGCCTTAAATCATCCAGTTTTTCTCTAATAATTGATTCTGATCAACACAGATACAGAGAAATGAGCCATTACCATTCAGATGACAAATACTTGTGTAGCTATAGCTACTCAGAAGGTGGGCTTGTTTACTCTTTTTGTTGCTAGCTAGCCAGAGTTATACAGAGAAAAGCACATTAGCATGTTCATCACATCACACTGGTAACTAGATACAACCAAAAGTCTTCAATGCATCTTAGCACCATTATTTAATCAGAATTTACATTTCAGCCGCAGAGTCATAATGTATATATCCTTCCGCAATTTCTTTCTGATAAACTCTAGCTGAACCTCGGTTCCCCCTGGTTTAGACACCTCAATCCTCATATTTCGACAGACTACAGAGGTGGACGAGGACAAGCCCTGTCACATTTCATGAGTTGCTGTGTGCTGAGAGAAGAGGGCATCTGTCCACCCAGCACAGGCTATTCCTCAAATATTAATAATGATAATGAGGCAGGGGCCGCCCAGGGCCCGGGGTCCACAACTACCATCCTCTTATTAGAATAACCCCTGCAACTCTCTCTCTCACACACACACACACAGACTCACACATGCACTCAAGTGAATATGTACATGAACTTGTGCACATGACAATATGATGGGCAATATGCACATATATGCACACGCAAATGCATTCAAGCCAACAAAGACATGTTATTCAAAAGATGGATAATGTGAGAGCATGCAAACACACATAAATGGAACAGACATGCAAATGAGCACCCACTGGGACCGAGAAGAGGATTCCCCTCTGGCCAGAGAGCTCATACTCTCAATCACCCCACCCCACTCCAGCTCTACCCTCCTGACCCATGTCACACACAATCAGCCTCCCAGTCCAACACACGCACACTTAAATTCTCGCTATCTCTTTCCAACGCACCACATCATCTCCCTATACACACTGTCTGCGTCTCTCCCGCACACACACACAGACACACAGACATGGCAGGTGCCCTACCTCACCCCTGGACCCCGTTGGTCATTAGTATGGAGGCCTGTCTGTGTTTGTTTGGCTTCTAATGGACCATTTAAATGCAGAATATTCACAGCAGACAGGGCCATCCTCGGGGACAGCGCACACTGAGGCCTGAATATGCTTCGGCTCCATTATCCTGGAGGAAGTTATCCTTATTATCATCACACAACCCCACACTGACTGGCAATGAGTTAGAGCGCTCTGGCCCTCAGCTGCCTCTGTCTGCTCTTCATGTGTTGCTAAGAATGGAGGGCTATGTTTGACCACCAAAACCCTCGGCGCCTGCAACACCACACGCGTTTCATATTGTTATCTGGACCGTTGTAAATGGTGTTAAGATTGCCTTCAGTGTTCCTGTTGTACTATTTTGCATTTATGGATTCTTCCTTTGATATCACAGATTTACATCGCACAAAGGGGATTTTACTGATTTTATTCCTTTTTTCCACACAAGTAATTTGAACTTTCCTTTTCTAAAACATTAGCTTTGATTTTAATGTTTTTCGGGGGAAATCATTCTTAAAACATCTAACATTTTGCTTACTGAAAATACCATGACATTTATAAAAAGATCAGCATTTGACCCACTTATTTGGAAGAGGAAAGGAGAAGACTCAAATAACTATTCACTTGGTTCTTCATTAGTCAAAACATTATGACCACCCTTGTCTCATGGGGCTACTGCAACGGCTCTGTCCAACTGAAACACAGATTTCATAGAAGTGTCCTGTTGAATCTGGGTACTAGGAGCACATGGATTCTTTAATACCTGTAAACTGCCTCTGGAAATACAATAGCAATCTATGTAATATATGTGTGCAATAATAATAAGCAATAAGTAGTAATTCAATTTGATTCCATTCAAATGTATTTATATAGTGCTAAATAACAACAACAGTCACCTCAAGGCACTTTAGAATGTAATGTAAAGACCCTACAATGATGCAAAGGAAAGAGTCAAACAGCTCCCTATGGGGAAGCACAGTGGGAAGGAAAAAATCTCTTTTAACAGGAAGAACCAGGCTCAGGGAGGTTCAGCGATCTGCTGTGACTGGTTGGGGGTGAGGGCATATTTATACTAAGGCTATAATATTAAACTTCATGTAAGAAATCCCAATACTAAGATTGATAGTAACATACTGTATCTCAAAGAGTAAAAGCATATCATAAAGTATTAACATTATTGGTGCCTAATTATGTTTTTATTGTGCATCCTATTGGGCTTCTGCTCTATTTTAATAGAAGGAGCACCAGTCCATTTGACCATGCTGGCCTGTTCGGTTTTGCAAGACTCAAACCACTTTAAATCGACTCGACAGGCAAACAGGCAATAACAGTAGCTTTGCCTGTGCACCCACAGATAATACTAAAAGTCATTTCAATTTCTAATATTGTGTGAACGTAAAATGTATTTATTCATGCATTGATTGATTTATTACACATTTATTGTAAAACAACCTTTCTAATGCTTTCTGCCAACTTCCAAGGCTGAACGATACGACTCCTTTTCCAGAGGCAGGAAGAGATTCCCACTGAGCAGAGTGAGTCTCAGCAGTCTCAGCTGAACAAACCGAGAGTGTTACAATTTTCCCCTGTTACAACTGGGGACTGCTGCTACCCTGGGGGTCTCATGGTTTTGTAGTTCCCTTACCCCAGTCATGATTTCAGTTGTCAAACATGCTCAGATCTTTGTATCTGCTTATTTCTGTATTTCAGGAGCATCAACTTAACTGTCCATGTATCATCTAATATACTGCTCAGAAATCTAAGTATAGCATCAAGACAGTCAAACCTCTGGGATATTGATCTGGTCAGTTACGTAGTGAAGTAATGCTTTTACAGGTGGAGGCCACTGATATTTTCCCCCTCTCATCTTTTCTGACTGTTTTTTCACCAGTTCTGTATTTGGCTGGGGTCACTGTCACTACCGGTAGCATGAGGCGATACCTGGACCCTGCTGCGGTTGCACAGGTGGTCTAACTCCCCAAGATGACAAATCAATATGTGCTATTGCCAGAAGGTTTGCTGTGTCTCCCAGCACAGTCTCAAGAGCATGGAGGAGATTCCAGGAGAGAGGCAGTTACTCCAGGAGAGCTGGGCAGATCGTTAACGGATCAGCAGAACCTTTGTGCAAAGAGGAACAGGAGTAACATAGGATGACTATACAAAAATATTCATGCCAACTTTCATGAAATTTGGCTTATGGCATGACAAAAGAAACATATTCAGCTCTTACAAGACATTGGTCTTCTAGACTTATCCTGTTATTCTTTTCTTTTCAATAACCCTCTCAATTCAGATATCCTTATTCTCCTTTTATCGAAAGTTTCAGTGTTTCCCAAGAATTCCAGGCTCATTCATCAAGGAACCAAAAGAGGAATAAATTCTAAGGGGAAAAAATCTGAATTTTTGCCATTTATCAAATCTATTCAACCTCATGGATTGATGCATGGATGTTCTTATTTCACGTCAGCTCACTTTCTCTCCTCTTCTCTCAGTTTCACTGTGTTCTCCCTGAGCAGACATGACACCAGCATTATATTACCTTTAGTGCAAGAAAAGTTTCACAAGAAGTATAAATCCATCTGAAATGCCTGGAAAGATTCTAAAAGAAGCTTACGGGGAAACACACCATGAAACAGTAGCTGTGGGCTGCATCAGTAGCTGTGGGCTGCATCCTCCTGAGAACCCGGCCTTCGCGGTCTACGTGGGCCGGGTCCTCAGAAGGTCGGATAGGCCGGAAGTAAATGGCTGGGGAAATTGAACGGTCTTGCCTTCTGATTAGCGTCACCGCTGTCTCGGTGGAGTTTAATAAACTCGTCCGTCTGCTCCTTGCTATCTAAAATATAACAGGACACTGGCGTAAATTCTCGACCGTCTCACACTTCTGTTTAATCAGTTTTCTGTTTGACGTTTATTCAGCTGTGTAAAAACCAAGGAGGAACCCACCCGAGGGATTAATAAAGTTTTATTTTTATCTAATCTAATAACTTTAATCTCAGCCAAACCGATTTACTCACAAACAACTGTGCCGGGAGTTGTGCCGTTCTCGGCCGCATCAGTGACCCTCGAGCTCTTGGCTAGCTATCGAGCTGGTGGGTAACAGATGCTCCGAAAACGTCGAAGCACTTTTGCAAATATGCGATATCTTGATAAACCGAACAGATATTTGATGTTTACACAGCTACTTTCCCGCCTGAAAATATGTTAAAAGTTTATTTTGTGACCTAGAAAGATTAATAAGAGTAATTTTAAAACTTAGTAGCGGCCGCCATTGCCGGAAACTGGAGTTTGGCTGGGCCGCGCTATGAATTCTGGGATATGGTGGGCCACGAAGGACACACCTGACCCATCCTTCAAATTCGGGGAAAAGGAGGACGCATTTGTCGGCTGCATTCGGAGGAGTCTACGAATTTTTTAACTTTGGAAAAAAACTTGAACATTCAGGGTTATGAGGTAAAGTATACAAAGGCAAAAGGAATCACAGAGTCTGTGAGATTAGATTACATGCAAAAAGAGAAGAAGTTTTTTAGTGACTTTACTGATATGTTTTGATTATGGCCTTCAAAACCCAAACATCACTCTGCACCAAAACATAAGCTGAATACTTCAATTTTATTTATTCTTTGCTACATGAAAAGATGTCTGTGGATGCGGGGCATGACCTACAACCCGGTTGTTTGACTCAACTGTTTGGATGTAATATGAATTTGTATTACTGGACGTGTCTGTATGTTTCGCAGCGTCCAGTTAACTTCTCTTATTGCAGCATTTGTCTCTCACGTTCTCTTCTTTCTCCTGGTTAATCTTATAAAAATGAGGGACTTTGGCATGAGGCTGAGCAGAGTGCAATCCTCTGCCGCCGGCTGTAGATTAGCATAATGTTTTAGAGTTTAATGTGTGTGCCTCTTGGTCGTGTGTCTGAGTCATATAGGTATGGATATGCGTGCATGTGTATCTCAGCACATGCATGTCGTTTTAAAATGTGTTTGTGCGTGCAAATTAGGCGTTTAAGTCCACACGCATGCACATTTTCCTGTCAGGGTGTGCATTTATGCTCAGTACTCTCTAGGGAGTGGTGATGGTGGAGGAGGAGGAGGGCTGGAGGGAGGCTGCTGGCCCAGTGGGAGGCTCCAGATGTGGGGCTACTGAGCTGACAGGCCTGGGCCCCTCTGGGCGTATGTATGCCAACCACAACCTCTCTGACTGAGCAGCAGCCCCTTCTGTGGTCTGGTTTTGGTGTATGGACAGAGAATAGAGCAAGAGAGCGAGAGATACTGGACCATAAAAATGAGAAAAATAAAAAGGGCGAAGAACAAGAAGGGACGGTGGGAAAAAGGAAATAAGAGAGAGATGGTGTCTTAATGCCCTGGCTGATATTTGTGTCTTTAGAAGCATTCAGAATAAAAATTTCAAAAATGTGTTTTATTTGCTTTATACCTGGATGGCTCGAATCCCTAGGAGCTGACACAAGTACATCACATTGCCTTTCTGTTGCTCAGTACATCTTCAACAAAGCTGCCCTTCAACAAATCCAAAACCTTCACACTTACATGTCTCGTGTATTTAAATACTTTGACATTTTAGCAAAAGTACAGTACTATTCAATTCCTAACACATTCTATAAATCAAAAGACCGAAATTGCACTATTTAACCACATTTGTAACATTTTCTGAAGTTTTGTTTGGTTGAAGCAATTTTTTTTCAAATGGTGAAAAAAAAGGGATTCTTTGCTAAGTTTGAGGAAAACCTCAAGGTCTCAAAAGCATTTAGTTACAACGTGGAATAATAATGGCCACACGAAAAAGTCACTAAACAACCGAACAAGTTGTCTGTTGGTTCCCTGTATAGCAAAATCTTTATTAAAGAATGTTAATAAAGGATTAATAATCACAGTTTAACAATAACAATAGTTCTTTATGATGTGGCAAATGTGGTACATGTTTGGCTTACTTTAGACAAAGTTCAGGTGTTCATCTGAATCAAGGTTTAGGTTTAAATACATCCTTTATCAGCATTAAAAAGACTTCAGTTAAAAAACTGTGGTTATGGTTGAGGGTAGGTCATGGACAAAGTCAACTCATTGGTGCCATCTACTCACTCTGACTTCCTCCCTATATATATATGACTATGAGAGAGAACTTTTATTAGCATGTGGAGGCATAAGTAGCTTTTGGAGCATTTGTTGAAAAGGCTGATGCTGAAAAACTTTTTAATAACCGTTTGACATTTTCTTGAAAGATGAAAGTAATGTATTTTCTAAAGAAGCTTGCTTTTCTGCAATAGGAATGAAACCCAGCGACACAAATGAAAGTCTACGAACAACTTGTGGGTACATTTTGGAGTTTTTTCTTGGTAGGCTAAGAAGACAGAACATCACAATAAATTATTTCCAGTGTAGGCAGACGCACTGAAAAAGATGAGTCTTCAAGCTCAAAAGACTTGGTTTTTTGAGGTTTGTTATAATGAATCATTTTGGAAAATGTGCTTGGTATATTCTGAATGTACCGTAGTTTTCGGATCATAAGCTACTACTTTTTTCCCACACTGTGAACACCGCGGCTTATACTGACGTGCGGCTAATGCTTTACACTTTGTACTTTGGGGTCATTTTTGTCCAGGAGGACCGCAGGTGTTATAAAATCCAATAAAAAACCCATAAATAAATTGAATTACTCATAACCTATTCCAATCATGCATAGCATTTGATGAACAAAAAACACATTTTTGATAGCAAAAGATTTCTTTAGAGGACAAAAATGACCCAAGGACAACACAAGGGTTAAGCTCCTCCTTGACCAATTTCCACTCAAAGACACTACTAAATTAAAAATGCAACCAATTACCCCGTCACAGAATAAAAGTAATCCAAGTATTGTGCCCTACACTTTAATATAGTAAGAGCACATTTTCCCTTTGCACAGTTAATCAAATGCTCCTGCTTTTCCAAAGAGAATTTTTCTTCAACAAAGCTGGTTTTTCTGAATCCACACCAGCAGAGAAGTGTAATGCCAATGACAACTGAGGGAATGCGAGCTGGAAAAGTGAGTCCCTTAAACAGAGCCCGTTAAGCAAGGTACTAAACCCCTAACCCTTCCAAAATACTTACTCCATCATCACCAGTAAAGGTTGCGGCTTTACTGGGCAAGTCCAAAAAGTTTAAAAGAATGCAAAGTAGAAACGAGCCAGTTTTGAAGAAGCGTGTGCTGCTTATTTAAAATTCCCCTGGAAAAAGAAAACGAGAAGAAGAAGTAAAAAAACAATAATAAAAGAAACACACTCAAAGCGATTTATGGACCGACCCCTCCATTGCAGAAGTGCTGGATTGCTTTATTGAATCACGAGAGCGAAGGCGAATCAACCGCACACACAAAGGAGTTCTTTAAAAGTTTTTTTTAACGGTAATAACTCATAATCTTCTGCAAAGATGCACGCTCACACCCATGTGTAACAACAAAAACAAATTGCTCCCAGACACACAGATGCATGCAATTTAAGGGACTGTATATTCACGCACAAACAAATACAAAAAAAATGCCTCTATGAAACACGCACAGCTTTGTGAGGTGTGTGCTGCGTGGAGTGCTGTGTCAAGCCTGCAGCAGCTCTTCCAGTGAATGTTATCTGCTCTTATCTGTATGTGTGACTGGCCGGGTAACACTGTGCCTGCTCCATACGCCTTATCGCCGGGACAGGCAGCAACCCTCTCTCACATACACACAAGCACACTCACACATGCATACACACAAATATATATGCACGTACCATATACAGCCAAATGTGCAGCACACAGAGGATATGGCCATCTTGAGTTCATGCTTTAAAGAATGGTAAAGTGCTGATGAAGGTTTCTTGACTGAAAAGGTTAGCTGCACTTTGCGTCTGTTAGCAGGAAAAAAAATGGGTCCATATCTCACATTTTGTAGGCAGCCGTCACGTCGGAGTGGCTTCCTTGCAACACTATCAGAGGTGCAGTGTGAATACGTGCATGAACTGTGCTCTCCGACCGGTGAAAATAAGCAGCATCTTTAGGACAAATCACCAGCAGCTTTCCCCCGCTCTCACTTCCTCAAAATGTTATATATACATATTAAGAAGTGATTAAAATTCCTGATTTTTATACTTTAATCCAAATGTTTACTCCATTTTTTTGCAGGACAACAACATTTTAGAAAAACATTAAAGTAGCAGTCTACTTCAATTAGACCCAACCTATGCCTTACTTCACAGCAGCCACAGCCCATCTCATTCTACGCATTGAGATTTTGAAACTTCAAAGAGTTTTTCCTACCCTTTTTAAATCCACAAGGTCACCTGCAACATGTGTAGGGTTAGGGTAGGTTTTGTTTTAGTCACATGGTAAAAAGAAAAAATGAATAGATGTTAAAACAGTTTCTGGTTTTCTGTCTTAAAACTTGTTTAAGTTTTCCAAATGTTCCAAAATTCTGTTATTTTGGATAATTCTGCATTTTTTTACAGCAATGGGGTGGGGGGGGGTGGGGGGGGGGGTTAATGGATGTACTTATTTTTATCATTCCTATATGATAAACGCTGTTTCCTTTATCTATCACAGATTTTGTTCCAATGTAATCAACTACAGCTTTCAATGATTTTTGTGTAGAGATCTTAAGGTTAAAGTTAATCTCAAGGCTTCTCTTGCAGTAATTCTTGTTCCAGCACAGCATTGATTAGCCACAACTTTCCAAGCAGTGATATTTTCATTCTCATGTATGACCCCTCACAACTTACAGTATCCTTGCTTTACCAGTGGGCCAAAATGACAAGTGAGAAGAAGAGTTTTTAAAGCGCTCTTTGATGTGTTTAGTTGTGCTGTTTTCTAAATAAAGGCAAATTGCAAATTGGAAAAAACATTTCCCTATCAAGACAAGCTTTTTTTTACAGCACAGCTAGCAGTAAATTGCATGTCACAAATAGTAAGTCAGTAAATCAGTTTGTCCACGTGACTGAAATATTCTCATTTCATACTTATACTGACTTGAAGCTAAGGTACTTGAACACAAACCCAAAGCCTACCCGGAGTCATCAGTAGTAAGGATCCAAACCAAGTAGAAGGGAAAGTGGATCACTTGCTGGCGGTCCTCTTTGATTGGTTGGATCAGAGGGAATGACATGCAACATGCAAATTAGCAGCCAATTTAACTGAACACATATAACAGACAGATATCTAAAACATTGTCATACAAAACTGCACGTATCAGAATGACCATATTTGAGCATTTACCTCGTTCTCTTGACTCTTCCTGTCAGAGGGCAAAGCACAAAATTAAAGTGCATTCTTCTTCACAGAAGCAGAAATGTTGGTTGATAATCAGATTCTTCAAAGCAACAGTCTGATGAAATTACAAAATACTTTAATTTATGTGATATATTGTCCACTATGGCTACTAATTCCAGAATGAACCTTAGTGCTTTTTATATGGCAGGCCTTCACGTTGCCTGAAACAGAAGAGAAATTAAGTGGATGAGTAGGCTTTGAGAAACTTGTCTGGTCAACCCAAAACTACTTTGTTCCCTTTTCTTCACTTTCACCCACATTATGAACTTGAGCGCGCACGCAGACACACATTTATGTTCTGCACACTTGGTTGCCCCTTGGTGTGCTGGAGGCGGGTTGGGTAAGGGCAGGGAGTTGGGTGAGGGGGGCAGTGCCTGGGGCCATATGGCAGAGACACACACATTTACATAATGTCGTATTTTATTTAATTAGCCATTCTAAATGCAATCAAAAGCTGATGAGGGCTCCGAGCTGCTTTGGTGATTGGCAACATGATAGCGCTCTGACCCCATACGCAGACGTGCCGCATCCCAATGATGCAATATTGAAACCATCCCCGTGCTCCTACACAAACCCAACACACAACTCTAGATGCGTGTCGGAGAGAGAGGGAGAGAGAGACACAGAGGGAAAGTGGGTGTCTCTGTGTGAGTTCATTGTTTTTGCTATTGCACTCTCATAAGATGTGGAAGTAACTTCATCATTTAGTCATTGAGAAGGGGTGGGGGTAAAAAGAAAAACAAAGTTGTGGTGAAGTGATAAAGAAAAAAGAAAGGAACACATGCGTGGAGGACAGGTGTGGAAGAAGGTCAGCCAGTGTGTGTCACATGGTTTAGGTTATATTTGGGGAATTTGCCTGGCATCATGATGCAGGTGTGTTTCTGAGAATCAGGAACTACACTGGTAGACTAGTCCTCTAGGACCACCCTGCTCAGCCAAGTGTCAAGCACTAGTACAGACAACACACACACACAGGCACACAGGCTGAAACTGTCATCCCAGAGGAGTGAAGCGTTGGTGGCTAAAGGTACCCAGTTCGCTTGAACAGGAAGGAAGGAAGCAAGGCCTAATGCCAGTGTGAACACACACAGACACCAACACGGCAGAATGACTGCACAAGCTTGAATGCACAAGTATAAACTTATCAAAGCGCAAACACACGCATGCACACACGAGTACAACTGGGTGTTCGTGCACGCGTTCTGCCTCCACACTCGCAGCAGTTCTCTCAGCAGCAAGTCAAATAAACAGTCTGAACAGGGCGGTCAGGTACTGCATGGTTTAACAGGGTTAAAAGTGTTTTAAAGAGCCTGCTGAAAGGCGCTCGATAGGGAATGGGATTTTTTTTTTTTCGGAATAAATTTTTATGCTCATCTGCTCGCAAATCCCCTGCGATAAAACCAAGTTAAACCAGTATGTATCATGTAGAATTTGTCCCGATGCTGTCACTGCTGCGTTGTGAAAGCATTTACTCTTTTTCTTTTTGTGGAATAGAATTTTCATGTGTTTGGAGCACATACGTTTAAAATCTTTTAACACGTTGTTTGCAATAGCAAAACATCTGACGCTTCATTTACTCCACGAATGAGGTCACATTTTCATTTACATCATTCTTGCTGTCTCTAAACATGATAGCTCAATGAACTCTGGCAAAACTTTGTAGGGTGTAGAGTGGGGTCACGTTAACGATCCGTTTAAATTTGGCCTTTGCCAACCAAAGTCTTCGAGGCCAAAAACAGCTTTACAGCCTCAAACCTATGAGTCGTACAAATGTGGTGTGCAGTGTCAACATATAGAAAGCACCGTATAAATATTTAAAATATCCTGTCACCTCTGACCTGCCCTTCAAGGGTAATAGGTTGAGCTGAAGGACAAAAAGATAATAGTGCTGTATAACATTCATCTTTAAAGACAGATATAAGAATAAATCCACATAAATAAAAAATAATTGTAATCAAAATTATGTCCACTATATTGAAACAGGTGTCACTAGGCCATAAAACCAACACCTGCACTTTGGTTTGTTTTTATTGCACAACAGACTTTTTTAGCTCATAGTTTAAGTGTATTTAACAGTAACAAAGAAAGCAAAAGTAATAATAGAAAAGCAATACTTTTACCTTTAAAGGAAACACTGAGCGAGCTGCCTCGGTGGAGGATGGCACTCTCCATATTTTGCATGTATCTAAAACAAACCCAGTCTTAAAGGGTTGCCAATAAAATTGAGGGTGGTGATTAAGCCCTTATTAATCCTTCTTCACAGCTATCTTTGACCTTATGACATTTTCTATTATAGCCAAGAAAAAGTTAGGAAAAGACAAGTTACTTTTTTTGACTCTTTGATTGCAACCACAACAGGGTCAAAGGATGGCTTGTTTTATCTTGTGACTTACTTACTTTGACCTAGAATTTATCTTTCTAACTCTTAGGCTTCTTTCATTCAAACCTATTTTATGTACTTCTTAGACATACAGTAGTTATGTGGTCGGGTGGGGGGTTCTTACATACAGCATTTCCATCTGTGAGAAGAGCAAGCACTTATTGGAGATTATGTATCGACCACGCCTCCAAATACTCTCCTTCCGGTTGTCATCTATATAGCTTCCCCCACTTCTGCAAGCTGTTCATTCTCGTTTACGTGCCCCACCCTCCCTGCCTCCTTGTTCTCAATTCTTTAACTTTCTATTTAGTACATGGGGATCTGCCAGGCCCGGGAGCCATCGCCAGTCCCCTTCGAGGCCTTCCCCAAACCGCAGCTCAATTCACGTCAAAGCATTCACTTTTACTTACTAAAACGCTGTCAAACCTAAAATGAGGACGTGGGCCCAGCTAGTGAATAAAGGGTACAAACGCCTGCCCTCCTCGTCATTTCTCTGACTCCACCTATCAAAAAAACATGCCGAATTTTGCATAATTGCAAGTGCAATTGTGACAACACACATTATTTTCCTTCCATCCACCTTCTGCTTATTTAATCAGCATGGGGGCTGGAGCCTATCCCAGCTGTCATAGGGCAAGAGGCAGGGGTACACCCTGGACACTTCACCAGTCTTTTGCAGGTAGGTACTAATGGCAAAAGGAAAAAAATGAAAAAGCAAAACCCGGTATGGCAGTTTAGAGATGAAAAACATAACAATATTTTATTTGAATGCCATAAATATTTAAGACCACAGAAAAAGTTACTGAACCTAGGCTATAAAGGAGACAGTATTCAATTATGTCCATGTGCTTCGTGTTAACTCTAGCCAGAGTGTGAAAAAGCACTGAATCACGGGACACTAAAACCAGACAGATGAAATAGTTGTAGGTACTTCAGCACCTTTTTAGCACAGGGTGAGAGAGTCTTTGCTCAAGTTTTCTACTGTGTTATGTAATATCCTCCCACACCACCACACTGGACTGATTTGTCAGACATCTGATGAAAGAAGCAGACTTCTGCAGACTGTAAGTACTTATGGTGGGTTTATTAAATATATGATGCTTTCAGTCAGACGACCTTGCATCTATATAGATCATCTTTTTTTATTATTATTTCATTTGTTCATTTGAAAAGGGTTACATTTTTCCACTTGGGGTCATCACCAATGGCGACTTGGACCTCAGAGGGTTAAATTCAGTCTGAACTAAACCACTTCACTGATGCAGCTCTCTCAGAAAAGGTCAAATATAACTCTTGCTAACAATAAACAAACTTAGGGGAAACAGGCTGTTCTAACACTGGAATTTAATAGAATAAGATTTTGCCTCTATTTGGGATCACTTTTCCAAATCTTTTAATAAAACTGTTGCTTTTGGTGTGGTGAAACTGCTGTACATGCTGGCCTCACTGATTTGCAAACCATTGATGGTTACATTGAGTTAACAGAGTGAGTTTGGTGGCATCATAAAGGTTCTTGGGGCAGACCTCCAGTTAAAGTTGGTTCATTTCAAAATGCGTTAATTCACTAGACGTTAGTGCCTGAGGACGTTTTTCCATCATACACATCCTACCTCCTTTATTAAACAGTGTTGAATGTGGTCATAAATATTGTGGTAAGGTCAGTTCCCATAGACTCCGCATTTAAATGCCCAACTTTACAGTATTTAATAAAAGAAGTTCACACCTTGTGAGGGATAGGTTAATTGGATAATCCAAATTGTCACTAGGTGTGAATGTGCGAATGAAAGTGAGTGAGAATGGTTGTCTGTCCCTGTGTGTTGGCTCTGTGACAGACTGGCGACCTGTCCAGGGTGTACCCCGCCTCTCGCCCTATGACAGCTGGGATAGGCTCCAGCGCCCCCCGCGACCCTGAAAAGGATAAGCGGAAGCGAATGGATGGATGGATGGAAGTTCACACCTTCCCTATAAAAAGAAAATGTTATTTATGTCATACCCAAAACTGAAATCTTATAAGAACTGCAAAATGCCTAAAATACATGACTTGATGTGAAAAGTAACATCTTCAACTTTCTTATCTGTGGTTTAGCAAATGATGCTTTGAATGCAAGACTTTTCTCACTTTCCCTTTAAACTTTCAGTCAAGCAGAATTCACAGTGACCACAGAAGATGAACAGCTGCGAATACGTAACATTTCTTCCATCTAGAGTTCTTTATGTCGTGACACCACCCCGTCAATCTGTGTTAATTATTATTAATCTCTGGCCTGGTTCTACCAGAGGTTTCTTCCTGTTAAATGAGAGTTTTTCCTTCCCACTGTCACCAAATGTTGTTGACATTTGGTGCTGTAAAATAAAACTGAAAGAAAGAAAAAAATAGCAACCATCTCTATTTGGTTTGCCTGCTTAACTCTCTGAAGCAGAGGTGTGGACTCGAGTCACATGACTTGGACTCGAGTCATTAATCTTATGACTTTAGACTTGACTTGAAAAAATGTTCTAAAACTTGTGACTTGACTTGGACTTTTACACCAATGACCTGGGACTTGAATTGGACTTGAACCGGTTTACTTGAAAAGACTTGATATTTCACCCCAAATCTAAAATTTAACACGCATATTATATAAAAAGTGTGCACCATTAATTCAATTCATTCATTCATTTATTCAAACCACACTCCGTACGTATGTGTGCGTGAGCTGTAGCACAGCCAATCAAATTAACCAGATTTTTTTTTTTTTTTTTAAAAATAAGAAGAAAAAAACGCTCAAAAATGCTGCGAGGAGTTTTTTCAGGTACATAAACTATGAAGTAGTCAACAAAAAAACGAAATGCAATATGCAAAACATGCAAGCAGAGAATCACAGACAGAGATGGAACAACTTCCAACAGTTGAAGTTGCATGAAGAACGGTAGGTTTCCTTTTGCTACAATGAGATAGCTGACTTCATCTAACTAACAAATGTTGTCCAGGATCCGTTGATGATACTGTTTGGTTTTAATGTGTATAATGTTTTTGTCATGCTATTTTAAAGCCGGTCCTACAAGCGCATCCAAGAATAACATGCAGCTTATCTCAGAATTGTCAGTGAAAATTATTCTAGAAGCGAAGTTTAATTGAGCTGCATCTTATAGAGGTGCAATTTCACAATTTGTGTATATTTTCTAAGTTCACTATTTCTCAACACTATTATGTGTTGAGAAAAACAGAGATTTAAAAATCACATGGTCTAATATTTACATTTAGCATATAACTGCAACATTCTCTTTTTCATTTTTTTTTAAAGACTCAAAAGGACTTGAAATTCAAAGTTTCAGACTTGTGACTTCACTTGGACTTTTACACCAGTGACTTGAGACTTGACTCTGACTTGCCTGACATTACTTGAGACTTGACTTGTGACTTGAGGATAAAGACTTGAGACTTACTTGAGACTTGCAAAACAATGACTTGGTCCCACCTGTGCTCTGAAGTATGCCATAATCAGTGATTATGTGATTATATTGGGGGGATATCCTCTCAAGTCTTGGCAGCCATGGAACAAAGAAAATAAAGATTCTGACATTTATTAAAATGTATTTACTTTTTTTTTCTTAAAAAGTACTTTTTTCCTGTCTCCAAAAAACAAAGAATGAGAGTTTTGGGGATCGCACTGGGACTGACAATGTCTACATCTCGAAGGGTTATTGCTGTCCATTTTGACTAGTGTGAGACAATAAGACAGGCCCCTCATCATTTGAGACCCTAATTTCTCTTTAATTTCTAATACATTATATGAATCGCTTTCACTGATCTCAGTTTGTGAAATCTCCCATATAAATAAACGTACTTTTCCTTTTCTTACCTTGACCGGCGCCAACAGTACATCACCGTCCGTTTGGGTTTAAAGTGTAAGGAAATATGCGTCCTTACACCTTTTTGCCTGTCACACAGACATACTGACACACACTCAGTCTTTTCAGGTTCTTGAGGCCCCTCCTATTGTTCACAGAACCAACAGCGGTCTGGTCATTGTGTGTGGGGAGTGAGTGGTGGTGTGGCGGGTTTCTGTCTGGTTAGGCATTGATTCAGTCTGGGACTTGGGTGGAAGATCGCAGCCTTGACGGTGACCCCACCACCAGCCAAGGTGGTAAATGTCTGTGAACCTGTGTGTGGGTTCTTATTCTTATCATTATTTTTTAAATGGAAATATATGAAAAAAATGTACTTTTGGTTTTTAAGAAGTCAGCTGCGTGTCCACTGTTTTAAAAATGTTTAAAATGCCCTTACGTTTCAGAGAGCATATGTGTGTTATCCCCATGACAAGCTGTGTCTCATTAGGTCCCGGAGGAGGTGCAGGGTCACTCCAAAGGTAGAGGAGATCGATCGGGAAGGATATACCCCTCCGACACCCCGCTATGCCCATCACCTGCTGTACGCGCAGCTAACAGAAACATAAAGACACAGTTCCATCAAATCCCAGAAAACACTTTATTGTTGAAGCAATTTTAACACAGTTTCTTACCTTCAGCTTTCACTTCCCTGCACACTCGCACACGGACACTGTTAGCAGCCACTGTTTAGTCCGCTACTGTCGGTTTCTCTGCATTGACACGTGACAGACAGGCGCATTAACAAGTAAATGAATACAAAAGAGATGTAGGCACACAGTGAAGGACAAACGCAGTGCAAAATGACCTCAACATATACACACACACACACAAACACATTCCAATCTAAATTACGGGTGCAAATTGGGTGAAGGGGGAGACGCAGGAGGGGGTTGGAGGCAACTGAAATGGAAGAGCCGGACTGATCAATACTGCTGGAGATTTTCCTCCCTCCACTCTCCTCTCAATTGTCATGCTCCCTCAAAGCAATTAAAGGCACTCTGTCTCTCTTTCTCAATCTACCCTCTTTCTTTCTTTCTTTCTTTCTTTCTTTCTTTTGCTGTCTACATATATCTCCCTGTCACTTCTTTCTTTCACATTTTCCTTCCGTGTCTTTCTCAGTCCTTCATCGCCACACTTTCACGCCCTTCTTCAAGCGCACTTATCTTGTGGTAAAAGCATTACACATTGTCCTGTGCCATGTATATCTTATGCCTAAGTAGGTTAAAAATAAAGGCTTAAAAAAGACCTGACCCAGTCCAGCAGTCTGCTGTGTTTGTTTGCCCAACACCTGCACTTAACAAGAAAAAAAGAAAAGCATTGAGAGTATTACACTAATCCAACATCACTTTTTTAACATAATCTTTGTTTGTTAGTATTAGTGTGATGTTTTCAGTGTTATTTGTAGCAGTGTGTATGATTTCATTTCATTAGACTTTGGTGCCTTTTTTATGTCTTTGTAGTCTGCAGTACACGTTTTCAGATATTTACTCAACTAAAAGGCATTCATAGTTTGCACTCATGTTTCACTCAGAGGTGTAGGAAAAGCTTTAGATACAACCACACATCTAGCCAATCGCTGTGCACTCTGGGTGTCATTGTTTGCTATGTGAGCGCTTAAAAATGAGCAGAAAAGGGTTCAGGGTTAGCAAAAGCAGCATTTACACTCACAAAGTTTGCAAAATGTATTTTTGATGTTTGATAACTAGAATTTGATGTAAGTAAATAACTGCAGGATATACTGCAAAACTATGTTAAAAATATTTCAAAATAAGAGGAAACCCAGTCGCTATAGTTCACCTACAGCAGGGGTGTCAAACTCCAGGCCTCGAGGGCCAGTGTCCTGCAGGTTTTAGATATCAGCCTGGGTCAACACACCTGAATCAAATGATTAGTTCATGACCAGGCTTCTGGAGAACTTTGAGAAATGTTGAGGAGGTAATTTAGCCATTTAAATCAGCTGTGTTGGATCAAGGACACATCTAAAACCTGCAGGACACCCGCCCTTGAGGCCTGGAGTTCGACACCTGTGACCTACAGGGTGGTCACAAGATGGTCTGGAGTATTGGATCATGGGCTGGTTCTCTCTTCTTTTAGCTTTGTTCTGGCAATCTCTCTCTCTTTTTTTTTTCTTTTTTTTTCCCGCCTGTCCCGTTTGGTTCTTTTGCCATCAGAATTATTGTCTAAGGGCAAAGAAAGATGCCCAACGGATTTACTTTACCAAATGTTCTGGCAATCTCTAATTCTCTTTAAGAGTTTTCTGGACTTGGTTAGATGCTCTGAAGCTGTTTTTCAAACCAACTTACTTTTTTAATTTCCGCCCCCATGGATTTTAGTCATCTTCTGCAGTCTTTCAGGACACTGTTGCTGAGACACCCAGTGCATGCATTTTTTTTAACGATGAACCAGATTGTTGCTTTTATGTCTGCTTGATTTATCATGAAATAACAAAAGAGGAGTTTCACCTGACCGTGAAACTGCTTCTCAGTCAATCGTCCCATTAAGTGTGAACCTCAGAAAATGGTGTGTATAAAAATGGCCCTAATTTTTAAACACTTAATTTAAAAACAATTTAAAACCCCTTGAATTAAAACTGAAAGTTTACACTTCGGTCACATGGAGTTCATTTGATTTAGAACCTATTGTGGTGGAGTACGAAAGGAAAAACGACAAAAATTGTGTCTTTCTGCCTGATATTACTGAAGGCACTATATGAAGAAAGGACCTTTAATCCAACATAGCCTATAAATTTGCGATGGTGCATGAGCTGAAATTACAATTAGATCACAGCAACAACTTTCTTTCTGATTATAGCCCTGTAGATCAAAAAACAAATGTATGAGAGTATGTATTAAATGCAATACAATAGCATGAAGAAGTCAGTGCATCAATTTCATGTCTAACAAGCCTAACTCTTGTCCACTACCCCAATGAAAATGAAAGTTCTGAGAAGGGAACTGTTTAGACATTTTTGGGATAAATGTTATGTTTTCCATCACTATTGCAAAAAAAGACTTATGACCTGTGGATTTCCTCCATGTCCACCAGCTGCAGAGATCCAACACAGAAGTGTGACAAGCTTTGATCAGCTGCTCTGCTGGTTATCCACGTATCCATTTGAGCCTGGCTAAACTGCTCCATGAATGCAGTAAATGAAAAATGTGTGAAAAATCATAGTCTACACATAGAAGAATGTCTTCGAAGGAGAAAATTAAACTGTATATTTGTGCCAATTTGCACATGCTTGGCACTATTTATTTCTTTATTTATTACATGCTTTGAGGTCAACTCCGCATTAATATCATGATTTCATTCCTGTTCCATCTGTGACCTTGCTGTGAAATGAGAGAGATTGCCCAGTGTGTATTTGAGTCACACAAACACATTTATACACTAACATTTACAGGCCAGTGTCTGTTTGCACACACACACACACACACACACACACACACACACACACACACACAGCAGGTGGCCACAAACAGAAGCATACAGATGCTAGGTTAGGCTGTACACAGCAGGTCAGTGTTGGCTTTGTGTAACTCAGCATGGTACCAACATAGATTAGCACCAGTGTGTTGAGGTAACACTTGGCTAAAGAGCCGGTACATGAGTATTTTAATTAGTCATCGACCTTAGCATACAGCAAAGCCAAAGCATAAATATGCGTGCTACCGTGTGGTTGTTATAAGAAAACTTCTTGACAGCACTTTCTGTTTCAGCTGAGTGATAAAGGGATAATAGTAGGGTAACAAGGGAAAACATGTTATTACCATGCAATAACCAAAGTAATAACCACTTAATATCCAAATAATTTCATGGTAGCAACCGTGGTTCTAGTTGAGTAACATTTATGTAACTTTATGTTATGTAACTGAATAATAAGGGCCCCTAACTGAGAAATTACCCCATTACAGTCTTGTTACCCTATTATTACCCCTTTTATTACCGGTTGTTGGGGTGGATGGTGGGTGTACCCTTTAATGCACTGTCCCATTTATCATTATTTACACGGCAAAACCTCAGTGCTAAAGATTTTTGGGAGAACTAGTGTGGGCTTTCTGCTGCTTTCTAGAAAACTTTACAAAAAATTTATTTTTTGAGAAATCCAGAAATTTAGACACCCAGAACACATAAGCTATTCATTTAGAAAGAAAGAAAAGAACTTGTCTTGAAAAATGCACAATAGTTTCTTTACTGACTTGCGAAACAACTTTTTGTTTCCCACGTTTCCCTGATGGAGCCGCAGATTGTGACATAACAGCCAAACTGATGGGAAATAGCAGACACCAGGTTCAAATATAAAGGACCTACTGCTTGAGGTTAAAAACAGAGCATGGCCTTTAATAAATGTGTCTGGCTCTTAACCCTGTCAAGCCGGAAGCATGAAATAATTTCCAGAAAATGTAAATTTATAAAAATTAGAGAAAAGGTTAAGTTTGTATCATTTTTTTGTGCAATGCATTGATTAATATTTTATTTTGCAGTTTAATTTGGTTTTTCAGGGAAAAAATCACAGTGATGTGTTCGAGGTCTCCAGAACTTGGACATTTCATGTATCAGATATGATACACCATGTCCAAGTTCTGGACCACACCATGGCTGTTCACTAACTTTAACCAAGTGCTGCAACATGCCTTCACTTAACCATTACAAATGTTCTGCTTAAATCCACTCCCAAATGTACACCCCCACATCTTTTAAAATATACCATTTTTGCATTATTGCCAAAAATACCATTGTAGCAGTAACTTAACTGGCATTAGTCTTGCAACGGCAGTGATAACAGCATCGTCTGTAGTGGTTGTAATAATATCAGTTACACTGTGTTGCTGTTGGTGGTGAACTTAAGTGTCTTCCCATTCTTTATCCCAGTAGAAGAGTCTCTGTGTCACTCGGGCTCCCTTAGGTGTTTGGCGTGGGGGCGCAATGTCACTAAGAGAGAGCAAGAATTGCATTGTGGTGCTCTGAGTGTGACGCTTCGCCTTCACAGACAAATCGATTAGAGACAGTTCACCACCGTGGATGCTTGAGGCATTTCACATAGAGGAAGAAAGGGAGAGGCAGAGGAGGGAGGGAGCAACGGTGAGCGCTGAAGTTGGCCCTCCCCCAACTCATTTTAAGGCAAGCGGGTCCTGCCAAAAACTGAATGCATAGACACGTGACAACAATACATTGTATATTGTTTTGCCTCTAGACTCATACAACATTTGATGTGACATGACATGGTAACAAAATTGTTTGGCTTAAAAACATATGTTTTTCTCCTATGTGAGAACATTTTAAATATGGAAGGGATTTAGGATTTTTTTAAACCCAGCTAACCACTTATTATGTGTAGGTTGGAAATACAGACCCAGATCCCTGCTTGTATTATTTCACACTGTCTTAGAATCCACAAGCCTCTAAGGCCCAGAGTTTGTTTAACTTTTAATATAAACCGTTTCATCACAAGGTCTATTAAGTTGAGGATAATCTCCAAGCCTTTCAGAATTTTCACAACAACTAGGGAAATTCATTTGATCAAAAGCTCCAGAACAGCTGTTTAACATAAAGTTAGCTTTGGGTTTCCTTCTAGCCACGCACAACTTTTAGAAAAGTAGAAACAATACTACTTGTTGGCATCAGTGTTTCTCAGTAAAATGTTTTTCATTTGGTTCCAAACAGGAAAGAATCTCTAACATTAATGTACCTGGTCTTTAAATAACTTTCTTTGCTACCCATCTGCAAGAATACACTTTCAGTCTTGAACTGAATTTGGATGAAAATATTTGAAAGTGCTTAAAAGGTCACAAATGAAGCATACATGAGAAGACCTTGTGCTCAGATGAAGGAAAATTTGGAACTTTTGGTCCCCTCCGTCTGTTAAACTTTTATCCCTCTGAGGTCTGAGTCGTCTCCGAAGATAACTCTTACTCTAGGGCTGGGTTTATCACCGATGATGACTAGAGTCTCAAAGATCAAGGAATGTCCATGTTATTTTCTGCTCTGTTGATGCATCTGCTGGCAACTGATCTGTAATTGCAAAACCTGGTTGCACAGACAGATATTTCATGTTTCTTTTACATATATATGGTGGCCAAAAGGTCAAATGCACGGCAACATAACACAATGTTGCAAAAGTACACAAGACACCAGTAGTCTAATAAAAGGAAGTCGAGTAAAACAAAATAGATCTTGAAAAAAAATATCCGAAACACAATGGAAGACATGAATATGGCAGAACAGCTGTGGAAGAGACGGAAACCTAAACATACAAAGGCTCGCACTGAGACACAAAAAAGAGAGGATTCAATGGTGTTGTAAGAGGGAGAAAAAGATGCAAGGTAACATGTGATTTAACTGCATGATACATAAAATACTTTAGATAAATTTCCTATTAGCTGTTTACTGTTAGCTTGTCACTTCTACAGCTGTCCCATCTCATTATTGTCTCCCCCAAAACACTTCTGCTGTTGCAGCTCCCCCCCCCCCTTTTTTTTACTATTTGCTAGTGTTTACTTATGTTGCAGTGAACTGGACCTGTCAAATAGTGGAATCATCCTTCTGTTGTCATTTTTTGTATGATAGTAGTTAACTTTGTATTGACAGGATTTCTTCACATTGAGTTGGATTTAATGCATTATACTGAAAACTACCTATAGAACACAAGTATATGTTTTAGGTGAAATTATTCTTTAGGATAACATCTTTTAACAAAGGTCCTATATTCCCTTTTATGCTCTGAATATTAAAAAGTTAATTTATTATAAACACATGCAGACACCTTCCTCGTCTCCTCCATGGCACACACACACACACACACCACAAATCGCACCTCCCCTTTGCCCTGTCTGGGCTGAAAGGTCAGAGTGTCTGGGAAAGCCTTCCTGGGATCCCCTTAAGTCATTAAAGGTCACTTGCATTGAGAGCAGACATATAGGCAAATATATAGACACTAGCTACACTTATAGCCACACGTTTAAACATGGAGATGAGCTGCGTAGAAACGCTCGTAAAATGAAAAATGGCTGTCCCATGTGTAAATTAAAGGACACCACACTTTCAAATGAGCCTGTCAACATGCTCTATAATAGCCTGAGTTTAGACAATAATGGTGAAGGATATTCAAAAGTGATACTGACTGAAGCCACACAGTGTGAGCTTCAAGTACTGGTGAATGGCAGCATTTTCATTGCTGAAGTTTGATTTTCCTTAAATGAAGTTAGCTCATTTCAAATTAGTGCCACCACTGACATGATAGGTGAGAAACTTCTATTGTGATAAAAAGTATCAAAGTGGTGACAACGGTAACACTATTTAAGAAGAGAAGTGTGTAAGACGGAAATGACACCTGTCATGAACATGGTAGAGTCTTTATCAACGTTAATTATTGCTCTCATTAATTGTCCTTCCATCACTTAAATAATTTCAGCCAGACTGAACTCAGCGATCACTTTTGAGAAGAATTATTAGAGCTCGCTAAAATTCAACTGAAAAATAAATGTAGCTGTGAGACAATGTTATGTACTTTCAAAACCAAGTAAAATATAGAAAAAACATACAGAAAATCTCTTTATTTTAGTCTTTGTCAGTTTAGTTGAAATTTCAACACAAGTAACCTAGTGGGTGCTGAGAGATCAAAGAAACTGGTATATTTCTCTTTGTGTATTACCAGTGAGACTCATTTAAATGTGTTACAAATATTCTTTAAGCTCAACTACAGTTGTTAAATTGATTAAAACTAGTCTTGGTTGGTGTCGATCTCTCAAACTAAGTCAAACCTTTAAAATAAAGAGACATGAGTGTCTGAAATACCACCTAAAGGCAGTAAATAAACAGTAATAAAATCCCCCCCAATGGTGTTGAGAAGTTTTAGATCAGTTCAGCTTTGATGCAAGTAAAACTGTGAAGCAACTTGAGGTGACTGCCATGGTAAAGACCCTGTCATATCACTCCTATGCATACATTTATTTATGTAGCACCAAATCACAACAGGCGTTGCCTCAAGGCACTATATTATCAGAATCAGAAGACTTTATTTATCCCCAAAGGGCAATTAACAAACATTATTGTAAGGAAAAGACCCTACAATGACACAGAGAACAATACAACAATACAGAGACAAGCACTTGGTGACAGTGGGAAGGAAAAACTCCCTTATAACAGGAAGAAACCTCCCACAGAACCAGGTTCAGAGAGGGGCAGAGACAGAACAAAAAACCCTGTGAAGAGACCCAGAGATTAATACATATTGATTAAATGCTGAGTGGTGAAATAGCACATCGATCGCTGGTTAGCTAATAAGGATGGAGGATTTGTACATCCTGTGAAGTATGCTGTTGTCCTGCATTTATGTTCACTTTGCCTGAATGTAATACATGTAGTAATGTAAACTGGGACCATATAGTTACAGAAAGTAATCCTGCAGTGTAATGTGCACCCACTCCTGTCTCCCTCTCATAAAGAGTCCTTGATTTAGCTGATTGCAGACCAGGGGCAAGAGCCATGCTTGCCGATTATGATAATGGCAGTCTGTGTTAACAAGAGGCCTGAGCTGAAGTCTGAGAACGGACTGTGGTGATCCAAAAACTGACCCCAGTTTAGCATGACAATGGAGTTGAGGCCTTGTTGTGTTCGTCTTTCTCTCTTTCTGTCTAGTTCCCCTTTGTTCATTTGTCTACAGCTTGGAGTAAGATGGGAATATATAGTGTATTTTTAGACTGGCCTGTTGGTCACTCCAAAGTCACGCCAGTGGATCAGTTGCTATTTAAGTTCTCCACGGTAACACATTAATGGTTACATGATGTGTCATTCAACTGACATTTAACCTTTTATGAAAAGAAACTGCATGTTGTTTGATTATATATAGGACCATAAGCACTTGATCTTTAGAAACAGGTGAGCAGGAAACATCTATGATGTACAGTTAGGGTGCTCAAAACCATAAACCTAATACTGGGTTGATCAATAAAGAGCTTGTGTGTGTTAATATGTCTACAAAATACATTGATATTTCAGAGCTGGTAATTTTCTGAGTAGTTTTAGGCTAACGTGCAGCATAGTTATAGACAGTGGGCTCGATGAGTCAGAAAATAAATGCTAATTCTTAGTATCATCTACCAAGATCATTGTTTTACCCAGCGACTGCTGGATTTCAATGCTTCTGTTATTGGTTGCACTTGAACTGTTTAAACTAGTGAGGTCAAGTCTATGCAGGTTTTTCCCTAAAAGTATAAAATATAAAGGAGATCTATACTGGGTGACCTATGACCTGGGAGGGTTTGGTTTACATTAATGTCAGCTTCCTTATATATAATTTTAATTTTCACCTGTTAGGAACACCACAATGGAAAAGAGAAAGAATTATATTTTGTGCAAAATGTTGTTGCGGTTGATGAAAATAACTGATCATAAATTACAAGATTGTTCTAACAGCTACCTCTGAAAAGAAGAAGATGGGCAATTTATTATTTGTTACCTAAAATCACTGTCACACACTTGAGTACTCACACAGACCATCACACTAAACTGTCTGGGGATTATTCGAATAATTATGAATAATACATGAGTGTTTCCCCTCCCCCTGGCTCCCACTGCTGCCTCTTATTGGCTTTGGCACACTGCCACTCATTCACTACTGTCGGCCAGTCGGTATGTCTGTCTATCTAGCTGTGGGACCTCGACACAAGACACGCTTCCAACAATCAGACCTCATTTTCCCTCATAAAAAGAAGATCAGTGCTGCCCATGACCACAGCAATCACATTAGCAAAACCCTTTCTTATGAAAACAGGCCAAGTTTATGGAGCAGGGTAAAATATGGGGTAGCGCTCAATCACCAAAACAGAAATATATTGTTCCCAGTTTTTGTCGGTATGAGCTTTTAAAGGCTGTAATATGTTAGAATGTAGCTGCCTACAGGGAAGAATTTGTGCCAGTATATACTTTTAACAGCATCAGTGCTACAATAAACCATTTCTTTCTTTTGGGGTTTTGTTTTCACTAAATTGTCACATTTGGGTCTTTACAACTGTAAATTTCTTTGACATCTGGCAAGCTGACTACAAGAAACGACTCCCTTTTTGCCATCAAATATCTTCTAAACCTTGATATCCAAAGATAAAAAGACATTCGCTGTTAGTCTGCAGTTGATTAATCAGGGTCAGTTTGTCAAATGAAACAAGGTCTGATTGTGGACTGCTTATCAAGGTATTCTAAAAGGCAATATCTAAAATACTCAGATTTTGACTTTCAGTTTTTCATTTTCATAAATATCTGCAACAAATAGGCAAGATTGTGACATCTAAAAAGCTTATTCCTCCCTCGTTGTGTGTTAATTGTGAGCTTTGTTGTCATTGTTGATGCAGTCTCAAGAAAAATTTGAAAAAAGCAAATTTTTAACTAGTATTTACAAGAAAGCATCTAGAAATCTGTGAAGATTTAGTAAAGAGATATTTACCACACAAATGTCACTACCTTTGAAACAAATGGGTTTATTCCACTTGTACAACATGTGAAGCTTTTTCTAATAATTGAAAATCAAAATTTACCATTTCCAATTTCTCTTTCATTTGGCACAAATTGTTTTAAAAGCCAAACAGATGACATTTGAACAGAATACTACTTTTTGATAAGTGCACAAAAATCTGAGTGCTAAAAGAGCATCATTGCTCTTTTTTTGCCCAGCAAAAAGCTTGCGTGTGATCGCCTGGCCGTGTTGCAAACAAGCAGGAAAGATGAAAGGTTGGAGGGGAAATCAATAGCTCCTCTGAGGACATCGCCTGACACAACCTTGTCAGACCGGGGCAAGGATATTCTAGGACACAGAGAAGTAAGGAAGGAAGTTCACTGCCAAATGTAAATACAAACACAATTCACAATGTTGAGATTTAAATACTTTATCTTTTACAAACTGCTAAAGGGGAAAAGTCTCTCCTACAAAGACTACATTACCCATTAATACTGTAGGGTCCTTTCACAAAAAAAGATTTATGCCTCATCGAGGAAAAAAAAGCCTTTTGTCTTTCTACCATCTGCTGTTGCCTAAAATACTCCGAGTTTTAGTTGAGTTTCTGTGGTTCGGCTGTTGAACATGCACCACATTTCTTCCAATCCATCGTGGCTGCATGACATTTTCAATATGGTCAAGGAATGTTTGCGTTCTGTATCTGACAACTGTTGGATAAAGGAACCATTAAACCTTGATCCCTTGGACCTACTATCCGTTAATCGCCTGGACGTCACTGTAATTCCTCCCCATTCCTTCGTCACATACGATAATAACATTACGGTGAACTGACACAATGTGCAGTGATGTTGGGCAGGGATGTGCTAGGACTCACGCAATTCACTGGCTCAGACAGTACCACATGGGGGATTTGTTCCAAAATCTCTATTAAGGTGAAAGGTGAGCTGGGGTCACCAGACTGCTTCTGTGCCATCTACAAGAGTGTATGCTGGCGTATTGGGAACAGTACAAGCTTGTGTACAAGTATGCTCACCCTTAGACAGTTGATTCTGAGGCTTTAAGAAGGCGAATCAGGTCATCAGTGTAACCGGGGGACAACCACCAGTCTGCTGTCTGCATAGAAACGCACACACACACGAACACACACATACCTCTTGTCCTCCTTTTTCCTTTCTTTTTTCCTTTATACCTACAACCCTTGTAAGAGAACATCATTATACTGCAGGATCTATCTTATGCGTTGACAGGACCATGTAAAATACATGGAGCTTGTCTTGGCTTAATGTATTGCTATGGAAGCAGAGGAGACCAGCCTAATGACCACATGGCTTCATTATTTCAAATATTAATGTAATTTCCCTCCTTTGTGTTTCCTGCACATTATAAAGCAGACCACCATCATGGCAGACCCACTGTAGGATGTAGAAAAAGAAGGCCATTTAATGTGCATATTCCACATTTTATCTGTTCAACACTGTCAAATAGTACAACCATCGAGACAAAAAATAAACCAGTGATTATTCTGATTTAATCAATAGAAAAGGCATTATTTATCTATATATAATTTCCATTCCCTGTCCTCGTGCCCACAGCCAGCTAATACTGGTACTTCCTACCATATATTAGTTTTAATACATTTAAGTCCTGCATTATTGCTTATTCTTAAGTCAAAACTAGTAAAAAAAAAAACAGAATTTCTTTAAATGATGTGTTTATAAATAAAGCTTATTATGCTGTAAAATATATATATATACATATATATATATATTTCTAAAATATAGGTCTGAAAGTTATGATGCTGACCCAAATTGAAATATTAATATAAGCAAATAAAGAACAATAATTAAAGCTAAATATGCTGGAGCAAAGGACACTTCCCTGCAACTTAGCTAGCTAGTATAGTAGGCTAGCTGTAGTGTACAAGCAATTAAATTAAATTTTATTTATGCAGCGCCAAATCACAACAACCGTTGCCTCAAGGTGCTTTATATTGTAAGGTAGACCCAACAATAATACATACAGACAAAGCCCAATAATTATATGACCCTCTATGAGCTGGCACTTTGGCAACTGTGGGAAGGAAAAACTCCCTTTTAACAGGAAGTAACATCCAGCAGAACCAGGCTCAGGGAGGGGCGGGGCCATCTGCTGTGACCATTTGGGGTGAGAGAAGGAAGACAGGATAAAAGACATGCTGTGTAAGAGATACAGAGGTAGAGACAGAGATTAATAACAAGTATCATTCAATGCAGATAGGTCTATTAACACATAGTGAGTGACAAAGGTGACTGAGAAGAAATACTCAGTATATCATGGGAATCCCCCAGCAGTCTACACCTATTGCAGCATAACCAAGGGAGGATTCAGGGTCACCTGGTCCAGCCCTAACTATATGCTTTAGCAAAAAGGAAAGTTTTAAGCCTAATCATAAAAGTAGAGATAGTGTCTGTCTCCCGAATCCAAACTGGAAGCTGGTTCCATAGAAGACAACCCTGAAGTCTCTGTCTCCCATTCTACGTTTAAATACTCTTAGAACCACAAGGAAGCCTGCAGCGCGAGAGCGAAGTGCTCTAATGGGGTGATATGGTACTACAAGGTCGTTAAGATAAGATGGGGCCTGATTATTGAAGACCTTGTATGTGATAAAATGACAAAACTTTTTACCAGGTAAAAGGTGATAAAAAACAACAGCTTGTAGAGTCATACATCACGGAGCTATTGGCTTTTACCAATCAGAGGTTTGGTGGTTCACTTCCTGACTCCTCCATTCTGTATTTCAAAGTGTCCTTGGGCAAGATAATGAAGCCTGAGTTGCCCCACAGTTGAAAAGCACTATAGAAGTAGCACTCGGTTTACCATTTTACCCATATATGTTCCTATTGTATCACTATTGCTGTTTCTGAAGTCCATTTCATTAGTTCTAAAACAAATAACAATTTGTTCCTTACAAGAACAGAGATTTCTATTAATAGGTGTAAGTTAATTTTTAAATTGATTGATTCTGTATACAAGGTTTAGCAGAAAGAATCTTCCAATTTTGGATGGCTATGTGTTTCTAAGTAATGGACATAGAAGCTTGTGGTATTTTATAAAATACATGGATGAATATAAAGTTTTACATATATAAATATATATATAAATAAAATTGAAATGAACATAATCAACTATCTTCAGTTTTTTCTTCCAACTCTTGTTTTCTTCCTCTTGTCAATCTTCAACCTCTCCTGCCATTCATAATTAGACCGATAAAAATCCTTTCTTGATCTTTTCTCATTTCAGCTTCACATATCCATTGCATACCTTTCTTTCTTCTTTGTTTCTTTCACTTTTTTCTTTTGCTTTTCCTTCACTCTTTATTCTCCTTCTCCTACATGTGCCTCTATTATTTTTTCTTTTCACCTCCACTCCTCCATTCATTCTTCCTTCCTTTCCTTCTTCCTGCTCTTCTCACAGATCGCGACCTTCTGCCATTTTTCTTTTTCTCCTCATTTCCTCCCCTTTGCCAGAGAATCAATTTCTGCCCTGGGCATGGTCGACATCCCTTTTCGCTGCCACAGACAGACACGCGCGCACACACACACACACACAACTTTTCGCAAGGCAAATAGGAATATGAATCACACATCCACACACACACACCCTTGGTGTGGTCAGGCGACTTGGGCTGACCTTTTCACCGATTCCCGTTATTAGAGAAACTGACATTCAAACCTCCTCAGCCCCCAGGACACTGAGACCACTCCTGTACCACACAAACACACATATACTTTCTCTACACTTTTTTGGTCTCAGAAACTGACCGTTCCATCTTTCAAAATTCAACCGGCCGGCTTTAAAACATCCATCTGTGGCTGCTGGTATAAGGTTCCTTCATTAAAACCAACAGGAGTGCCAGAAAAGTCCAAGTCCATCTAAATCCAGGAAAGGAAAAGTGATCCCTCTGTGGAGTATGCTGATCAATATGTGTGGTTTGAAAAAAAAAAGTCTTAGCGTGTAAAACAGTTTTACCACTTTTACATTCCACTGCCAAAAGATTTATAATCCTACATTGTTTTTGATCCACTAAGTAAGTCAGGCAACAACTCAACACTTTCAACTCTAAATTAGTTTCATTAAAACATCGTCACATGTTCTGTGTGCTTGATTTGTAGACTGATTGCAGGCATGTTGAGACTTCAGATGAAATACTCACCACATCACAGATAGTCCACTGATTGAGATGATTTGTATGCACTGTTCTGGCGACACAAAGCAAAGCAAGCATGGAGTCTAAGCACTTTTTTTAAAGGGGAACTCCAACGATTTATGCATGAAGATCAATTTTCTGCTTTTGGGGAGTACCCCTGGGGAAGTTAGCCTGTAAACATATCTGAATATCCGAGGCTACATCCCCAGTGATGTCATGTAAAACTAATGTCTTGAGAACTCCTTTAGTTTACACGTGAAGTGTAAGGTTTGCACCTTAAGCACCTCTGCTTTGAGAGCCTGTAGAGTTTGCAGATCGCAGTATGCATGTTGTAACTGTGTACTGTCACCTGAGGGCACTGTCAAAAATATGTGGAGCAGCTACTAATGTGGGCTACTCTTGTTTATGTTTTTTCCTTTTGCTGGTTATTTAGCTAAGCCCCAGCAGCAGGAAATACAGAAGTCTTATTACACAAAGAATGTCTTTGTAGTCAAGTAAAACCAAGTTTTAAAAACAATAAAAACTCTCCATGGATGGCATTATATGTGCTTCTCATGCTTCTTTTTAATGTTTTTGTGCTTCTCCTTCCTCTGGTTCAAGCCATCTTTTCAACTAGTCATCACTTTATCTTCAAAATGTACCATAGCAGTGGTTCTCAAGAAGAAACATATGATGATTTATTTTATTAACGGACAAAGGATATCCATGCTTTCATGGCTCTGTGAGAAAAAGGATCTCACAGCATTTCATAAAGAGAACATCATACCAACAATTAAACATGGTGGTGGTAGTGTGAGGATCTGGGGCTACTTTGCTGCTTCAGGACCTGGACGGCTTGCCATAAATGATGGAACGATGAATTCTCCTCTATTTTAGAAAATTCTAAAGAAGAATGTCCAAGTGCATTTGTGTTATGCACCAGGACAATAATCCAAAAACACACCGGCCAGTCCACCTTCGAATTGTTACAAAAACCAAAATGAATCCAATTGAGATACCTTGACGTGACCTTAAAGTGCCGGTTGAAGTTTGAAAACCCTCCAACGTGGCTGAATTAAAACAGTCCTGCAAAGAAGAGTGGGTCAGAATCCCTCTAGTGATGTGAAAGACTCATTGTCAGTTATCACAAATGCTTCATTACAGTTCTTTCTGTCAAAGAGAGCAAAAGCAGTTATTAGGATTTGAGGGCACTTACTTTTTCATTAAGTTCCAGGTTTGAATACCTTTTTAAGTTAAATAATGAAATCATTATGCAAATGACAGTATTAAGGCCACTGCACACTGACATGTTGTGAAAACACAAACCGAAATTTAAAATTTTTCAGGTTTCAATTTAATATGTATATACCAGAACGTGATGCAGGGGAAAAAAGTTAACATCAAATGATGATGACAAACAAGAAAAGGAAGAAACAGAGATTTTGGATTCACCCCATTCCCATGAGAAGGCATCAGTCAGGAGATCCAGAAGTTGAAATTGTATTTCAGGGTGTCAATGCCTCAGTCTGAGCTCTTGTTAGCAGAGTTGGGACCCAAATGGATTTATTTTACTATTTCTGTTTCCAATACTGGTGCACATGTTGAGCTACAGCACACTTGCTGGCAAATGCTGTGGTCTGACTGGTCAGATCTTTTTATTTAGATCTGAAAAGCTGAAACAATAATCCTGTTTAAAAAAAACCACTCAGATTTCACAGTCATTGTGAATGGCTGCATTAAGAACTGATGAGTCCTAAAAATACTTTTAACACAGAAACTATTGACACAGATTTTATGTATACAGACCTTTAGGCTTGATTTTGGTTTTGGCTAGTAACAAGATCTAGACTGGTGCCTGTTTTAACCAGTATCAGCTAATTTCCAAAAACTAGAAGCCTTTACCTTATAAATGATTTCTGATACATTGTTTTCCCATCTTGGTGTTCCAAATATTCAAAGAGTCTATACAAAAAGTTGACGTTAAACTAATCCATACCCTATTCCTTACCCTAGATAACGTACCAGTGGCCTGGTGGATGTTAAGAAGTTGAAAGAAGACTCGACCAACCCAGCATTATTCTAATGTGTCAATCAAATGTAATTATCACAACAGCTTGTCATTTGTCATTTATTATTGCATCTTACTTCTGAGGTGCCAATTCTATGCATTACAATTATGAATCAATTTCTTTATTAATTTTTTTTTTAAATAAATGAAGTCTTCCCAATCTTTACATTTGTCCAGACTGGTGAAAAGCATTAATGTACAGGAATTAAGTACATACACATGTATGCATTTATTTGTGCATGACCTAACCACAGGCAGTAATTGAGCATAACAATACCCTCACTTTGGTCTTATTTAAAATGGGCTGAACTGATTACTGTTATTACAGTGAAATGGTGCCTAGTTTACTGGAGCTGGCCTCAGCTCATTTCAAGTACACACACTCACATACACATGGATGGAAAATAAACACAATCAGCTCAGCCTGTGATCAATCTATCATTACTTTGTTACTGTTTTAATAGGCCCAATGGGTGGATGAATGGAAAGAAGAGATGAAAGCAGGGAAATGTTCACATATTGTCTGTGTGTGTGAGTGTGTGTCTGTATGTGTGTGCGCGCACACCTCTGTCTACAGTTTGATAATCCTAACAAGTTCCAACATGTGGGCCCTTAGCAGCATAATGGACTTGGATTAAAGCCATCAATCACCTGAAAACTGATTGCACCTAGCAACTACAATAACCTCACACACACAAACCGGTCGTGGAATGACAGTAATGCACAGATCTGCTTGACCGATCCTGTGTTGACGAGTGGCAAGCTATGAGCAGTTCTTTGGTCATTTTAAAAACACTGAATGTCTATGTGAGATGTGCATGAATGTGCATGTTTGCTTTAGCAGACAGCGTCCCTGCAGTTTCACTCAGCACTTCTTACCTGTGGGTGTGGCTGATAACAGGTGTGTGTGTACCTGTGTGATCTTGTGTGTGTACAAAGGTGTGGATGGGCCAGTAGAACAGGTCAATCATATGACCGATGCTTAGGGGCATGGAGTGCGTGTGTGTGTGTGTGTGTGTGTGTGTGTGTGTGTGTGTGTGTGTGTGTGTGTGTGTACGTGTGTGTGAGAGAGAGACAGAGAGACAGAAAGTAAAAAAGAGAGAGTTTCTTTGTGACAGTTTCTGGAAAAACAAAGAGATGACTGGCATAGAGCCAGCTGTGTATGTTCAGCTGTGTGCGTGTGTGTGTGTGTTGAGGTGGAGGGGGTTATTCTGAACTACACCAGCCGGAGGCGATGGGACAGATAGGATACTGTACATGTACACCTCTTTTCTTTCTTTCACTTATCACCACTTTGCCTTTTACACTTTTTTGGCCCAATAATTTGATCGTCTTTGCATTCAAATATGTTTCAAAACATGAAGAGAGTGATTAGTGTTCCAAAATGTCAATGTCTAAGGTCTTCTTAGAGAAATAGTTCATTAATTATGGCAATCTATAACTCTCCCATGTCTATAGACCTGATAGCTTTAAAGAAAGTATACAAAAAAGAGGACTGATTAACCTGCTTGAGGATTTGGTTGATTCATATATTCTGCAACTGCAGCTGTCACCTCCTTGGACTTTCTCGGGCCTTCAAGCAGCCACACTTGGTTTTTTGGTTGATAGCATAGCTGGACTGGCCATCGGGCTGATGGTGATTTTTCGTTTTTATGGGCCGATGGTTTTTTGTTTTGTTTTGGGGGGGTTGTAACGGTATAAACAATGAGAGGTGGTGGATTGGCCAGATGCTGGCAGATGTGTAAAAATAACTCAGTTGTTTGGTGGTGGCAATGGCGGAGCTTCCACAGAGTCCAGCACGTGGATGAGGGAAAGGGGAGGCAGGAGGAGGAGAGACCCGAGGCGGCCGCCGGTCCGAGTGTCAGGTGAACTGAACTTCAGGTAAGAAGTTATGACCTGCAGTGTACCTGGGTCAGATATAAACCAAGTTTAGGTGGTTTATTTTTGTTGTGCTGACTTTTTACCGTCAGTTACAATAACTCGTACTGCGTACTAGCTAGCATGACGGAGTGTCTACACAGCTGGGCGGGTGCTATGATGTTACTGATAGTGAACTTTATTTTATTCATAAGGTTAGTTAGTAGAGTTGCCAACCGTCCCGTAAAAAATTGAGTCATCCCTCATTCAGAGAAAATATTACGCGTTTCGTATTGAGATAAGAAGGAACACAGTTTGTCCCGGACTTCAGCTAGAATGAAAAAAGACACAAAGCTGGAGTTCTTCTGTGTCTTTATGCTGTCAGCTGCTTCTTCTTCTCTCATTCTCTCCCCCTTCCTCTCCTGTTTCTACTTCAATCATGAAACTGATCAATGATCAGCTGATCGGCCTTTCTCTCTTGTTTGTTTATCGCCCACTTTGCGCCAGAAAGAGGAAACCATCAGATGTTGCGCTAAACAACAGCAGCACGTTTAAGCTTGATCAGCTGTTATTAGAATTTATTTAATATTACTTTCTAGTATCAGCTGATGTTTGCTGGAGCCACAGCCATAAAAGCTGCTGGTCATGATGTCAGTTTGGATATCTGGTGAGAGGGCAACATGAAGATGAAACCAGGAGATGTCCTTACTGAATCATCAGAGCTGGTGGAGAAACCGGTTTACCTTTAGGTGACATGAATGAGTTAAAGTTATGAACTGTTTGTGAGAGACAAATAACACCAGGATCCTTTTTTTTTTACAGCTGGTAACTGTGCAGGGGCGGGTCTAGCAAAGTTTTGCCAGGGGGCAGGTAGGGCATTAACAGGGAGAGGAGGGCACAAAGAAATACTTTTCTTTCTTATTCTCATTTAGAATGTCTAGTTTCTATTAAATAATTATCTGAATCTTACAACCAAAGTTTTTATCTGACGTACAACATATAGAAATATATATATATATATATATATATATATATATATATATATATATATATATATATATATACACCATATACCAACAACAGTGTACATCACTGTCACAACCGCGTCTGTTTTCATTCAAAGGCTTTATGGCTTTTCCTATAATACCTGGTGGGCCGGTCTCTAGTCAAATGTGCACCAGTCCAGGCCTGGATGATAGTATGTGTCCAAACTTCTTGGGTGGTCTATTAATATTTAAACCCTCAAATCCGAATATTTGTCATATAAATAAATTTTTTCTCCTTTTCTTTTAGCTTCCTTATTTAATGCAGTAGGATTTGCAAGGACAACAGAGCCAGGTGTCCTCATTAGCCTCCCACCACCAAATTACAGTAAAGCACAACTTAAAAGGAGGTTCCACAATCAGTAACAGGGTGATGGGAAATGTATCTACTTCTGTCAGTGCTGCTTCTCAGTCCAGCTGTCCATCGACAGCTTTTATTAGTCTCTATGAATTTTTGATTCAACAGAATTATTGTAAGAACTTTATCATACATACATCCCATACTGGCTGTTTATGATAGAAAACTCAAATACTCAGAATGCCTAGATAATTTCATGGAACTTTTTTTGTGTACATCACTCCCTCTCTCTCTAGCTCAATCTCTCTACCTTTGTCTTTTTGTTTCTCCTCAGTGACCCAGAAAGAGAAAAAGCCAACTCATCAGGTTCACCCTCCACCTGTAAGTCAGAAATAGAGCTGGTTAAAGAGACAAATACACTTTCTGTTCCAGGAAAAAAGGAAGTAGTGTCATATACAAGTAACTTTAGTCAGTGTCAGTGGATTTTAGAATTTCCCAAGCCAGTTTGACCCCATTTCTGAGCAGTGCAAAAAGTTGGAAGTATAGAAAACACCAATGATGACAACTTGACCACCAAACCTGTTTAGGCTGCTGTCTGTCTGGTTTCATTCGTCACTCATGAATGCTTGAGAGATAATTTTACTTGTGTGAAAGTCTGGAAAGTTAGTGGTGAAGCTGTTAATGAAGGCGAGCAGTACGTCCACAAAGTTTCTTTTGTTTGTTTGTTACCTGTTGAAATTAGTATTTCATTTACTTTAACAGACCCGACAATAACAGTGTATGTTTGTATATAAGTAATTCAAAAAACTGATTTTTTTTCCTTGTCTGATTTGTAATTTTTTTTTTTACTAGTCTTTACAGACCTGAAAGGGTTTATTCAAAAACTGATATGGGAAAAATTATATGAAATTACACGCAATTCCAAAGGCTTGCATCAGGCTTTGTGAGCTATTTCTTAGGACACTGGTCAAATCTAGCATCAGGGTCCTCAAATGTCCACAGTAATAATGTTTCCATATGGATGTTTAGTGGCCATAATATCTATCATGTTTACCATTTCAATACAGCATACAGACAAGCTAATATTCGCTCATTTTAATTTTTTAAAAACACCAAAGCTGATGCCTTTGGCAAGGACTGGATCATGAGAGTTAACATCTTGAGGGGAACATGATTATGTGTAACAAATTCCATCCAAATCTTCATGAGGCATTTCAATCAAAGCTATAAATGTGAGCCTCGTGGTGGCAGTAAATAAAATGTTAGGGGATTTCCAAAGTTGTTTTGATCCTTATGAAATACAGATCTACCAAATTCAGTCAGTTCACAGAATAACTGGACCAAAGAGGTGGACCAAGCAACCTACGGACCAATACTGGCATCATACAATGACTAAAAGATAATCAATATATATATGTTTTAGAAACTTTTCTTTGCCTTTAAATAACTTCTCTTTAAGATTTAGGCAGCAAGTGGAGTCAAAAACAGGACATAAATCTGTAAGCAGTTTAAAAAGTTTTATTGAAAGAAAAATAAAGAGTCAACAAAAAGGTGGAATCTGAGGCTGGTTCTTATATAGCACTTTTCTACTCTGTCTGAGCACTCAAAGCGCTTTATACAACTAATTCATTCACCCAATTACACTCATTCACGCAAGCACGTTTTTTAAGTTGTTAAGTGCTTTCTGTCTAACATTCATACGCATTCAGACTCCGATGGATGCATCGGAGAGCAACATGGGGTTAGTATCTTGTCCAAGGATATTTGGTATGCAGACTGGAGGAGCCTGGGATCAAACCACCATAGCGGTATGTAAATGGTTCTTTCTAAGTAAGACACACAACTACAACACGGGAAAAGACCAGGGAAACTGAGTTAACAATGAAAACCCTGAAAACCATCAATTTCACACGCCGCCCGGCACCAAATGACTCATGGACCGGTACCGGTCCATGGCCCAGGCTTTGGGGACCGCTGTATTAGACTATAACTGTGGTTGATGGAACAGTCTGACAGAGTGGCTGGAGAGGCTGGGATATACATGTAAAGTGTGGTGAGATGATAAGGTGTTGGTGTTTTACAACATAACACATACAAAGTTGACCTTTGGGTCAAGGTATCCTTTAGTGGCAGAACTTGGTACACTATGGCAATTTCAATAAGCTTGCCATTATCCAACAAGCTTGGTTGTAAATCGTAGTATTTTAACCCAACTCAGTCATATAGACATATACTGTGCCTCCAGTAGTGGACATTGTAAGTTTTGTATGTAAAACTTTATATTGAGCCATGTATTTTAAAATTTACTGGTGCTTCTTTTCCCATTACTTTAAAAAAAAAAAAAAAAAAAGATTATTTTTGATGTTCCCTGTTTTATGTCCCAGGACGGGGTCAAAGGTCTTTCAGGGGTGCTGACCCCAGACTGAAATGAATGTAAAGTTTACAAAACCAAAATTAATTAATTAATTAAAGTTGGAGTTGACGTTTTGCTGATTCTAGTTTTGATTCCAGTTTTTGAAATAAAAGTACTAATTCCCCCTAAATTTATTTTAAACCACTCCTTTAAACAGCTTTGTGATTGTCATGGAATATTAAAACAGTAAACCGGTGTAAAAGAAACTCTTTCCATGGAAAGGAGTTCCTGAAGGCAGGGTGAGGCTGGTTTCACTGCAGGTTTTACCAACTGACACCTCTTGCAGCTGTTGGGAGTCTGTATGTAAGTCTGTTGTGTGTATTGTGCTTGTGAGGCGTTCACACGCTTCCATGCAGTCCCGTGGTTTTAAGCAGACACTGAAACCTGGACCTGGGTGAAGAGGTGGGGCTGGAAGCTGTGTGAACGTTAACTAGACGCAACATACTAGATACACCCCCACCGCTTCTAAGTGTACCCACACATGTTTAGTCTTCCTCCTGCAACCAGCAACAAAGGTGTTTAGTCATGTGAAACCCAAGCCTCAAACCCACAGGTTGGACTTTGACCTTTCACACACACAAATGAACGCGCATTTGGAGGAAAATGAGTGGAAGAGATTAAAGGACAGAATGGCTGTGTGTGTGTGTGTGTGTGTGTGTGTGTGTGTGTGTGTGTGTGTGTAGCTGGGTTATAGATGTGTTGTATATATCCACACAGGTTCCAGACATAACATCTCAATATTTTTTTTCTTTTCCAAAAAAGGTGACTGCCCCCCACCCCTCTCATCTGTGTAGCTGCAATTAACCTCCATAACCTCGGTGTGTATGCGTGCATGTTGGAGATTTTGTGTCCTAAACTTGGTTACACAAGATGGGCATGAGTCTCCAGGGTCATCACACACACACAGACACACAAACACACATATTCACACTGATAATCCATGCCTTTCCTGGACATCCTTTTATCCAGCTCAGGCCTCAGGGATTTTCCGTTAGCCCAGCCAGGCCGAGAGGCCTCTTTCTAGGGTCAGAGATCAGAGACAGCCCTTAATGACCCTGGAGGATCCGAACCCAGTGTAGCCCTTGCTGCCTACTGCTGCACTGTGAGGTCGAGGGGGGGGTTAGAGTATCGGGGAGGATGATATAACCGAGAACATTATCAAGTGCAGTCAATGAGTGAGCTTATTCTTTTCATCTTTCAGCCACACTGCAAAAGGGTTATTTGGTGTTTATTGGCCTTTACTGTTTTACAATATGAAATCCCTGAAAAATAACCAGCATTTTAAACTGTCTCTGAAGTGGCACTCATAACATATTAGAAAGGATCATAAATGCTTTATAAGCATTGCAGTTGTTTCGTAATTTTTCTAACTGGAGAAGGAAGCCATAAATACAAGCAAATGATTTAAAGTGTACATCATCTGTCTGACACGTTTAAAGTTAATGATGTGGGTCCTGATTTGTTGTTTGTCACAAACAGCTCATTTTAATATCCAGTTATATTTAAGGAAAATTGGAAAATGCTTTTCCTTTGCTAGCCCCACATTGACACATGTTGCTGTGTTTCCTCCCTGACCCTCCCCCACCCCTTCATTCATTCACTCATTCATTCTTTCATTCATTCACTTTGACAATGAATTTGAACTTCAGACTGGGTTCGAGGGGTGGGGTGAAAGAATGAAAAGAGGAGAAAAGGGAGGGAGGGTTCTCTCTTTTCTTCCGCTAAGCCTGCTCTCTCACCTTGCGACCCTGCAAAGGGCCGGACGCCCTTCCCCCTTTCCCCCAGTTTCCTCAACCCTTGGCATTCTCAGTTACACCCTCAGCATAAGCAGTTTTTGAAGTGAGTACGGCAATGTTGGAGGGGAGACAAGGGGAACGCAGACTCAAATCAACACACCTGCCATCACCTGCTGTTTGATTTGTCTTTTCTCCACCTTGCATTCCTTCACTGAAAGGCTATCAATAGACTTTGACCTCTCATGGCTCAGCTTAGCTTTGTGTGTAAGCATGTGTGCACTTGTGTAGACTGGGGGTTGACTAACTGCTACACCTAAAACTGATTCAAATAGCACTGTATAATATTATCAGCAAGCAGTGACAGACAGTGTTGGGGAGTAACGGAATACATGTACCGCCGTTACGTATTTAAAATACAAAATATGGCAAGGCAAGGCAAGTTTATTTATATAGCACAATTCAACAGCAAGGTGATTCAAAGTGCTTTACAGAGACATTAGAAACAAAAACAAATAAAAAGCATGATTTAAAAGTGATTAAAACAAGCAAACTAACTAACTAACTAATTAACAAACAAACAAACAAACAAACAAAACAGTATATAAAATCAAAACAGATAAAATCAGAACAGTAGATAAAATCAGTAGTTAAAATGTAAGTTTTGAAATTTAAGCTTAAAAGTGTGGATTTGGTGCTTTATTCAAATGCAGCTGAGAATAAGTGAGTCTTCAACCTGGATTTAAATAAACTGAGTGTTTCAGCTGATCTGAGGCTTTCTGGGAGTTTGTTCCAGATATAAGGAGCATAAAAGCTGAATGCAGCTTCTCCGTGTCTGGTCCTGACTCTGGGAACTGTTAAAACTGATATGAGTAACTGTATTCTGTTACAGTTACTGTTTAAAAAGGTGGTATTTAGAATACAGTTACTTTGTTGAAATAAATGGATTACACGGCGGTACTTCCCTGTTTCATATTGTGGCGGGTCAGGCCTGTTTGGGTTTTGTTTGACATGTTCTGTTGTTCCAGGCGGCAGCGTTACGGTTGCCATGGTGACGCGCTCTCTCTGCGACTGTGTGTTTCCTGGGTAAGAGAGCCCTTTGTTGTTGTTGTTGTTGTTGTTGTTGTTGTGCTAAGCTAATAGGCCTAAAGAATGTAGCCTTATGGCAGTGTAGTCCGTGCTGCAGGGAGAATGGATTGCCATACCCGTTATGTGTCTGTGAGTGCGAGAAGGGAGGAAAATGTGAGTGGAAAAGTACGAGCTGTCACCGAGAAGAAACAATAATAACCACTGCAGCCAAGAAGAGTGCCTGACGAGCCCAGTTGTAAGTAAGCTATTAAGACTCGACTGTACACTGTGTTCGTGTTTTCCTCCAAAACAATAAGTTCCGTTGAAGCAGCCTTTCAACACCTCTCTCTGTCTCTAGTTTTCGGCTACGAGCCCGACACGGAACCGACGTATTAGCCAGAAGTCCCTTTACTACGGTTCGGAGCCGCGGACCTTCAGTAATAGTAATAAATCACACAGCAACAGTACATTCATGCAGTTGTAAAAAGCATGATAATATATTAAGTAATCCAAAGTATTCAGAATACGTTACTCTCATAACGTAACGGAATACGTTACAGAATACATTTTGGGGCATGTATTCTGTAATCTGTAGTGGAATACATTTTAAAAGTAACCTTCCCAACACTGGTGACAGAGGAGCCACACATTTCTTACTAAATCAAGAAATTTGCAAATAATCTTCTCTTCTAGGAACGTATCAGAAACACAGTCAAAGCATGGGCAGTGGGGGCATGATTATAAGGCTCGACATGAGATTAAGTAACTTCGAACGCCGCTGTGTTTTCCACTGTGTTCTTTGAATAGTCTCAACAATTCCAGCAGCTACACCAAGGACAGGTTTTGAAAAATAAAGCATTCAACACAGTTTTATTTGTGGGAATAAAAACCTTTTGGTGCTCATGAAACACAAAAATCCTCTTGTAAGAATCAATAATCTCATCAAAACAAGGCACACGGTAATGACACAAGTTGGTGAAATCACAGCGTTTTAATAGCGGAGCTTAAGATGCTGTTGTTTTGTGAGTGAGCTACACAGATGTACCTGTGGCTTGCTTTTGTCTGTCGGTTGATTTATCACAAATGCAAAAGGAATCTAACACCTACAACTATTTGAGTGGATTAAAATGGAACGTTTACCTGTGAAAAGTTCCTGCACTGCCTCCTCCAAATTTTTGCTCTGTTAACACAAAATAGGGGTACCAACACAAAGGAATATTTGAAGAAAACATGGGGTTTGTCCAGCAGTCTGCTGAGCAGTTTTTCCTAATGTTTGACAATCAAAAGCCGCATATATGAGCATGCAGTTTGTACTGTGGCCCAGGGAGGTCAAACACACTCCAACTTGGAAAAACACAGGTTTGCACTTAGACACAAGAAGTGGAAGATTCTTCAGTGTTGTAAGGGAGAAACAAATACAAATTTTAATCATATAATACTGTTGATTCAAACGTTTGCGATTAACTTTTGCAGTGTTTGCATCACTTTTGCAGAATCAGTGCTCTTTGTCATTGAATCTGTTATGAACAGAATTTCTAGGCACAGTCAAGTGGCAAAGCCAAGCGGTGGAAGGCTTCATCCATGGTGGCCTCAGTAAAGCAATTTGCAGATGAGTGTGAAGAGTTGAGGATGAGAATTAGCATCTCTAAGTCCGAGGCCATGGTCCTCAGCTGGAAAAGGGTGGAATACCCACTCCAGGCAAGGGAGCATTTGGCGCCTCAAGTAGAGGAGCTTGAGTAGCTCAGGGTCTTGCTAAGAAGTGAGGGAAGCTGTAGACTGAGACATGGATTGGGGCTGGAATGCAATGATGTGGACACTGCATCAGTCCATCATGGTTAAGAGAGAGAAGAATATAAAAGCAAGGTTGTCGATTTACAGGTCGATGTACGTCCCCGACCTCACCCACAGTCATGAGCTCTGGGTAGTGACTGAAAGAATAAGATCCCGGATACAAACAGTGGAAATGTCTATTCTCCGAAGGGTGGGTGGCCTCTTCCTTAGAGATGTGAAGAGCTCAATCATTCAAGAGTAACGCAGAGTAGTGTCACTACTCAAAAGGAACCAGTTGAGGTGATTCAAACATATGAACACCCGGGCAACCAGGATGCTTCCTTGGTGCTTCATAGGCAAGGTGTTCTTGGTTTGTCCTACTTAAGAAGGCTTGGAGTAGACCCAGGGATGCTGGAGAGATATTTTCCAATTGACCTGGGAATGCATCAATTTCCTCACTGACTAAAGAGGTGTCTGTAGAGAGGGAGTTCTGGGTTTAACTGCTCAGGGTGATGTCTCCTGCCCCAACCAAACAAATCAGCACCATTATTTCTTCTACCACTCTCATTTTCTCTTTCTGTGATAAATTCATGTTATAAATGTGTGAAGCATTCAAGTCATTTCTGCTTAAGCGGGCCTCTCCTGTGCTGGTTTATGTGAAAAGTATATAAGTAGCCCCAGATAAGTAAAACTGGATGGATAGTTAGGTCAAAGAGTATCTGAAGCTGCCACAAAAATGGAGGCTATGTGAACTTTTGCATCTCTTTGTTTTGCTCACAGACAGTTTGATTTCAACTCAAAACAATGCATTGTTGGTTGTGATGGGTTTGAGTCTTGCCTAATCTTATGGTGAGTGTTTTGTTATGACTATAAAAACCGTTGGTCAAAAGGACAGAAAAATACGAAGACGATAAGAAAAATACGTATAGAAATATCTCTGCAGAAGCTGGCTGAATACTTTTTTCTTTTCCTTTCACATGATAGATTAGCTACCTTTTATATGTTTCAGCCATGCTATACAGGTTATTCAAGTTAATCAAATGGCATCACCACCATGAACCAATAACTCTATTTTCACCTCAAAGGATGTGGACAAAGATTTATTCTGTGGTTCTTAAGTCAGTGTGTTAAACTGGAACTCCTACACTGCAGCGTTAAGTGTGCTGCGGTCAAAGGCAGTCATTATTCCTTTACTGGCTTTGATTGCATTTTTCTATATAGTGGACTGGCCTTGTGGTCATTATAAGTGCTAAGTAATGTTCAATGACTTTCCATTATAGTAAAAGGCATTTACTTTGCTGCCTTTTACTATAGACTACGGGGGTCAGTGTATAATAAACTGTTCGATATGTATAGACATAGCTTCTTCTATGTATGGCAGAGGGAAGCTGGCCACACAAAATGCACTTCTGTGGTACAGATGCCAACTTATAATGAGTTAGAAGTAAGACAGACAAAACACATTCATGCACACACATAAATTCCTTTTCTTTATCAAGATTCCATTGCAACACTGTCATGTCAAGGCCACACAGTGACAAAAGCAATGTGAAAACATGCTTTTGAAAGTCTTTGGAGAATCTCTTATTGTTGAAATCCTGCAGGCCAAAGACAAATCCACAGGAGTTTATGGAGGACTGCAGGTCATGGTCTTATAGATTTTATAATGGTGACAAATACATTATACTTTTCACATAAACCAGCACAGGAGAGGCCCGCTTAAGCAGAAATGACTTGAATGCTTCACACATTTATAACATGAATTTATCACAGAAAGAGAAAATGAGAGTGGTAGAAGAAATAATGGTGCTGATTTGTTTTATTTGTCCAGTCAGTGGTGCTGGTGACCAGTTCTTTAGTCCTATCATGTCAATATATACTATTGACTATTATACAAGTTATATATACCATGTCAATATACACGAAGCATTCACTCGTCTGCCTTCACAAGTATATGAACTTGAGTGACATCCCATTCTTAATTCACAGGGTTTAATATGATGTTGGCCCACCCTTCTCAGCTTCAGCACTTCTAGGGAGGCTTTCCACAAGGTATAGGAGTGTGTTTATTGGAATTTTTGAGAATTCCATAAGGACATTTGTCCTGGTCAGACACTGTTGGATAAGATTCTTATCTCTAATTCATCCCAAAGGTGTTCTGTCAGGTTATGGTCAGAACTCTATGTTGACCATTCAGCATAGAGTTCCAAACTCACTCATGATGTTGCATGTCTTTATGGGTCTGGCTTTGTGCACTGATGTAGAGTTCACACACGTTGTACCACTGCATCCCATCCTTTGTATAGTGTAGAGCTTTGATACGGCTGCTCTGCCATGTGAACCCATTCCATGAAGCTCACTACACATTGTTCTTGAGCTAATCCGAAGGCCACATGAAGTTTGGAGGTCTGTAGCGACTGACTCTGCAGACAGATGGAGACCTCTGTGCAGACTGTGCCGCAGCATCCGCTGTGATTTTAAATGCCCTACTACTTTGTGCCTGATTTGCTGTCATTCCCAACCACTTCCACTTTGTTATAATACCACTAACAGCTGACTGTGGAATATTTAATAGTGAGGAAATTTCATGATTGAACTTGTTGCACAGGTGGCGTCCTATCGTGGTACCATGTTGGAAATTGCTGAGCTCCTGAGAGCGAACCATCATTGTTTGTATAAGCAGTCTGCGTGCTTAGGTGTTTGATTTTATATATCTGTGTCCATGGTAGTAATTGGAACATTTTAGAAGTGAATCTTCTAAAAGTCAGAACATGAAAGTAACTTAGCAAACTTAGTTGCACAAACTTTGCTTTTTAGTTTGTTTTCCTTGCATCCCTTTGCAGCCTTTGTTGTTGTAGGGAAATCCGAGGCTTTTGCACCTGAGGGCTGCCCAGTACAAGTGACATCTTTAAATGCTCTTCTCTGCACCAGCTGAGGTTCACTGCCTTGGTCAAGGGCACCTAAAAAGTAGCAGGAGAAGTTGTTACTCCCCCAGCAGCAGTGACTGCAAGATGTTAGAAACCTGCTCCAAGTCCCAACCGGAGATCCGATTACTTCAGAGTAACGAGTAAAATAAGGGATTACTATTGCAAAAAAAGTAATTGGATTACTGTTACTTTCCCGTAAGCACGCTGCGTTACTGCGTTACTAAACCGTGATTTCGTTTGCGAGAGTGTCTCATGACAATGACGTAAGTGAGTCCGACGTTCGTGGCAACAGCTGTGTGCAGATCAAAAATGGATAATATATCGAGTGCGGGAGAGAGTATGAGCGTGCAGCGTTTAAAGCGTGGAAGTACTGACCTTACTTTGAGTTTGATTCCGTAAAAAGTGACAAAAACATTAGCGTCCGCTGTTCACTGCGTGGGAAGAAAACTTCTTTTTACAGCGAAAAACCCCTAAACTTCCGCACAAGCACAGAGTGTGCTGCCACAGGAATGTGAAATTCACAGAGAAACTCCTGGATCCTTCCACTGACAAAAGTTAAAGATCCGAGATCATCTCTGAATTGCTATGTTTTGTGCAAATGTATTTCAACCTAACATAACTCTGTCTTTTAAAGATAATTTTGGTTCTGATTCAGCAATATTTCCCACTTCTTGTGGGGTTTTGAATCACTTCTACTGTTTAGGTCAGTAACAGCATGCCTGGATAGGACCTGAACAAATCATAAATTTGTTTTTGACCATAAGTCTTATTTTTATCATAATACAGCATGGTCACATTGCTCGCTACAGCTACAGTAAATAATAAAGACAAATAATTAACAACATCACTAGTTGATGTGCTGCAGATAAAATCTGGACTGGTTAGGGAATGGAAAATTTAATAAATAACTTGCTGATAACGGCACTGTGTGGAGTAATGGGAAAGTCCAAAACAGTGATGAAATCTATGCATGAAATCCAAGCTAACAGTAGTAAATGGGAGAATAAAACAAAGGAGAACAGAAACAAGAGGAAGATACGACAAACTGTCAAAGACTGAGGGAGAAAATGGCATCTTAATACAGACAAACGTGGAAAATGTGGCAGGACGGCGGTGCATTGGTTAGCACTGTCGCCTCACAAGATGGTGGGTTTCAATGCACCATCTGACCTGGACCTCTTTGTGCATATTCTCCCTAAACCTGCATAGCTTCTTTCTGGGTACCCACAGTCAAAAAACAATGCAGTCAACTGATGATTCTTAACAGACAATAAGTGTGAATGTGAGTGCAAATGGTTGTCTGTCTTTCTGTGTTGGTCCTGCAACAAACTGGTGGCCTGTCCTGGTCATACCCTTCCTCTTGCCCTATGGCAGCTGGGAAAGAAACAATAAGCTCTGGACAAAGATGAACACAAAAGGTACAGAATCGAAATTCAATACAAACCCAAATGTAATAAAATTCAGGATGCCACATAGATTAAATAACAGACTAAAAAGACCATGACACAGGTTTCATTTAATGTCTTAGCATTCACTAGTTTACCAGTGACCTGTATGCAGCAAGAGTTATGTTTTGTGTCAAGCACATTAGAGTTAATTAAAGTCTCACACATCATAGCACTAGTCTTTAAACAGGAATGTTTAAAGACTTTTTAACTCCAGACAGATAAAAAAAAAAAATTCTATATAAAGGACTCAACATTAACCAAAGACTAATCCTAACTCTAGATGGCTCACATGAAGAAAATCTTCATTTTGTGATCAGTATCCACTGTATGCATATGCTAAAGAGTGTGTGCAGTATTGATCAATATTATATTATTAATAGCTTTGAAAAAAATATAAAACAACAGAGAGTGTACACATTTCTGGACTGTTTAAAGATGTGTTGATTTTTTCTTATGCTGCTTTAGGTGATCGGGGAAATCCTTTATTACGTTTCCTGTTTTGAATGATTCCCACTAAATGATATTCACAATGACTAAATCTTACATGTAATAGCAGGTATGCTGGTGTTTTATAAGGACGCTCAAGTGTGTGTGAGAGCTGGATAGAGAGGGTTGGTGTGTGAAGGACACAGTGCTGATTGATCCTGACAGTTTTATGAGCCTTTGTGACTACTGAACAAACAGAGGGGTAATGGTAGATAATGATATTTACTTAAGTACATTCTGTGAAAGTATATGCATTCATACGCTGTATGTATATACACATGTGTGTGTGTGTGAGACTGAGGTCCCATAAGGGACATCTATTATCAGCAACAGACACTCACTGTAGTCTGAGGAGTGACAGCATAGTGCACACATGTGCTTTAAGATAGTGTGCAAACTAAGTGGAAATAGTATCCCCACGTGCACTAAAACAGCTAAACAGCTGGGCTGTGTTGACCAGCAGATAGAATGGCACATACACCCCCCCCCCCCCCCCCCACACACACACACACACACACACACACACACACACACACGCACACACACATACACAGAGCAAGTAATATAGTGGCCATAAAGTACTTGAGCAAAGGCTAGGGTGACGTTTGGGGTGGAGAGCTGAGTTCAAGGAACAGTGTGAAGCAAGTATGTCAAACATCAGTCCATCAGGGGCTAGAACTGACCTGCCAAATCACTCCAATTCAACCCACTGGATGTCTTTGGAAGATGTGAAGATGAGCAAAGATTTTGGACTTTTAACTGTATCTTCATAAGTTTTTGAGCTTCTCCTTCTGATAGAGACAGCACACTGATAGCTACACCAAAGTAACTAAGCAAGAAATGAACAATTAAAACTGACATAAAAAAATTACAGAAAAGTTCACATTTCTTCACTTTATATATATATATATATATATATATATATATATATATATATATATATATATATATATATATATATACACCTACTTAAAATGTAGTCCCAAAGAGTCCATATGCTGTCAGATTTCTTCCATGACCATTTCTTCATTATTCAGACAAACAGTTTTTTCTTATATTCAATGTGTGGTTAAACTTGTTACTGACAGAAAGAGGATTTTCACTGGTCTGGCCCACTGGCCCAGGTCAAAGTGGGTTATATGTGGCCCACGATGTAAATGAGTTTACATCGCTCACTCTGTTGGGGGAACTGAACATATGGACTTGTTACAAATGGCTTTTAATGGAAGAGTTTTGACTATTTTTTAAAATAGGAGATTCAAAAAGATACAACAGTAATTGCTTGATGACGAGTTTGCAACTAAAACATAGCTGTAGGGTGGGGTGGGGGTAATTACATACACATACATGCATGCATACTTGAGATAACTTGACACACACACACACACACAGTGGAGATAAGCAACAAGTGCCATTATACTTTCATTTTTTTATTAATTGTTTTTTGATAAAGGGACAAAATGGGTGTGTGAACAGGATTATGCAGACATCTGCCAGAAAACACAGACAGTGGTTTTCCCAATACAACTGAACAGAGACCCCAAACAAGTACAACAGAAATTAAAGAGCTCCAATGACCATCGGCCACCATTACAAAAAAGAACAAATTAAAATTTAAAAAATTAAAATTATAACATAACCAAAACAAATAAGAAACCAAAAAGACCAAAAAGAATCCATTCCATGTCTCTGTTTTAAACAGAGCATATAGGTAATAATAAATAGTAACTCCCATAGTAAAAGATAAAGTTCAAGTTCAAGTTACAACAAACAGCTCTCAGAACAGGAATAGAAAAGGCTGATAACAAAATATTCCGCATTGCCATTTACAAAAAAGTCTCAACTCAAGCAGGCTTCTCCACGTCCCCCGGGTCATTTTTAAATATGCTTTGCATATGAAAGTATACCCAATCTAAATATAAAGCACCATTTAGTATTTGGCAATGAAAAAAACTGCAAAACATTAAATTTGTTTTTCAACGTATTTATTTTGACGCTTTTTCGTAATCCATGTACTGCATATGAAGTTTTTTTTTCTTTTGTTTTTCCCCCCTAGCTTCTTGATGTTGGAATGTTGTCAGGTGGGAGGGGTGAGAGAGACAGAAGCACACAACAGAACAGGCCGACGTCAGCTTGCATTACTGCATACAAGAATGGCAGCGGGGGGGGGGGGGGGGGGGGGGGACAAGGGAAGGAGGTCTGAACCAAAAAGCAAACATATGTACAACCACCTCTGTGGACAGGAAACAGCAGCGGCCATCTGATGGCCCCACGACGCCTCCCAATACCACATATTTTAGCTGCTTTTTATGTTTTTTTTCTTTTATTTCTTTAAACATACAAATAATTCGCACTATATTATCCTGCCAAATTAAAAAAATATACCGTGGCAGCTTGGGATTTTTTTTCCACTACCAAAAGAAGGTATGGTAAATACCTTTAGAGAGAACAAGCAACAGTTAAAAATACGAGCCTCAATATAAATACTATAGTGCCTACTCTAAGTGAACATTGAATTCAAATACAATTCTAGAAATACAGAAAAAGTAGACCATAAATGTGTTTAAGCATAGGAATCGACATGAGTGTGCATTTTCCTATATTTTAAGTTCTTTATTATATATTCATATATAATTTTAATCCTTTCCCCAATGTATTTCAACCTGAAGAGCTGTGAAGAGCCAAGGCAAAAACAAAATACGGAAAAAAAAAATCACAGAGTTTGTTTTTTGTTTGTTTTGTTTTTTGTTTGTTTGTTTTTCATCTTTTTTTTGTATCATTTCATATATACTGTGATCGGAGTCTTGAACACCACCAAGACGCTGAGGAAAAGAGAAACGACAATTAAACTTAAATACATCTTCCCCTAAGAGAGCGTGAAGTGTTATTTGAAAACAAAAGTTTATTTTCATATCTATAATTAAAGGAAGATTTATACAAAAAACAGATTCTTGCAGTGTGGGCAACACAACTTGGAGTGTCAGTTGACAAGCCAGTAAGGTCTATAGATTATTCAGGTACAGACGACAACAACAACAGCTCCTTTAAAATAAAGAAGAAAGAAAAAAAGTGGTTGTTACAGTGGCCAGCAGGAATGAAAACTGCGTCCATTTGACGGCCGTGTAGGAGCATCGGTTACTCGCTGTGAACCTTTGAATTTACAGATCTTGCTGACAACAATGAAATATCAGCCCAGGCTAAATGTTGGGGATTCCAGGGGTAACAATTTGACAAATGGTCAAAGGTGAAATGGCAAGGGTACAGAGGTCATGAGGGTGGAGTTGCAACATATTATGTGTCTTATCTTTTACTGTTCAGAACAATGGGACCCTCATTGTCTGACAGCATTTCAGTGAGGTTTTCGTCCCCTTTGACGTAAACTTGTAAACAGGAAAAAAAGGAAACAGTGCACTTTATGTCCTATAAATGACAATCTAGCTTTTAGACTCAACCTGCATTGGTGTGGCACAATGCACGAGAGACGTCAGTACGTACCCCAGGCGGCGTGACAAGTGAAAACTGTGAACGGCTTGAATGAAACAACAAAAAAAATCTGCCTTTGGGTTAAAAAGCAACAGCAAACAAACAAAAATGCTCTGCATTAGCCTATACACACTGATTAAAATGATCTCATTCTGATTTTTTTGAAAGAGCCCTAGAGTACAGATAGATTTTTTTGCAATTCTCTATTTTTTTTCTCTGCAATAATACTTATGACCCTGTTTTGATACTGGAAATGTAAAGTGAAAGACATTGCCTCTAATCCCCGTAATATGTAGCTTCCAGTTCTGTGTAGCTTTCTGTCTGTCTAGCTTGTAGTTATTTCAATGCTCTCAAATAAAGTTAGCCTCATTTGGAGCTCATATATTACTTTATGCATTGTTCCACACACTGACGTATTGAAGCAGCGTTGTAGGTTTGTGCTAACGCAGATACATGACACTTCTCAGCCATGCGTTGTATCCCTCAAATTCAGGATTGTACACTACAGGTTACCTTTGTTTTAAAAGTACCTCCTTACCAAAAAACAAAACTACAAATAATTCAGATATACACAATACTGCTTGTACCATGCTTGCCATGAAATCCACATATTAAAGATAGCCTATTGAACATGTAATAGGTAGCTAAATGATGATTAAAGAGAACTCGCTGATCTTTCATCATGAATCATCACAGTCCATTTGAGCAGTCAGGTGCTTGATGCAAGGACCTTCGCTGGGTGGCTTATGTGACCCCAAACTTATGCCAGATAAGGTTATGGCCAATGCAGTCTAAAGATATCAAAGGCACTCTTTCTTATTCTACCGAATGATAGTACAAATTGAATTCTAGCACACCCTTGTCTTTTTTTTAAGAAATTTCAAGGCCCACTTATAGTTTAGTCCTCAAGCCAATGCATGTTGTTGTTTTTTAAACCCTGTCTGAACATGGTATCTTTTAGAAAGATCAGGATAAGTGCATTTCCAGGGTTGTAAGAAATGGATCAAGTCAAAGAATGTTCACTTTCCATGTTACAAAACAGAACTGTACATGATATGTGTTACAGAATGTATGCAGCATGGATGTATCTTTCTTGTCTTTTCTCTTTTTGAAGAATAAAAAGAAAAAAACTGAACAAGAGAAAAACAGCAACACATTTACTCAACAACTAACCAACCAGGGACAAGTTCTTTTCTTTTTTTTTTTTCTTTGATTAGCAAAAACATACTATGCATGCTGACTAATTCTTAAAAATGGAAAAGGAAAACTCATAAAAGAAAATAGTACACAACATGTAAATTATTGCACAAGAGAAAGGCTCGAAGTTTTGCGTCAATGCAAGAGTATTGCCCCGATACAGATCATGCATTCAATGAGTAATGGAAACAGGGTGTGCTGGTGCAAAGCACATGGTCTTAAACTTCTGCCAGATTGGCAAAAGTGGTGTGTTGGGATTGGGGCAAATCTACAAGGGGCAGGGAATAAACCGGGGACTGATGGTGGACATAACTGCGGGGAAAAGGTCCCATTGTTCGGCCTTCTACTCTGACTTAATTTCGGTACTCAAAGGACGGTCACTGTGCCATTTTTTCATGTGTTTCTCCAAGGTGCTGTAGACACTGAAGGGCATCTGACAAATTTCACACTTGTACACGTCTTTGCCCACCTGACCATGGGTCTTCATGTGGCGAGTAAGTTTGGAGCTCTGGGCACATGCATAATTGCACAGCTCACACTTGTACGGTCTTTCCCCTGTGTGGCTGCGCCTGTGCACTGTCAGGTTACTGCAGTTCTTGAACACTTTGCCACAAAACTCACAAGTATCACTCCTGCGGCCGTCCTTGGAGCTGGGGCGCCCAGGACCACCGAGGTGTGGTGTGCTGCCCCCACTGCCTGTACCACTACGGCCTGACATCCCACCATCCAATTCCCCCGGAGGGGTTGAGAAACGCAGGCTGCCGTTCTCTGAAGAATGCTCCGATGAGGATGCAAAGGGCGATTGTCTGGAATCCCCAAAGTTCAGAAAAGGGTCCTTGAGTTGTCGGGAGGCAGCATAGCCAGCCAGCCACTGAGAGTAGACATTCTCAGTGTTAGGGATTGTAGAAGTGGGCAGGTCAAACTCCTTTTCCAGCTTGATACGTTTAGAGAAAGGACTGAGTGGACTGGGACTACCTAGAAGCAGTTTCTTGGAGAGGCCGACGGAGGCGGATTCATTAGGTGATGCTCCTCGACCGTTGACTGTTGAGACTGAGCCCTCCTCCCCACGATCGGTTTCCAGCACTGAGTCTCCATCGCATATCTCACGATTGTGGTGATGGTCTCGGTTGAGGTGGTGGTGCAGGTGGTTCTCTTGGGCCATGGCATTTCGTTTGTGTGCATTTAGGGCTTCACTGAAGTGCTGCATGCTCGCAGCAAGACCCATTCCCTGCATCACCTCAGGCAGCGAACGAGGGATCGAGGCCTCATCGGCCACTCCTCCCAGTCGACTTCCGATGCTGCCGTTGTTTTCATGCTGACGTGCCGTTTCAAGGTTCAAGCCAAAGTGATAGCTGTTATTGTTTCGTCTTGCTACCCTCTCTCCATTCTGCTCTTCCTCCTCCTCCCCCTCCTCTTCCTCCTCCTCTTCTTCTTCCTCCTCCTCCTCTTCTTCCTCCTCCTCCTCTTCCTCCTCCTCCTCCTCTCCATTTTCACGTAGCATACGGTCATTCTCACTTTTCAGCTTGGCCACCACTGACTTGAGGGCATTGCTTGCGCTGCCCACATGCTCACTAGTTCCAGGCTCCGGGGATGAGGCTGTAGAGAGCCCGTCTTCTGACTTGCCTGTATTTGGTGAGGACGATTTATGCATGTGTGTCTTCATGTGGCGTTTCAGTTTGCTAGCCTGTGTGCAGGCATGATCGCATAAGTGGCATTTGTACGGCTTCTCTCCTGTGTGGCTACGCCGGTGCACGATGAGATTACTCTGAAACTTGAAGGCCTTGCCACAAAATTCACAACACTTTGATTTCAACTGGGTGGTAGAGGAGGGTGTAGCCCCTGTTGAGGGGAGAGGGGTAGTGGGCGTGGTCTGAGAGCCCACAGGTGACTGCATGGAACCTGGAAGAGGCGGTGGAGTAGCAAGATATGGAGGTTTGCTGCCCCCTGCACCTCCTGTGCCTCCACTTCCTCCTCCTGTCTGGAATGGCTGGAGTAAGCGTTGCATGGGGCTTGGCCGGCTTGGGGACAGCGGGGGAGTGGACCCTGAGGTGTTGCCCGCCAGTTCCCGAAGCCGCCTTGAGAAGTCCATTGTTGGAGGGGGATCTAGAGGCAGAGGAGGATTGAGGCGCAGCACCCTGTCAAAGGCACTCGGGTGGTGGGCTGCCAGCGCCAGCTCCTCTGGGCTCAGGTGGTGGGGGTCCAGGTGGTTCCTTGGAGGGGGGCTGAAGAGGGGTGGTGTTGGGGGGAAACGCTGATGATGGCCACCACCAACAGCGCCAGTACCAATGCCACCTCCTGCTCCAACACTGTCCCTTCCACCTGAGCCCGAGCCAGGGATGCGCAGGAGGTTGAAGGGGCTTGCATCAGGAGGCAGATGAAGGCCATGAAGTGGAGGCTGGGAAGGGCAGTCTGCGCCTCCGCCAAGGGAGGAAGGGCCACCCATGCGTGGGGTCAGAGGACTGCCATGTTCACTTTCCAGGTAGATACGGAAGCCGTGGGTGTTCTGAGCATGCTGCAGCAAGAACCAGGCGCTGCCATAAGACTGCTTACATGTAGTGCAGGTATAAGTGGTAGGCTCCTCCTTACCTGTTGTGACAAAGAAAAAAGAATGGGGGTTAGAAGAAATGATCAGTGACCTTCAACATGATGCAGACTTTGTTGCATCGGAAACAGTTAATGTATTTGTACGGAAGCTGGATTCTTTTAAACATTTAATGCCTTTCAAATGCTGCTCATTTAGTTTCATTTGACTCATTTTCAATTACACAGCTGTACATGAACAGTGCTATATACGGAACGAAACACATGAAGAGCAACTTTGTTCTCAGCTGAACCAGTCTTTAAACCTAAGGCCTAACTGTTACAGCTTTTAAAAGTGGTCGGCACATGGTGTTGAGGGCTTTGCAAATACAACAGTAGCTTTTATTGAGGTCATGCCCCACATGAGTAGCATGTGAGAAGTGTGTGTGTCTCTCTCTTTTTCTCCCAGACTGCTTTGGGACATAATTTCTCCCTTTAGACTGACTGTGAGTCCTCCATTGTCAGCAGGAGAACAAAGAAACGGGGCTATCCCAGCGGACGACCACTTCCCACTGATCTACCAAAACAGAGGCTCACTGACAAACACACACACTCCCGAACACACAGGAGAGACAACACAGAAGAATCCTCCAAACTTGTAATTTACTACTTCCTTATTTCTCCAGCAACAACCTAAATACATTAACCACCTGATTCACTAGGTCATTGGAAACCTGTCAGGGGTTACAATTAAGAGCAGATCCATCCTGTTTTATAGATTTTTTTTTACCTGCCAGGCGGTGTACTGCAATGACAAAATATGTGACTTCATTCAAAATGTAGCATGTTCTCCCTTCTGCAAATTTGCCTATTACACATACGGTTAAAGCAAAATTCAAGCCACGAGTAGTCAGAAATGCTTTTCTATTTTTATCTCAAATGTATGCAAGTTCATTGATATAGACTGTATTTTAGAGTCATATGTACTGCCCACACTCAAATGTGCATGCACACCCTTATTCACACAAACACAACAGAGCAGCTCAATCGCCCAAGGATGGTATAACAGTAGGAGTGCGAAAACATTTAGGCTCCAACTGGAGAGGAAAAATAACCCCTTCAGTCTGCTTCAAAGCATCTTCTGTCAGTGAAGCATGTAGAGTCACTTTGAGACAGCAACAAGAGGAACATCTAAAACAGTAATTGCCTTTGAATGGCCCTGGTGACGATGACCTGTGGCAGGACCCGCAATGCATGTGTAATCTCATTAGGGCACTGATGGACGGCCATCAGCTCGTTTACAAGATTAGATGATAAACAAACCCCCCCATCACTGCCATTCAGAGTGCCTTCCACTATTAAGCACTGTGCAGCAAGGGTACATTAAACAAAGTGAACATGCAGATATGCACATTTTATACATTAACGAGTTTATGCATGATCAAAAGCCCAAAGCAAAAGAGAAAATATTCAGGTAGACAGTGCTAGTGTGAGGTCAGTCTGGAATTTTAATTTACACTAAAACAGAAAGTAGCTATAGCATAACAGCTCTATATGTGTACTAAATGACTAACACCATAGCTTTGTTCCTTTCACTACCAACAATCGTAAAATATCTCATTTAATGCATAAAATGCTTGAGCTGTCTTCAGCGTGTGGGTAGAAATAGAGTTATTTAAGGAATAACAACAACTGCAATGAAAAAAAAGTCAAAAAGTTGTAACACATAATAAGCTGAAACAGGCAATATTATTTCAAAAGCAAATGGGTGTCATTCTCGGGGTCGTAATATTGATGCTAATTATCTCAGATGATTTTTTTGGTTAAAAGCTATTTTGTTGAATCGTGTCGTGGACAATAAATTACAAAACACCCCATTAATATGTAAACAGGTTAGGTGGGTTGTAAAAATACACACTAAATTGGGACGTATCACCTGCTAATTACCGGCAGAACAAATATGGCAAATTAACAGTGATACTAAAAGGATGTCATGGTTTAGTGGAAGCTTTTAGACGTCGGCACACTGCAATTTACCTCTAATAGCCAGAAAGAGAAAGTCAAAGAGGTTTTGGGGATGGAAAAAAATACTTCAACAAATACATGCAAAGAGAAAATCTCTGTGTACTAGTGTGTGTTTAAATGAGGTCTAATTTTACTGACAGTACAGAGCTTACAGGCGGCGATTTAAATTGACAAAAGAAATGTTTTTATTCACATAAACGACAATGAATTGCGACAGAATAGCTTGTCGTCATAAGGAAGACATGATTGAGTTAAAGTGCGTGTGCGCGGGGGTCTGTCTGTCTGTGCATTTCAGCATCTGGTCGAAAGATTCGCCTTCATTTCCCTTCCCTTTTCCTCTCCCGGCTTCTCTTTCTGTACACACACACACACACTTATCCCATATGACCAACCATTTGCAAAAGCAGCCAAATTATGGATCATTAAAATCGGCACAAATTACCACTAATTGTAGGCACCTGCAAAGGATCTAACCTGTGAATATCATTTGCATTATCAGGACCAGGGAGGATTCATTTATTTATTCATGTTTTTCCCTTTGGTTGATCTGCTCTGGTCTTGGACACTGACAATAAAACTGCACTTTTTCTACCTGGACATTATTTGGCCTTCCCCTTATTGACTAGACAGTAATTTAAATTAAAGGTGAATCTATTTTTTGTTTTGTTTTTTTCCCCTGACTGCCACAACTTTGGAAAACAATTTAAAATAATACTCCAATAGCCCAGAACTAGGGTGAGAGTTGAGGTCCTATTAGCCTAGAGCCAATAGGTTTAAAGGCATCTAACATCATCTGTCATCGTCCCCAATTGGACAGATGATTACCCCTCCCTCAGCCTGGTTCTGCTACAGGGTTCTTCCTGTGAAAAAGGAGTTTTTCCTTCCCACTGTTGTCGTTAGATCGCTGGGTTTTTTCTCCATTATTGTGGGGTCTTTACTTTACAATATAAATCTCCTTGTGGCGACTGTTAATTTCAATTTAATAGAATCTGTAATCTAAAAGTTCAGGCTTCAGACTCCTCTAAACACTTGGTTTCCGACAAAAGCTGACTTAAAGAGACGGGGAAGGTGCCTAAAACTGCTTGTTTCATTCAGTGGTTGAACAGAGGATGAACTGAGGCTCAGTACAAAGCTACTCGAAGAATCCAAGCATAAGAATATGGAACTGGAAGTGAGAATAATAGGTCCCCTTCAAGCAGTTACAGTTTCAAGCAGTAATTCTGAATACAATCATCAAGGTGCCGGTCTGACATCTATATTTTCATACACACAAAATGAATTAGTCCAACAGAACAGAAAAAAGGTACAATGTGTACTGAGTTAGCACAGTGTGAGCATGTTTAAGAACAAAAGCTGCCCTGTATCTCCCTGAAAAATGTCACTCTATTACTCTATGACTTTTCAGGCAGAATAGTATCTGAGGCAGATTTTGCAGCAGTCAAAATACGACTATTAGTAGGAAGGAAGTCTAATATTTGTCTTACTTGCTGTGTAAAAAACAGAAACGCTTGTTATGTAAAACTTAAATGGAGCTTCTCAGGAGTTCCAAAATGTGCATATGATTTAGTCCAGTGGGACTGGGAACCCTACAAATAGATGCAAATCAAATCTGACAAAATAGGAAATATGTTTCTCATAAGGAATAACCTTCATGCCTTTGCTTCTGACAAAAATGCCTCTTTGGCTAAAGCGGTCACATGTGCAGATCATTTCATTTGTGCAGACGCTCACAATAAGCTTTGTTTTAAGACATCTTGTGGCAAAATGCTTGGGAATCACTGGTTTATCAGAGAAAAGTTTCTCTCTGTATGTGTGGCTCTGCTCAAACTGATACTCCTACAACACTATACAGAAATCTTTTTCTGAGGAATGCGGTGAATGTGCACTTAGTGTAAATCTTCAACTATGTCATTAAATCATGAGTATCTGAATATTCATAATTTTTGATTCATTCTGTGTCTGTCCCCGGGAAAGTACTGTCATTTGAGTTAAAAAAAAGACTTGTAGGATTATAAAATGTTGACTTTACAAACTGTCTGAAAACAAAAGAAGAAAAATGTTCCTCTCTCTGTATAAAGATGTGTGTAAAGTATTAAGTAAAACAAGTAAAAGGCACAATAGTGTAACTCTTAAGCTAATATGCGCCTTTTTGACTCGTAGCTCAGACTTGTCTGCATGCTGATTGAAACTGTAAGGTTAATGGATTTTAGAGTAGGCGACCGCTCCACTCTGTCTCCCTGTAATATACTCCCATCAGCCACTTCATTAGGCAAACTCTCCACCACTCCAAGGTAGAAAAATGAAGTGAGAAAGTGGAATGGAGACGGTGGAATGAAGACAGATCGAGCCAGAGAAAGAGAAAGAAAGAAGATGCAATAGAAGTAATCTCTGTGGTTTAAGTTTAGATAGAGGTGACAAATACGTCGCACAACTTTAAAGTTCGGCTGCACGTGTGCACCAGGTATATGGAAGGAGACGGGTGGGCAGATGGGGGAAATAATAACATCCGCTTCTTTACCGAGGGTAAATGTCAGAGCCGTGTGGCTGCTAGTGAGACTCCAGAGAACACACACACACACACACACAGTTTCAGAAATGTCCTAGCACTCAATACCAGCCATGCTACAGTGACAAGCGCAGGCATTAAGCCTTATTAAGCCAAGGGCATTGCCTGGACACTTATGTGGTGTTAGATGGGAGAGGGAGGCAGTAAGACAGCTTGGCTCATGTTTCACAACTCCTTTGTGTGTGTGAGAGAGAGAAGGACAGAGTGCAGCAAGTTCCCCTGGCTCTACCCATCCCTCTCAACGACGAAGTGTAACACTCTGAGCCAATGGCTGTGCAAGGGGCTGAAATAAAGCCAGTGCACCAAAGCGTACAGCGACAAAACGGATAGATTGAGACCAAAATACACCAGAGCATCATATGTGGTTCAGGATTATAAGTCTTGGCATTCAGAAGGTGAAAAATAATTATTCTAACAAACACATCAAAAAAAAAAAAATTGAACGCATTGCTTGGTGGTCCGGGTTAGGGTCAGGGTGCTGCACTTTGATAGTCTCTCTCTGAAGCTAATTTGTCTTACTTCAGCTTTTCTTCTGCTGTTATCAACATTTTTTTCCTTTGCTTTATAATTTTTATGTCAACTGTGCTGTAATACTTTTTTTCTTTTTCCCCAGTCATACAGATACAGCCACTTAAAATGGCCGCCTCGTCCCTGACAGGACCAGGATGGAATCCTGACCAATTGCCAACTGATAGATGGTAGATAGATGGCCGTAATGATACTGCCCGCCTGTGACGTGGACAGCGCAACCATGAGTAGTGACGAGCGTCATCTCTATCCTGTCGCTGTGAACACATGCAAATGGTATTCCAGGAATCACTGATAGAAAGCATTTACAGAACAATCATCTTCTTTGTATTTTGTATAAACTTTATTACAAAGTTCAAATGAGGAATTTTTGCTTTTCTCATTTTAGTGTTTGTTGTTCAGCTGCTGTGCTTCATTTGCATATGGTCAGCTTTTAACGATCATGAAATAAGAGCCTTCTGCAGACAAGCAGCAACCCCCATGTGACAGTAACACCGAGTGTGTTACTGTAGTTAATACACCTGCAGTCTTTGAATTTATAACTGTAACTTAAAAAGATGCAGAAGTCATTTCTACTTGATTGATTGATCTCACAAGTCAGAACATGCCTGTTTAGTTTATTTAGGCCTCAGTCAGAGAAACAGTTTTCAGTGCAGAGCTGCGTTCATGAAAACTCCGACATCAGAATATTAGGGGTAAATGTTCTCTCCTCCTTGAAACAAATTGAAGATTTCAACAGAAACAACAAAAACTAAATATCAAGTAGGAAAACCCTAAATTTATGGAATTCACATCGTAGTATAAACTGCATTTTTTTGGTAGTCTTATAATGTTGTCGGCCACAGTGAAGACATAATGTGAAATACCAGCATGTTGATGAATGTAGTCGCATTCTGAAGGTTAAAATGGCAAAAAAAACTCTTCTTATCTTTAAATATTCTAAAAAAAAAACCTGAACGATAGATGCTTACAGTGTTTGAAACTGTTTTCTGCTGCAGTGACACATGACCTGTTACCTCCAAATGTTTCATGCATGTCTGTGTAACCAGAACAAGACATGTCGGTGGCACTAAATTAAAAGCGTCAGTGTATCTTTAAGATGGCAGCACATTTACAGTATAAAATGATTTTTATTGAATCCACCTCAGAACGTCAGCCAGCATACTGGTCTGTCCTTCAGCCAGAATTCTGGCCTGTAAATTAGCTGGACTGCCACCATTACATCCCTCCACAACCAGCTGGGAAACAGAAATGGATGCCAGGTCTTGGCTACCTTCTAAGACAGACCTACAACTATCCTTGTAGCTTTACATGAATTATTTTAATTCTCTATCATTTATGATGATTTCTCCATAAATCTATCCTCCTTATTTCCTTTCTTTTCTCATTTCTCTTTTTTTTTTGGTACAAGCTAGGACTCTCCTCTTTATAGCCCTCCCCTCCCTTGCTCTCTCTCTCCTCCACCCATCGGTAGTTCTCTGGTGGTGTCCTTGGCTGGGTCCACCTCTGGGCGAGATGATAGTAATTGAGGTAATGGAACATCGCTAAAACAGGATTAGGTACGCATACTGAGAGTGAGGGACAATGTCCCTTAATACAATTTGGGATTTCCATCGGAGCCTCAGGCTTTCAGAATCTGCTGCTTGTATTTACATCTGGGCATCGCTGCTCACCCTGATGAACCCCTGCTTTACCTTAAAGGGATACCTCAACATTTCACTAGAACTTCAGTTCTTTCCTTATGCTTCACCAAGCATGTCTTGCAAAGCTGGGGTTATGTTCATTTATTGTCAGATTAATTGTCTTTTCCTTTTTTTTAAAGAAAAAAAAAAAGAATGAGGAATGTGCCAAAGCAAATAAAAATAGAAATAATTGAGCTGTTACATGTTGGTAAAAGGTAAGCCAGTCAGTGCGGGTCAATCTGATTTTAAAGGAATCTAACAGAATGCTATTAGAAGAATCTGCAAAAAAAACTGCAACAGCTAATGCCTGTGATTGAGTTCAGTGATAAATATGAATAACTAATAAACCTAACAATTAAAGGCTTTAATATTTTCAGTGATTCGTTTGGTTGGGGCAATAAAGAAACATCATGGCTTGGGTTAAATGTTCCCCATCAAACAGTCAAATTCAGGGCTGGTCAGACTGTAACTTTAAAAAGGGCACATAAATATAGGCAATAAATCTATATTGCAGTGATGCATACATACACCTATGGAACATCTAACATATTTTATTATAACGAGTTCTGCTCACCCTTGGCCTCACTCTCTCTACACATCCTCAGTGACTCAGATACTTCGGTCTCATACTTGATACACTGACTTACTTACTTTACTATATAAAAAGTCGGTTGTGGCACGGGGAGCAAACCATACCAAAGAAAATGATTTTTAAATGGCTTCAACAGGACATTGAAGTTATTGACTTCCCTGTCATAAGCCATCCATCGTCTTCACCTCCCTCCATCTTTCCCCCATCATACAGCACTAAAGTGTAGCAGCTGTGGTTTGCTGCTTCTTCCAGCCTACTACACGTCTCGCAAGCACTTAGCCATATCATTGTTGTCGTGTGAAAATCTTGCTACCCTAATTATAGTCGCGTTTCAAGTTTGTCATCTCGGAGCAGCATGTTTGTTCGGGCTGAAGATCAGTGCCCTCTAAACGAAACCATCTTGAGACCGAGTGGGTTTAATTCAGAAAGATGAGGCGGTCAAGTTAAAAACAAGGCAATTACCAAAACCATGGTAAGAACAAAAATAAGAGTTTGGCTGCACTGCATACTTGAGTGTCATCCTATTATAGTGTCACTAAATTCCTCTAATTGTTATTTTGCCATCATTTGCTGTCTTGCCCGTGTAGCGAGTTGCGACCTGCAGCTCCTTTCTGTGCAGTCCATAGAAAAGCGATCTGTACAATCCTCCTGTCCTCCAATTATTTTCCCCTTTATGCTCGGGCCTTCTTACTAACTGGACGGCAAACAATTGGAATGCAAACAGTGGCAGCTGGTGTCCTGTCCGCTCACTGAGGGGAACGCCGCAGTCAAATAATAACATGACAGAAACTGCTCAAAAAAACGGCACTATGCTTGGAAGGAAATCAGCCACCATTAACAACTATGAGTCACCAGCTAGCTCAAAGGAACTTCCTCAAACACTGCACTTACAAGGCAAGTATGTCAATCCTATTGCAAAGAACAGATGTGTAGGCCGGGGGGAACGTACAACACCAACTACCTTGCAAGATAGGAAAAAGGTTCAGTGTTCCTCCTTCTTGCTGTTACACCGCACCCTGAAGTGTTTGTTCCCTCAAGATGGACTCAAGGACTCGACTTCTTTGACAAATGTAATGACTTTATTTCTACATTTCATACATTTTCATTGCCGTCTGCATCTGCTGGTCCAGGAGGCCTTTGACCTCATCTAGATTCTTTTCCTTACAAAAAAGAAACAGCTGTGCAAACACACAGGTAAGGAATGTTCATCGCAGCATTGCTTTGACCCTGTCTGACTGTTCACAAAACTGTTGTGTAAAACTAAGGCAAATGCCAGGATGTTTTTAGTACCACCCATGGCACTCAATGCCATAACTGCATTCATGCTTGAGTATGTTCATACTATACCCCAGTTAATCTGAGAATGTCTTGATAAAATCAATATATAACCCATGGACTATCAGCTTTCTTTGCAACAGAATAAAGTTTTCCAAAGTAAAGACAGAAACTCTGCAAAATAAAAAATATATATTTTTATCTTCAAAAGAAGGCAGATCAATCGGCAATGAAGTTGCCAGATTTATAGATGCTCAATCAAGGTGAACATCCAAATAAAATAATACATAAAAACACCTGCCAATGGCAAAGACCCACAATCTGAACTTAAAATAGCTGCGAACAAAAAGAAGACCTGACAATAATGAGCCGGTATTTTTGTGAGAGAAAGAAGGTAGAATGCATTTGAATTACCAAAAACAACAATGAATTATTGAGCCAGCCTGATTACATGCTGTGTGTGTGTGTGTGTGAGTGTGTGCCCGAGAATGTGCATGTCAGTGTGGTCCTGCTAAACAGCCATACACTGTAGGCTGATGAGCAAAAATACCAATACCGTCTGTCACTGTCTGTGTGTGCGTGTGTGTGTGTGTGTGTGTGTGTGTGTGTGTGTGTGTGTGTGCGTGTGTGTGTGTGTGTGTAGGATATATCAATACCTTCTGTCTCTGTGTTTGGAACCCCTGCTGGGCTACAGACTGTGCGATCTGCAACTCTCTCACCACTCTACTCGTGTGTGTCTGTGTGTGTGTGTCCATCCAGCCACCCATTATAGCTGCAATGTGACAAAGTTTCCTTTTCTTTCTCCTTATGGCATACACAAACACACACCACCGCTCGCTTGCTCTCTGTCTCTCATGCACACACACACACACACACAGTAATGTATCTCGTAAAGCCTGTTCTAATGACACAGCCTGGGCCCTTAAAACTGTGTTTATAAATGTAATTAAATGCACCGGCCTTTGTAGAAGCATCCAAGCACACTGTAGCAATGATCCAGTGTGTGTGTATGTGTGTGTGAGGGAGTGTGTGTGTCCATTTAGAAGACCAGTGCTCATGATGGCAGGGACAGCCTCCACTTAACCCTAAACCGCCATGGTGAAATTACAGAGCATCCAAATTACAGCACTTATGTGAGCAGAGAAAGAGAGCGAGAGACTGGGGTTTGAAAGAGGAAACTTGGTCCTGACACACAAACACACACACAATACTCAGTGACTCAGTGTGTTGACTTATACTTAAAACCCATGATGTAGAAACTTTCCTTCATCTTCTAATCTGTTGCAGATTGCTGACCTTAATCAGATTTGGGAGAATCGTGCAGATATTTGATCGATTACATCCTTTATTAAACCCATATCCTTTACAGAAATGATGGACCCATTGGTTTGTGGAGTCATGTTTGTTTGCCAGATATGGTATCAAAAAAAGCAAGCGGATGACTGCCAAAATGCAAAGGTTTACCTCTGACTGATAAACCAAGGGCACTGTCCACTTATACGATGGCAACTTATCAGTCATAAGGTAGTCACACACTCGAATCATACCCCGTATTCAATTCTAAACTACACCAACTGCAGGCTATGTCTGTGTTTCATGTAAAGTCTATGATCAGACCCTTTAGTAAATGATGTAAAAGCATTTTTTTGTATCACTTCCTATAGATGGAGTAAATAAAATACATCACGTACAGTTGTAGGCGACATTTCTTAGGCTATATCCAGGCTGACAGGCTCACTGATTTGACTGCAGCAAGACTGAAATATGCAAAATACTGCAACAATTAGAGTCCTGTCCACACGAAAAGTAAAAACAAGTTTGGGCATGAAACATTTGCTTCAACTCAATGCAAAATTATCCAGCCACTGCCCTGGCACCAAGTGTTCATGAATATAATCGATGTTCTATTCAATAAACCAAACGGCTGTTATTTCAGTCCCTAAATGGAAACCTCTTGATCACCAGTCTAGCTCACCAGTGACTGTAAGCACCACCGAAGGGCTCGCTGTGGGGAGAAGGTTTTACTGGCTAACACCAAAAGCCACAGAAACAATCACTTTTCTGGATATAGGTCACATTCAAAAGCTTACATTATGTAACAGTGTTCTGAATGGTGACGCTAACTTATGGCATTCATCAGGTGAACCAATTAGAGGTAGACTGCATTTAACAGAATACTAAACAAGGATACTTTCAGACACTAGAGTCACCTTTTAATGAACGGTTAATGCAGTTTGACTTTTCAGTTGTTCTGAGATTTCCATGACTATGTCAAACAGGTAAAAACAACCAAACAAAGAAATACAACATAGTGTGGTGACCCTGACAGGCCAAATGCACTGTCAGGTATTAAGCATGTACTTCTGCTGTGTTTTCTGTGCTTTCTGAACATGTCTGCAGCTGTAGTGCATTTGACCTCTCAGGGCCACCATACTCCCCTTTGGTGTCTGAAAATCGATAACATGTGGATAAAGCAAAATCCAACCATAACCCTGGATCGTTCACCTTTGATTTGGTGAAAATTAGGAGGTTCACATAAAATCCATCAAAAAAAATGTAGGGAAGTGCAATCCAATGGATATGCTGTCAGCTGGTTGTTCATAAAGTCACTAAATGATCTGAACTAAACATTTAAAACACTGTTCAGGGAGTCTGAGGACAGCGGGAAGCTGTAAAGACAATTTAAAGTCTCTCTGTCACAGGATCGTCTGTCAAATATTCTCAGTCATTCAGTGATGTGCAGCTGTGATTCAGTAGGTTAACATAAATGATTGATCAGAATAGGTTGATGTACTTTTTCTTAAAAAATACACATGCTTTGTTTTCCCTAGAAACACACACACACTCATGTGTAAAATCTCTGATGAGATAAGAGCTCATGCTGAGAAGAAGCAGATTTTCTCTAGTGCCACAAGCAAGAGGTTGGTGGTCACTAAAGGCACACGCACACACACCTACACACACGCACGCACACACACACACACACGCACACACACACACTGGTGTATATACACAAAGCCAGTCTGGTATTGAGTGATCTGAGGGACCTGCAACAGCTGCCAAGTAGGACAATTTAGTCATCAGTGTGTGTGTGTGTGTGTGTGTGTGCGTGTGTGTGTGTGTGTGTGTGTGTGTGTGTCTTGCGGTGACCACAGTGGGAGATCACTCTGAGCCGAGCAAACACCTCAGCTGGCCGGAGGCCCTCACACACTATCACGCACGCACACAACACAGCACTTTGCTTCCTCTCTTCATCTAATCCCTCCTATGTCCAGTCGGCTTCATCCCTCCATCTGTCCATCAACACTGCATACAGGTGGCTGTCCTCACTCTTTCTACCCCGTATCACTCGATCCCTCCATCCCACTTTTTAATTTTTCCTACACCTTGATTCCGTTCTCTGCCTGTCTTCTTCCCGACAACATCAAAATAAAAATTAGAAAGGGAGGGGAGGGCAAATCCATGGAAATTAAGGAGGTGGTGTGTGAGCAGACACAAGAGGAGCACGATGAGAGCCTAAAACACAAAGAGCCCCACACAAACCCTAAGCGCCCACACACATAAAAATTTACACAAGATGTGGACAAGCTGTGACTCGACTGAAGAAGCTGCCAAAAGCCTTTCGCTCACCTATTCTTTCACTCCCTTACACTTTCCCTACTCGATTTCCTCCCTCTATCCTTCCATCCCTCCCCTCTTTTAATCCCTCCATCTTCCCCTCCCAGGTGGGAAGCACTCAGCGCCGTCTCTTTAATTGTATTCATCCGACAAGGCCAATCGATAGAGGACATATTTAATACAAATTTATGACTATCAGCCATCAGCGATAAAAAGCCTTTTTTTTTCTCCTTCCAAGATAGCTCTTGCTTGTGGTGAAAGAGAGAAAGGGGGAGGAGGAGGAGGAGGAGGAAGAGGAAATACAAGCCATCCTGCTTTTAACACAAACAGCCTCCCACAGTCTCACTGTCCGACCTTGGAGAGATATGGTTTAAGCTGTAGGAAAAAACATGAGAATTCAAGATTTTTTTTCCTTCTTCTTCCTTTTTCCTTTTCAGAAAAAGCTTTAACTTCAAGAGGGTCTCGGGTGTATTTGGGAGTTTTTTGGGTTTTTTTTTTTTTTGTAAAGGCATTTGATTTTTAGTGCACAGTTCACAAGAGGATTTCAGAATGGACTCCGGCGCAGCAGCAATTTTTGGCAGGCACAATAAATAATTATATCGACTGGTTATTTTCAGATTTGAGTGTGATAAACTGCTCCTCCACTGGGGGAAATTACAAAAACAGAAGCCGAGTGTGCCATTAAGATAGCAACATGATATACTTTACATTCTCAGGGTTGAATAAGTTGCGTTTTAAAAAGGCCATTTCTGGCTATTTCCACAAATTGCTGCCTCGTGAACTCGTGAAAGAGGACAAGTCGTGCGTTTGTGGAGAGTTCAATATTACATTGCCTATCAAAGTTTCAAGGTTTGCCCACTGTTCTGTTACTTTCAGAGACAAACAGCAAAAAGGAGTGTTGCAATGAGATAAAGCACGAAGACAAACTCCCCTTCAGCACTCCTTCACAGCCCTGTCTACTTAACAAACACTGTAGGCTTGATTCATTAGCGCTGCAGTCACTACACCCCGAGAGCTCTATCGATCCCCCCCAGACGTTTTCTACAGGCTGTTGGAAAAAAAAGACGAGCAGAGAAAGATGGAGAAACCGAGGAAGGGCAGAAGAAGAAGGGAAAAAAAGCCAAAGAGACAGGCTGAATATATGGCTCTGTTAATACGGAGCGAGCAGCAGTTTACCTGCCTCTTTAAATTCATTCTAGTGTGCGAGGCGACTGTGACGGCGCCCGGAGAGAAAAGCCCCCCCACTCGTCGCCAAAGGAAATCTTTCTCTCTCCAAGAGAAACAAGGTGTGCATGAGCTGGAACTGAAGTCAGAGGATGGAGAGATTTTGTGGGGTTTGTGTGAAACCACCAGTCAGATACATTGGAAACGCAGTGAGGGTTAGTATTTTGGGGGGGTTGACTCCTCCTCAGTGAGAGAAAGTTTGACCCTGGTTCACACCCCCGAAAAACTTTTTTTTTATATAGCATAGTGTCAGCTTTCAATCATCAGAGGAGCTATGGTAATTCTTTAATGCACACACACAGGGTGAGTTTTCTGATAAGGAAGCAAACTGATCAAACCCGCTGCCCCCCCCCCCCCCACACACACACACACACACACACACACATACAGTGTGAGTGTGAAGACAGTGTGACAAAAAAAATCTGATTTCTGTCGAGTAAGAACAACCAACATATGCATTATTCATCACAACGTTTACCACCATTTACCCTGTTTTAGACTTTACAAGCTGCATTTAATGCTTCATAGCTTTTAAAACGTTATATTTGCAACATTTAAGACATTTATATAAGACTTTATGAATTGTTGTAAGCAGGGGTATACACTTCTACTATTTTCATAAAGCATTAAACTTTGTTAATTAATAACAAATTGATAGTTAATTAAACTGTAGTTAAAAATCCTTTTCCCCACTACTAACCAATGGTGAAATAATCTTTTATAATTCTTACTTATTAGTTATTAATAGTTTGTTCAACCATGTGACTCACAGGACACAGAGGCCTGTTCACCTTCTCTAACTGTTTGGTGTAAGCGTTACACTTTCTTGGTTGGACTCTGGGAAAAGTTACAGTTTGGGTTCAAAAGTAACCAGTAACAGAAAAAGATCCCTCTGAGTATCTGACAGGCTCGTAGATCTGTACAGTAACATTTAGTAATAATTAACAAACACTTTATTATATCATCTCTTATTGGCTTTGACACATAGAAATATCTTGAATTGTTTTTATACATGCAATATAACATTACTTTATGTATACAAAATATCTATATAAACAGTATTATGTTATAAGAATATAACTGTTTGTCACCTAAATATAAACCTATAGAACTGCATTATTATTTTGATATTTTATATTTTTAGTCCAAAAACTAATAACAAAGGTAAGCACTGACTATTGACTATTAGCACAACCATAAGCATAATTATTATTAATTAGCTTTTTACTGTTTATTAACACCAACACAATTTAATTAAGTTTAATTAACTATGAGCTTTCAATTTATAACTGAGGTTATTATGAAGTGTTAGGGTTATGAAAGGCTGCTGTAACATATAATGTAATAAGGGTTAAAAAGCCTTGGAAATAGTAATATGTTGCTGAATTACGATATTCATGTATTTGTGTTAAATAATTATAGTTACAGTTTTATACCTTTCCCCATAATACAACGCCTCACCTGTTCATTTACATGTGTAATGTAAATGTGTATGTAAAACAATATTTTTACAAAAGGAGAATGTGAGGTTGCAACCCTCTGAAACTTCTGTCATGTAGGATGTAAATGTGCATAAGACACTTATTTTTATACGCAAGAATTGAAATGCAAAATCAGATGTTATATCACAAAAAAAGAATACATCTCCGAAAGCCACCACACCGTCTCCTATATTGTGTCACCACTGGGGCTGTGAAAAATGGTTCCAGCATGCCGGTGACCGGTCAGCACCTGCGTGAGCATATGGTACAGACAACATTTCTGAATGATAAAAGACTTCTGTTAGTGTGTGAAACGGTATTCATTTCTGCATACACAAACATGCTCACGGACACACACAATGACATATGCCTGGGGCCAAGCCACCAGCGGTGGACAAAAAGGCCAGTAAATAATTGAGAGGTGTGAAAAGCAAAGCAGAGCGGGAAAGGAGAGGGCGATGGGCGGAGCTACAGTACATGTGGAGCTTTTTTTCTGCTGATCTCGTCAACTTTGAGTGAAATAAGTGCAGTTCAACATCTTGTTGTCTGCAGCTTTGTGTGTGTGTGTGTGTGTGTCTAGGTGTGTCTGTGTGTGCTGTGTTGGGTCCAAAGATGCTCCATTAGTGATTTGGAAAGTGGTGTGGGGGCCTGGCATTCCCATCAGGCCCAGTATGGCCTAAGTGCTGCACCACACACCCTCCCAAACCCTCACCAACCCCACCCTCATGGACACAGCCTAGATATGGGACCCACTCCAGCCCCCCTTCCTCCCAACTCTCCACCAACCCTTATCCCACCTAGTGGGACAACCTAGTAGCGCCTCTCAGTCCAAAACACCACACACATACACACACACACTTATTCATGGTCCACTAATGACCAAACCCAAACAGCTCCCAAACAACTCTAAAAAGCTATTAGGAGAGGGCATTTTGATGAGGAAGTGATTTTTTTATATGCCATTAAAAGCCATGGATAAAATGGGCGTTCGCGTAAATACAGCCACAGGTCGGAAGGGGATAGCCAAACAAGGATAATTGAGAAACCATACTTCCCCCCCGAGATAAAGGTAAAGGAGTGTCCACATGTTGCTCTCTGTTAGTGAGGAGCAGTTGGCCAGTAGTTTCCTCTAGTTTTAAACATACTTTTTATGACCTTTTATTCTTTTTACCAATTAATTGTGAATTTGCATTTCTTTTCATTTTTTTAACTCTTAAGCTCGCTCTTCTTCACTGTTGCTGGGGGGCCTTAAATACTTGCCCTCCATGGCCTCATAATTCATGAGATTTGTTAAAGTTGCCTTATTATGCTCATTCCCTGGTGTATATTTGGGGGGGGGGGGGGGGGGTAGGATTAGCTTTGCATAATTCACAGTTACAAACAATCCTTATTTAGTTTGGTGCAACCCCTTTCATGAAACAAGCTCCTTTAGCTCCACCCCCTTTCCCTTTAAGCTAACTTCTTTCTGATTGGCTGTGTCCTCGAGATGACCGTATGACCACAGTGTTTGTTGGAGACGTGATAAAGGACCTCATCACACTTAAAATTTGCATTTGACATTTTATAATTTCCATGGATGGATTGTAGTGATAGTGGTGCATAATTCTGCATAGAAATTGTCCTCACCTTTTAACTGTTCAAGTGAAGAAACTCAGTCACAGAACTGAGTCTGTCATTCAACTCAATGACAAACTTAAAAGTGAAGTTCCCTGAAGAATGCTTCCCATGCACAGACACACCTGCGCTCAACGCTAAATGATTCAAAGCATTTTAGTGGCGTTTTTAGAAACATCTGTCTGTTTGTCGATTCCTTTGGACTTACTCTATACACAGGACCTTGAACATCTGTGTTTTTTCCGGATTATGCACCCCTCCTTTATTATGATTTGTTTTATTTTGTAAGAAGTTTCACCAAATTTGGATTATAGCATTTTAAATCCTCTATAAAAAGCATTGTGTAATTGTAGCATTTAATACCATGTAGTTAATAAGCTGTCCATCTAAACCCAAGGCGCAGCAACTCCAGCAGCTCCCGACAGGGAGAAAAGAATTCTGGTTCCAGGATAAACAGGTTCTGTTCCTCACAAGTGGATAGCTTTGGGAATCTCGTCAGCTCATGCTCAGACATGATTTAAGGCTGAACTCTCCGCGACACAACTTTTTCCTAGAAGGAGATGGCGAGCTTGGTGTAGCCGTTTATTGCTATCCCTCCTCTTCCTTTTCTTTTTGCACCTTAATGTTTTTTAACCCGTTTTTTCTCTCAACCATCTCCTTTAGAACAGATGAGGGACGAAAGAGGAAGACAAAACACTGGTCATCATCAAGAAAATACACCTACACACACCTACATGTTCACACACACAAACATACACACTCCTGGCTTATTCAGCTTTATCAGCAGGTCATTCAGCACTTCAGCAGTATTTGCACGGCCTCGTGATAAAAGAAAGAACACAAGTGAGAGAGAGGAAACATTCAAGAAGCCTCTGGGCTCAACACACACACACACACATACACACATAGAACGCACAACATTAAGGGTAGGATATCTTTCTCCTTCTTGTTAGCTTTTAATAACCCACAAGGCCATCATATTCATAACAGCTATTAGGCAATCTTTAGAAAAATGCTTCCTGATGAGAAGGTCAGTCAGCCTATTAGAAAAGCCTATTGCTGTTTTTCTGATCATAAATCCAGCAGAGTGGCCACACGTGAAGAAAGAACTCCTCATTAGAGCCACCAGTTGCTACCCTGAGTGTCATAATGACATTAACCTCTATTACTGCTCTGAAGAGTCAGTCAGAGTCTTTGTGCTTTACTTGTGCAGACAAAGCATATGAAGAACATACAAAACATGAAGCCTTCTCATAGATTAAACTCCCATACAGGTTGGGCCATGTCTACTTAATGTCATTTTACCAGAGTACTGCTAATTTGATAGTACTCAACACCAATGGATGAGAGTATGAACAGGACCATGTTACCACAAATATTACTATTACTTTAAAGTAAAAAGTGTGAATATCTTTTTTTGCAAAACAATTATTCAACACAAATGATATTTAAACCCTTAAAAATTCTCTGCACTGATTTTCTGATTAAATATTTAGATTTTCCTACAAAAACTAACATTTCCACTTCAGAATATAAAATAACTTTTATTTTTCATTTGTCACAGCAGGAGCGGTACATGTGTTGGCTCATCTTAACAGGTTTTTCATCTCACTATTAATGACACCTGATTTCCTCGCTGTGACAAATGTCTTTAATGAAAGAGGCATTTGAAGAGTAAACTTTTCGTTTGAACTGTTTTCCATTAAAGGACAAGTTGCCGTGAAGCCTCCTTGAAGTGTGTTATTTAGAGTAGAGTGACAAAGACACTGCTCACAGAGGGGGAGTTTTCTGTGGATTGGATTGGAGGGGAAAAAACCCTCAGATCTTATATAGATATCATAATATTCTGTACATATTGATCCCTCTTTATTTAACCTACATGCCTGTTTTCTATATGGAGGCCATATAGCAATGTGTCAGGTACACAAATTAATATTTCCTTAACGACAAACTTTAGTTTTACTACAGGGCAGAAGCTCCCTGACCTTGTAAAATCATGCACCACTTCTCTTTAAATCAGTTATACAATTGCTATATTTTCTCAGACCTGCTACCTGTAAGCCATACTCCTCTCTCTCTCTCTCTCTCTCTCTCTCTGTCCATCTAAGCCCCTCCCTCTTTTGCTTTTTTCTCATTCCCTGCAGCTGAGCCTTGTAAATCAAGTTGAAACATAACTCTGCATATGAGAGTGTGTGTGTGTGTGTGTGTGTGTCCATATACTGCATGCTGCCTACTAACCACTGCCAAAAAATGTGTCCCAACCGCCCCCTTCTCACCTCCCTATATGTCTCTGCCTATAGGAGGAGGAAGAGCCAGAGGGGACGGAGGCGTGCGTGTATGTGTGAGCGTGTGTGGGATTAAGTTTGGCGCTATCTTTCAGGGTCACACGGGTTGAAGGAACATATCCTGGACGCTTATCTCGAGTGGTGCAGAGAGACAAAGTAACCACACGGTCTGCAGGTCTTCATGTAGAAAGAAAGAGTAGTTGAAAATAAACAGCCACTTTATTTCATCGTAGGAGCAGCTATAAAATTCCATCTGAGCATAAATCTAAGTAACATCAATCTCTTTCAGCAAGTTAGGCACTGGTGATAGATACAATAACCAGATCCAGCAAATTACATACCTAAACAATAAAGGTATTTCATATTAATCAATCAAGTCCAATAAGGCCATAAAGCAGTTTCCACACTCATTTCCAAGGATGCCCAAATTCCCTTAGTCAAAGCATTAAAATCCTGCCTCGAACACAATTTTCACAAACACGTGCCCGCTTCAGTTTTGCTAAAGAATGAGGCCATGTCTGTTTTCTCCAGTCTGCAGGGCAGAACTGTTCGATTTGAAAAGCCAACACAACATACTGCAGCATCGACTGAGTACAGGATTAAAAAGCAGTAAAAGTGACTAACACAAAATAAGTGGAATTAGGTTTTTAAAGACAGACTGCTGATGGTGTAAATTGCACACCAGAATTCATAAAAACAACGACACGTGACACATTTTCTGCCGTCATACCACATAACCCAGTGTGAAGTGTGCTGTGGCAGCAGCTCTTGAAAACAGATATGCCATTAGCTTGAAAGTGCCAGAGTCCTGAAACATGGATAATACACATTTCAGGACTACTCTGTCTTTGTCAGAGTGCTCAGGTAAAGGAAGAGGAGGCTGGTTCAGGTTCTTTTAGTAAACATTAAAATTCTCAGAATCACATCCTGTTATGCGACAATAGGCTCGCCCATCCATGGTGTCGTTTTTCTTCTTTGAATGTTGGCTCATCAGAGCAACGCACAGGAAACCAAAATAATAACCAAAAAGGGGGCTTTTAAAAGTATCAAGCAAGCAAATAAATGAATAAATATGCTATCTTTTGAGTTCACTTTTCACCCCCTTAAAAAAAACACTGTATGTAAACCAAAATGTTTAAATACTGAGACAGATTTTTTTTTAATTTTCTGCAACATTTGTTGTTTTTTCAAAATGAAATTGATTATATTGATATTATTTCATGACCTATGTAAATCACGCTTAAAAGTATAATTTCAGACTACTTGTAAATGTTGGATATATACTATTCTGTTGAGTTGTTTCGTTATTTTTTCCCCCACTGTGTTATAGTTTTTACATTTATGATAGAAGAGCAACGCAGTAACACCTTGAGTGAAGTGGGTGGTTGAGTTATTGATTATCACTGAAGTAGCATAGATAGGAGTGAGCAGAGTAAGAAAGAAAAAAATAAACAGATCATAATTTTCTTGCCGGGTATTAATGTATTTGTTTTATAAACGATAAGCACAGCGAACAGTTACTGCAGCATTTACTGTGAGGTAAACGTTACTTCTGAGTGCCTAAAATAACGGACACACGGTGCATAAACCCCACTATGAACAAAGTCGTGACTGAAACAAAATTGGAGCAGACTTGATAATCAGTGAAACTGAACTGTAATAAAATAGTGTAATCAGAAACCTTTGAATTCTAAAAAACATTTGAATTTTAAATCATCAGCTTAAAAAGAAAAAAACAAGGACATCAATAGCCTCAGACAAGTTGAGTTCTGCCAAATTCTTTGGGGTTACAGTGCGGTTTTGGAGGCCCCTTTAATGCATTTGGCTCTTCACCTTGTGCCTGGTAGTCCTTTTCAGTAATCAGTCTTCCCCTTTGTTAGAAGACTGTAAATATCACAGCTTGTGTTTACTGAGCTTGCACTGCCTGACTGACTAGTGTGCCGTGTACGTATAAATGTTTGAGAACTTCTGAGACTGAGTTCTGCTTCGGTTGCTGCTGTGGCATCCCTCACAGGCTCGCAATAACACTGTCACTGGTCAGTTTTGTTTTGTTTTTTTCGTTTTTTTTAAATGTCATACAGTCAACCGTGTCAAAGACGTGAGCCACGGTGTTTCTGTTACTGTAATACAATGTAAATGTAGTGTTCTGAGAAAGACTAATGTGGTGTCAACTTGTGATTACAGCTCTCGTGTTAAAATATGTTAAAAAGAGACCAGTTTTAACCCGACTCTGGCACGACAGAGCTGAGTAATTTTTATGCAGAAACAGTGTGAATGCAGCTATATTCTTTATACGTTGCCGAAACTGTGCGGGAGATAGAATGTGTGTGTGTGTGTGAGCGAGGGGAGAAAGTGTCAAAAGCATGCCATATTTAGGCCAGACTGGCACGGAGCGAAGACACCGACTAACTGTTGCTTTTCACACATCGTGCCGACTCTTTCTACCATCTGCCCTCCCTCTTTGTCTCACTGAGCGTCTGTACGTCGTTCTCCTTTCCTCTGTCACTCCTTCCTAAACTGACGCTCTCTGTCTGGCTGATAAAGTCTTGGCTATAACCTCCCACCACCTCCTTCCTTTCTCTTCTGTCCATTAAAAGAGCCTCAAGGTCTCAACAAGGCAGCAAATATATCTATTAAAAAAAAAAACTGACGGCCATCATAGCTCTGTTAATGCACTCTCTGGCCTTAAAATGGTTCCTATTTGAATCTTTTCCCGACAGAAATGGTGTTATATCAGGAGTGAAAGGCAGCGACTAAGTGCCAATATGTGTCAGAGGGCTGGTGGCTGCAAAAAGAAGAAAGAAAGACACTGGGAGAATCGTTCTCATGGTCTGCTGGTATATTTAGACTAGACAACCAGAGCACGGAACACAAACCACCGTGACTCACACACACAGCGGAGAGATTACAGACACACACATATGCACAGACACAAATACACTCATTCATACACAAATCATGCTCAAATCAATCCCGTCGCACACAGCCACGTTTCGCCTCAACGGCCTTTCGCATTTCTCACTACCCGTTTTCGTCAGGCCTGCAGCCAGATGTTCACGCACAGGTGAAAAAGAGGAAGTGACCAGTATGAGTGATAATACTTGGTGGGGCAGGTGTCAGTGCGGCTGAAGTTTTGAAGCTCACTGGTACATTCGGGTTCCTAAAGCAGCTTGGACTTTACATTATTTCCTTTCAGGCATGTTGCAGGGATACAGTTCAGACTGGCTTACCATAATTGGAGCTACAGATCCAATATATGGACACAGTTACCATTTTACATATTTGAAATCAAAATTTCCCCTCTAAAGCACCCCGTGTTATAAATGTATCCTGTTAAATGCTCCAATTTAGCATCAGAGAAAATATTACTGATGACATCATCACAGAGTTATTTTCTCCAATTTGATGAAGCTCCTCCAGACACACAGACGTAAAAAATCAATTTATTATAAAATGTAAAATAAAATTCAAATTCAGCTTTAGTTACAGCCGATCAACTGACCTCAGCGTTAGCCCACATCAGCTCACCACTGACACAACTGGCAAATCTCAGAATCGGCTTCTATTTAAACTGCACATCTGCAAGCTGCTCTGCAACCCACTTCTTTCTTTTAACTAAAGTGGTCCGAACTAAAATACAGTTCTGGTCCCAGTACCACTCTTCTCATTACTAATCCACACTAACTAGAAGCAGTTTGCTTAGATTTTCAATTCTGTCTACTAATTAAAACCATGAGGTGAAGCTGGAAGCTTTTTGAAAACAAGTAAGTGGACGTTTATGAGGGCTTTTTTTTTAAAGAAAAATGATTTTTCAGGAGCTAACTACGCATTAAGTCTACCCAACTGCAGTCCATTTAGTGTTTGAGGCTCAAAAACACAAGCATATGGAAAGTGCAGATTTCACTGAAGACGTCATTAAACATTAGCCTGAATGGTTTTCTGTATTTGTCCGACCTTTGCTTAGTGCAGTTTTTTGTTACTTATCGGTCTGAATGTGGTATCTGTGATCGGGATGGGCTCTAACTCAAACTGTACTTACATTATGCTCCACTTACGGAACCTGAAGGTGTAGATTTGGCTCATTAGCACCAGCAGAGTGGAGCTCAGCACCAGTCTGACAGCAGCGGTTGAAAACATTAGCATTCCACATGCTAACAGCAAGCGCTCCTGTAACCGTGGCCGGAGACCGACGGCCAGCGGTTGGGGGGCCGTGTTGAGCTAATAAAGTCTGTTAATTTAATTGGGCATTGGGTCAGTATGTCTGTCAGTGTGTGTTTGTGTGTGTCTGTGTGTGTGTGGCTATAGCTGGCTAACCCCACCAGATGAGCCTTCACCCCAATCACAGCCCCCTTTTCTGCTGGCAGCCTGCCGTTCGACTTGGCAGACACACACTCGCGCGGGGTCTGGTGTGCATGTGTGTGTCTGTGACTGTGTGCGCACGCATGCATGTGCGCTTGAGCCCGTGTGCGATTGCACAAGGGAGAGAGGATTATAGATGTTGAACATACACACGCAAATGAGCACAGGGCCTGACTGGTCTGCATGGCGTGTGTGTGTGTGTACGTGTGTGTGTGTTGTAATAAAGCCAGCAATGTTTTACTGGCCCGCTGACACAGTGCATAAAAAGATCAGTGGGCCAAATCCATTAGTAGTATAATTGCATTACATGGTAAATATTCCTAAAAGGTCAATATCTCCATTTGAAACATCACCATCATCACAGAGGGCTGCAAACGAAACAGGAATTCTGGGATTTTACAGAAGCTCGGGCCACAAAATTACACTTCTAGGCATCTATTATGGAAAAGATTTGGCCGGCAGGGCCGATTTTCCACCTCAAAATGAGTGAGCGTCAGCTTGTGGCAGTCCAGCTGATGATTGTTTAACATGTTGAGGATCTGAATTTGATTTTAATACTCCGAAATTCAAAATTTCATAACCAATATCGCCAGTGGCGCCCGGTCGCTTTTCACTCGGGGGATTTAATTGAAGTGATCTTGGACTGAAAATGAGCACGGGAAAGAGAGAGAGCAAAGCAGACAGAGACAACGGGAGTGTGGGCGAGCGCGAGACGGCAAGCGTGTGTGAGGAGCTGAGAGTGAAACTAACTTAATTTGGTGTTTATGTAAAGTAAGTCTGTGCATGTGGAGCGTATCAGAGATCTATTTTCAATGACGACGAGGGATTAAGACGCTGTTTGGGGGCTGTATGCAAAATCTTTTCCTTTTTTTAACTACTCGGGAACTCACTGTATAGCTACATAATTTTCCACATGCATATGAATGAGATTAATGATAACAATGAACCAATGAAAAACCACATCTGGTAGACAATTACAAGTGTCACAGCCCTTTTCTAATTTCCAGATATAACACCCTATGACATAAGAGTATGTGAAAGCGGGGGATGAGTGAAGCGATGTTGAGGAGACCCTGCAGAGTAATCACTCGCTCAAGCAGGAATTGAATGCATAGCCTCAGCTTGATAGCATTCTGTCCTGACCAACAGCAGCGAGCTGCCCTGTGCTACTATATGAAGAAGAGGCTCATGTTTGGATGGCAGGGGGACCATTGTTACACACTGTGACAGGCTTGTACTAATAAACTGCAAATTCATATTTGAGGACAAAAATAATGCGTGAACAAGGCTTCCTGAAGATGCCTGCAAAGAAACAGTTATATTAAAGCAGCTGCTGGCTAAAAATTTGTGCCCACACTATTATTTTGTGTAATTTCCACATGCTCGAAGGGCATTTCATACCAGAAAACATAAAACTAGAGTGTTTGCAGGTGCTACGCCATGAGAGACGAATGAGAAAGTATTTTTAGTTTTGTGAATAGGCACTTTATATTGTAAGATTAAATCCAACAGTATTAGAAAGAAGCCCCAACAATCAGATGATCCTACTCCCCATGAGTGTTTGGCGAAAGCGGGAAGGAAAAACTCCCTGTTAAAAGGAAGAAACCTCCAGCAGAACCAGGCTCAGGGAGGGGCGGCCATCTGCCCAACCAGTTAAAGGTGAGAGGAGAGAGAAGAAGAAGCACTCAGTGCATCATGGGAAGCTCCAGGGTCACCTGATCCAACCCTAATTACAAGCTTTCAAAAAAGGAAAGTTCTAAGTCTCATCTTGAAAGTAGAGCGGGTCTGTCTCTGAATCCAACCTGGGAGCTGGTTCCATAGAGGAGGGGCCTGAAAGCTGAAGTCTCCCATTGTAATTTTAAATACCTTATGTAAGTGAGCCAGCAGTCTGGGACGTGTCTTTAAGATAAGATGGGGCCTGATCGTTCAAGACCTTGTATGTGAGGAGAAGGATTTTAGATGAAATTCTGGAATTAACAGGAAGCCCCACAAACCATGTTTATTTTCACAGGCGCACTGTGTACTGATTCGAGCACAGCGGGCTTGACTGACTGACTCGCCAACACTGTCTATGTCATTAAAAGCAATATCTGACATAGTTGCATCATCGACTTCAGAGAGTGAGAAGGCAGATGGAGAAGAAAGCAGAAAAAAGAAAAAAGAAACAGGAACACAGAAACACACAGAGGCAACAAAAAAGACAACACATACTGCACGGTATGTTCACTCAAACACACACATAGCCTCCAGGCTATTGTCCTCCACATTTAGGTCACACCGAAACTAACAGCTTCACACACACACACACACACACACGTTCCCCAGGAGGTTCTCCTCACCTGCAAAGAGGCCAGTTTGGACACAGTGTCAAAGATTAAACCTGTGTTTTATCTCAGAGAAGGGGGCTGCCTGGGGGAGGGGGGGGGGGAGTGCGTGCATGTGTGTAGGTGTGTGTGTGCGCTTATGTGTGTTAACTCAGTCCGCGTTCACTAGAGGGCAGAGGGTCACTGGAGAATACACTTTTTCACTGACACACGCACACAGAGCTGCCCTTCTCTGTGTGCGCGGTCAAGTAGAAAGGTGGATCTGTGTCAGGTAGCAAGGGTATTTACTGTTACTGAGACAAGCAGGCCGAGAAAACACAAACACAGCAGGGGGAGAGAGTGAGGGCGAGTGGGGCGAGCGACTTAGAGGAAAACTGGAGGAAGAAGCAAAGGAGAAAGTGGAGAGGGAAGAGGACGGCTCGCGATGCTTCTCGAGCCTTTCAGGGGCTAAAAAACCAGCGCAGCCGTGTGCAGCATCAGAGACTTAAACAGGTGGAAACAAAGCACATCAGACTACTCTACACTGCACTTTAATAAGTACACATGTTAACGCCAAAAAACACACTCAAGCAGCAGATGTCTCACAGTGGTGGTGCAGGAGAAGCAGGTGGGAAAAGGTGTGAGCAAAGATCTGACACACTAGAGTTTTAGGGAGGAAAGCAGGGTTGGACGTCCTGCGTGTGGATGATGAAGCAGACTCTATCACAAATTAATTAGAGTGCGACCCAAAAACAGCACACAAAAAACCCCTGCACACACTCCTGACCGCTCTACCATAATAACGTCCTACATGTGCACCGCTTTCCCGTCCAAATCAGCTCTTATATATCAAGAAACCACGCTCTCTTAACCTCCATTAACAACTCTGTCTGCTTACCGCTACACTTAATTCACTCCTCGAATCTTTGCTGAGCCTTCATAGAAACATTTTATTCTACTTCTGTTGTTCTTTGCGTGCTTTCGCAGCGTTTTTCTTTTTGCTGGTATTTTCTTAAGTTGCAATTCATTTGATCTCTCAGGGCCACTGGAAATAAATCTGCTTTTATAGCATTGAGCTAAAATTATTAGTCAAGTAATAGATGGATGTTTGAGCACAAAAGCAACGTGCAACAAATGAAAATGTCCAAAAAGCATGTTGGGTCTAACTTCTCAAACATGAAGAAATGCTGCTTTTTTGTTCTAGGTTGGTATAAAGTCAGATGAAACATTAAGTATTTCATTTTAACTTCATATGCCAATTCAATTCAATTTTATTTATACAGCGCAAAAACCACAACAACAGTCACCTCAAGGCACTTTATATTGTAAGGTACATACAGAGAAAAACCCAACAATCATATGACCCCCTATGAGCAAGCACTTTGGTGACAGTGGGGAGGAAAAACCCCCTTTTTAACAGGAAGAAACTGGCAGAACCAGGCTCAGGGAGGGGCGGGGCCATCTGCTGCAACCGGTTGGGGAGAGAGAAGGACGACAGAGAGAACATTATAAATACAGAAAACAATCGGATGAACCAGCGCTGTAAACTCTCCTTCACTGCATCGTGAAATTAGTTGGACTTTCATGTCAATGGTGAAAGGCCTCTCAAAACAAGGCTGCCAACAAAAATCTTCCCTGACTGCTGGGTTTGTATTATCTGTGCAGACTCACAAAAGCAGAGACTCAACTTGGGTCAAAAGTGGACAACAGGAAGGTGGTTAAAGAAATAAACTTTTCTGTTTATACATAAAAAAAATAAGGTTGTATCCTGAACAAGCCCTGGAGACAAAAAAAAACTCTGCGCATCCCTGAAAGGCCTTTTTGTTTATCTCTCACTTTGCTTATTTATTTATTATTTCTGCTTTCCTGCCATGCGGCCGGGGGAGAGAAGGACCACAGGTGCTCGGGTGAATCCGATGGACATCTGCAATTTATCATTCATACGCCACTGATGGCAGGCCGGGCCGAAATATGGCACGGTAAACACAAACCATAGATCATTCACGGACACAGATACACACAGACAGGCGCCGACGCACATAAACACACATCCGTGCGCATGCACCTACCTAAAATGCATCTTTGAAGACAGATGCTTTTATGCATTCACAGAGCTGGACACGGGTCACACTACAACATGTTTCTTGCAGCGTGGTGTAGATATCTTTTTCTTTCCATCTCCTTCCGCTTTATCTTTGTCTCTCTTTTGGGAGCGCTCGTCCCCCTCCTTCACTTCCATATCTCCTTGTTGATTTCTGGCAGGCCAGGCACTTAAAAGCGTAGTCCCACCACCCTCCTATTAGTAAAATAGTACTTTTGGCTTTCTAATTTGCTTTGTAACGCGTAAAGAGCAAGATTTTATTTCTCTTGAACAATTACTGCTTCCTTCTCTTTGGAAGTCAGAATACAATCCAACTGACTTCTGACCTTAGTTCAGTCTTTCCTTTTGTTTAGTCATGCATAAATAAAGAGATGATAGCATCCCACCCAGAAAAAAAATAGCTCCTATATAAACTTTCCTCCCTTAAATGCTCCCTGCCTCCAAACTTTTAATCCAGGCTTTAGAGGGATATATCACAGTGGGACATCACTGCTGGCCTGCATCTGCCAGAGTGAGCTTGGAGCTGATTTCTGTGTTTACATAAGATTAGAGCACAGGGAGAAAAGAAGGTGGCCGATATGGTAGCTCCAAGCCAAACAGCTCTCATTTCTAATGCAGCAAAAGCTGCCATAAACAGCCTGCAGGAGGGAGGGGGGCTGAGGAGTGATGTAGCCAAAGGTAGGACCAGTGAGTAACACCACTTCCAAGCCTGAGGGTGTGTGTGTGTGTGTGTGTGTGTGTGTGTGTGTGTGTGTGTGTGTGTGTGTGTGTGTGTGTGTGTGTGTGTGTGTGTGTGTGGGCACGATGGCCTGCTTATTCTGGATTTGCAGCAGCGGTCACTGATCTTAGCCACACTTCCAACACGGCGATATAAAAACCCGCATGAGAAAGCCCTACTCAGGTGTTTTTGTCAAAATAGCATTTAAGGGTATAATTGGAAGGATTTAAGAAGTGTACTTTTTTTGTGAGAAAGAATTTACTTGTGATGGATTAAAGCTGAAAATTCCAATGTGCATCATTGGCAGGGAGGTGTACAGAGGTGGGGGTACTGTGACTGCGGCTCAGCCACCGATTCAAAAAGGCAACAAATTAAATGCTCATAAGAACAGACTTCTGCAACAACTCTTGAGAACCGAAGAAACAAAGCGGCTTTTCATAGCTGGGCACTTCCTCTCTTGGCAGTGTTTGCCAACAGAGGATGCTAATGCGTTTAATGTGTACAAGCTAAGATGTGGAGACACCTGAGGGGTGTACTACAAAATGAGATTAATGGCTTAGCGAACTATGTCAACCTTAAAGTCAGAGTTTCTGTGTCATGAAAGTGGCGCTCTTTTTACCTGACAAAATCAAAGGTGAACACATGGTCAGGAGCAGAATGTGGAAACTTTGCAATTCACCAGGTTAACAATTTTCTGCAACACTAATCTCTTATCTGAAACGGTTATTGTTCATTTTTAATGTCCTTTATATATTTTTAATCATTTCATCATTACCATCTAATAAGTTCTCTGATTGGAGTAGGTGACTCTCACAGAGATCATTTTGTGTGGAAGAAGAGACACACGACCTGCTGCCTGTTATGTAAAAAGGCCCAGTGATGTTTCAAGCTCTGTAACATGGGCAGGCTTTCTGTTTCAGTCTAAAACAGAAATCTTAACAGAGAAAGTTGATGAGCACTGTTGTGATTTCTTTTATCTCTAACTGGGGTTTTAGGTTTTGGTTCACCCAACAAAGAGCTCAGAAAGCCTCAACAAACTTCTCCTGGGTTAGTTAGTAAAGTCTAGTCTAGTTTAAGTTAGTTTAGTCTGGTTTTTAAGGTCAAGAAATAATGTATAGTGTGCCTGCAGGACAGCTTGCTGTAAAAGACGCTACAGCATTCTCAGCATGTATTTCAGTATATGTGTAAAGTCATGGGGTCCAGTTTACAGCTGCACTGAAGGTAAGAGCACACATAGATTCCACATACCACCTGGCCTATCATATGTCAGACATGAAATCATACACACAGTACAGCTCCGCCAACCAATGATAAATGACATAATCATGTGACAGCCCTGTCAGAAACATGGCTCCATATCTATACAAAAAAAATCATAAAGATTTCTTGGTCATGGCTTTTAAAACTCTCATGAGGACCAATGATTTGTGTCTCTCCAGACGTACATATTTACAGCAAGCATTTCACCAGAGCACGGCATCGTTCTACACAACTATGTGAGGTCGAGCTCCTGCACGCTCCTACATATCGTACCTGTCGTGTACCACGGGTATCGACCATGTTTCTCCAGCTGAACATGCAGCAAAGGCAAATAGCCTTTAAACATACAAACAGCCTCTTTGGATGTGTGAAAGAGGAGCAAATGATATAAGATATTAAGTTCTCATTTTAATAACGCTTTATGAGGAACTTCTTTTTTTTTTTTTAAACTGCAGTGGTGTGAGCATACACGTGCTTGACCTGCTGACTATAAAAAGCTTCTTTTCTTTATGTCAACAACCATTTTACAGTAACGCAACTCAGCTACTCCTGTCACCTCTGATCCTTGTTAGTGATGGGTTGAGGTGAACGTGCCGTACTTTATTATACTGGCAGAAAAATACAGCAAAGCACATCCAAGTAGAGGGCAGAGTCTAGAAGAGTCAACATTCCTAACGCAGACGTTTTTAGAAGAAAAATCGACAGCATCAAACACCTGTCACCTGATCCCAAAAAAACAAGAGTGCTGCAAATATTCCCAGAGCGATACAGTAAGAAGAAGTAAAGAAGCACAGCATAAAGTAAATGCATCTTAAAACAAACAACAACCCCCATGACAGTTACAGCTAAAAGCTCTCCTCTTACTTCCTGTATTGCAACCAGACAGCCAACTGACGTGAACGTGCCCTTAAGCAAGGCATCAAACCCACTGAACCTGCTGGGCAGCAGCAGCAGCAGCAGCAGTGTGAATTCACACATAGTGCGTAACCCTTGCTGCTGATCCTCCTGACCCCGGCTGTTGCTGTAAATATCTGCGTGCTCCTGCGCTGTCAACTCGCGCTCAGTTACACAAGCAACAGTTCCACGGAGGTTAAAACTGTATATTTTACTTCCTCCTGCTTTCCCTTTGCCTTGCCTGCATCTGTCCCATCTGTCTAACTCGATGTGCGGTTTTCCTTGTTTTCAGTCTTTCTGTCTCTTGAAGTGAAGGGCTCGGCAGGTCAGGGGCATTAGTGGAAATTCTGCCGTAAATTTCTCTGCCTATTTGAACTTTTGTTGTTGTTGTTGTTTTTAGTTTTTATTTTTCTTTATTTTTCACTTTTCTGCTTTCCTTCTTTAACCCTGCATGGCACGGTTTCCATGCCAGCAAACCGGTCTGAACTAGTCCTGCTGAATTATGAGCGCACATTATGTGTGTGTGTGTGTGTGTGTGTGAGAGAGAGAGAGAGAGATACCGAAGGCTGTGTGTGCAGGTAGATAAAAATGAGAATGCGAGCTTACATTGAACACCAGGAGAGGGTTAATATGCAGAGCAGGAGCAAGGAAAGACGGTGTGTGTAATCACGTGAGCGTGTGCATGTGAAGCCCCCCTTCCCCAGCACACACACACACACACACAGCCTTATGACACCAGTCTCATCAAACAGTTGGACGTCGGCCAAGTTCATCTGTTAATGGACAGTCGCCACCAGGACCCAGTCTTCTCTACCTCACTCCCCTGCGTCTTTCTCTCTCTTTTTCTCCCCCTCACATCCCCTGTCCCCCTAGGGCGTTCTACCCCTATGCCCTCTCCTCCTCATAGCCCCCATGTTTCTGTCTTTCTGCCCCCTCACACCCATTCCCTCCCCTCGTTTCTCTCAACACCTCTCCCAGCATTGCAGATTGGGGCCTGCGTTTCCCTCGAACGGCAAAGATAAACAGTGTGTGTGTGTTTGTGTGTCCCTTTGTCTTGTCTGTCTGTCGGCAGACGGCGCTCGGGGTGTGTTGCATGCACACACAGACACACACGCACGCACACACACCTATGCAGTGGAGAGTACCTTTGAACGGACGGTTTTCAACAAGCTAGAAACCAAAAAAATAAGGACGGAAATTACACAAAGGCCAAAAGACGAGTTAGCTTCCAGACCTGTGTGTGTGTGTGTGTGTGTGTGTGTGTGTGTGTGTGTGTGTGTGTGTGTGTGTGTGTGTGTGTGTGTGTGTGTGTGTGTGTGTGAGAGAGAGAGATCAGCAGTGTCAGCTACAGTCCTGAGCGTGTTGAAACACATCTGTATTCCTGTGGAAAACTGCAGCACGGGAGAAGAAAAAGTGAAGAAAAAACGGTGAAGACTGACAAAGAAAGTGAAAAGCAGGGAGAGTAGTTCATCAAAAGCAGGTGAAAACATTTAAAACTCATGAATTTTTTTGCAGGGGCAGGAGCTCAAGGAACTACTTTCACACGTCTTCATTTATGTATTTATTTTACATTTAGAAAGACGTCTTCATTTTCAAGCCCACTTTATTTTTATTTGGCGGAGGTGAGCATTAGCAAGTGTTAAGTGCAGCTGATGTGACGTCCGGTGTAATTTGGAGGGCAATTTTGTCATCATAGCTGAAGTTAAATGATTGTGTGATTCTGCTGCAGGCTGGGAAATCTTAAGGACTCTCAAAGATTTTTACGATTTAAAAAACGTTCCCACCTTCATAGGAGAAAAAAAGAAACGAGTTACTTTTTGTTCTTCTTTACGTCCACCTTAAAACCTTTTGTTCTTAAACAGTTTTATTAAACATCTGGACAATAATGACTGCCACTGCACTGAAAAGTGTTTGGAAAGCAGTGACAGTTTCCACACTGACCACACACACAGCAAACAAGTGTACTGCTAAACACCCGCGCACACCGAGACAAAAAAAAGTCTAAGAACTAGATTTTAATGGTTCTTTATCTGTGTTTTGGGGGGTGGGGGGATAAATTATCCATTAGATTTCATCATATCTTGCTGGGGCAATTACATCAAGAAAATGATAGCGGGTCCAGGATCAATTATGCATGCCCTTGGCCAAAGACCAAGCATCGGGCAGAAGGAGAGGGCATGTATACACACACACACACACACATGAAGAAGAGGAGGATCTCATAGATGTGGCCCATCAGTTCATCTTACTGCCTAAAAAGTTCATACGCTTAATAATTTAGCTGTGTTCTGGATACAGTTTCCCAGCTGAATATTAACAACTTTGAAGTGAGTAACAGCAGCCAGAGGTATATATAGTGTGTGTGTGTGTGTGTGTGTGTGTGTGTGTGTGTGTGTGTGTGTGTGTGTGTGTTTGCAACGGGGCTAAAAGAGACCTCAGGAAACAGGCCTCGTGAGTCCTACCAGAGACAACCCCTCGAAACACACACACAAACACACACCTTCCACTCGACTGCGTCCATTACACCACCGTTTGTAACATTGCTCATTTCTGGGCAATTAAGAATTCCTTTTCATCGCTATGTAGGTTCACATATCTCCCTCACAGCGCTTGTACACAAACTGGGAAGACATGAGGAAAACGAGGTGTGTTTGTGTGTGAGGCTGAGAGAGGCTAAAAAGATGAGAGGAGGAAAAGCAACAAAGGGAAGCGGAGGAGAAAACATGAAGCTTAGCGCCCTCGCGTTAGTTCTTCTTGGTTGCTGTTCTCACTTTCTTAATTGTCCAGCCTCGTTATTTGATTTTTAAAAAAATGGCTTTATTTCATCGACTTTTCCCGCCTTTTGTCTTCCTCTCACAGGAACCTTTTTCAGAATGAGTTTCTTTTTGAAGGCGTGCGTACAGGTGCTTGCATTTTGTGTGTGCATGTTTTTCTGCTGAGTGCAGAACAATGGAATTCATTTTCTTTCCGTCTCTCTTTTTTTTTTTAAAGAGTTTTCACCGATGTTTACAGAGAAACTCACTTAGCAAGACGAATCGCTGTCTCCAAAATGGCAGCCTTAGATGGAGCTGGGGAGGGACGAGGAGAGAGAGAGAGAGAAGAGAGAGGTATCTGACATCTGTTTGTTCAAGGAGAAACAGAAAGCAGTAAGAAGGGGAGGGCGCTAAAAATGAATAGGCTGACAGAACGAGAGAGAGCGAAAGAGAGATGAGCATTGAGAAATCATTTCACCATGTCAGGACCGACACGTACAGGAGCGAGCCAGATGGTTTGCATTGGGTGTGCTTTGTAAATTTGTGTGTGTGTGTGTGTGTGTGTGTGTGTGTGTGTGTGTGTGTGTGTGTGTGTGTGTGTGTGTGTGTGTGTGTGTGAGACGAGCAGTGTAATGAGGGAACAGACGAGACATCATGTAAATTAAATATGTCCAATCTCTGGCTCGCCTCTCAATCTTCACACAATAAAAAAAAATGTTACTTTCATTTATATCAGCCTAAAAAACACACCCAGCTCGCACAAACACACACCCACATATCTGAAAGCAAGGCACAAATGAGAACACACACACACACACACAAACACCCCTTGACATGCCAGCTCTGACAAGCGTGGCTGATGTGCGCCACGAATGTGCATGGTAATAGGCCAATCAAAAATGCAAAACAATTGGCAATTACTGTGAGGACCTAATGGTCATTAGAATTTACAACTAGGTAATGAACTAAAGTCTGCCCACTGCATGCATATTCATAAAGCCATTTGAGCTTTGAAGATTAAAGTAGTGCTTAAAATTCAAATGAGCCTCCGCAAATTATCAGGAAAAGTCAGCGCCGCCGCCGCTGCTGCTGCTGGTCCTGGGTGTGTTGGTGACAGCGATGGGGGAGTTCCCCATATGTGCTGTTTGTGCGTTTACGTGTGTGATTTTTTTTAAGTATTATTAAGCGACGTGTTCGTCAGCATCTCAAGATGGAACAAGAAAAATCACAGGTTTGTTTGTTACCTGACATATCGCATGAAAATAATTTTCTGTGGCAATGTGATGGTTTTTTTAACTCATGAATGGAAATATTCAATTAAAGGTTTTTAAACGATACGTCTGAAATGTACTACAATTCTTTTTTTGTAATTCCACACCAACAGTGATGTTTTTCTTCTTTCAAATAATCAATATTAAAAGAGCAAATACTGCCAGAAACCGTGGGATCAGGTGTTTTCCTGGATTATGATCCAACAACGCTGTCTCATACAGAACTATTACGTAATGTAAAGGATTCAGAAACTTGCCACGATACCATTTAGTTGAGGACAGCAACTACTGGAACTGTTGAGCGTAACAATATGCCGTTTGGTTTTTAACAACTCAGTGGTTCTGGAAAAAGAAGAAGAAGAAAAGATGATACACAGTTCTGCTACTTGTTAGCACTGTCTCTCATGAGAAGAGTAGGGGGCATCATCAAACCTGATAACAATATCATTTTTCCAAAATTTTGCTATTCGTGGATAAAGAGTCAAATCTGTTTCAGAATTTGTGACAAAGCATTTTAGGAGTAAGTTTTTATTATCTTGTATTAATTGTTCATCAATGCAGATCAATAAAATATCTGTTTGGTTTGTAAAATGTTAGAAATTAGCAAAAAAAAAAAAACATTATTTTTGCCTACAAGAATTCACATTTGCAGCTGGAAATGCTGATTAGCATGTCTGGTTACTATGATACTGGCTTTGCAAACTAAAAGAGCGAGGCCCATGACATACCTGCTGGAATTGAATGAGGGAGCGTTTCGGGCTTCTTGTGTTTCTGGTGATTTTAGACTGCAGGAGTCAGGCAGTTTAAGGTTGTCTACTCTGTTGCCGAGAGTCGAACGTGTTAAACAAAAAAAATGGAACGACATGCGTTATCCTACTTTGAAGAGGACTTTATTTGGCACTACGAAATGCTTTCAATTTGCTGACAATGGACAGAAAGTGGAGGGGGAAAGGTGGCGGGAACAACAGAAAGAAACAGACTGATGCACGTAATGCCAAAATAAAAGATTAGACCCACTCATACAGAGCTGTGCGTGTACAGTAAACACACACACAGTCATAGGGTGTGTGGTGTGTGTGTGCACGGCCCTCTGCTGCAGTTGTAGTAGCAGTTCAGCCAAGCGGGGAACATAAAACCAGAGCAAGGAGCCAGGCTCCTCCACACATATGCACACACACACACACACACACATATGCATTGTCAGCTGTGGCACACTTCACAAAGGGATGTCCTGCATCCACACTGCCAGTTCACACACACACACACTTGTGCCACAGTCATGCAGGCCTGTTGTAATGACAGGTACATCTGCATGTACATGTGAATATATGCATGCGTGTGTACGTGTATCTGTGTGTGTGGTGTTTAGAGCCAGGCTGTAATCCAGTGGCCTATATAAATAAGCTTTGTAGTGTATAAACAGTTTTATGAACAGCCCTTCAACTGGCTTCAACATAATAAGAGAGCTGCGTTACATGTGCACCCCCCGAGCAGACCGAGCCGAGTGCGTGTGGAATAAACACACACACACACACACAGAGCGAGCAGCCAAAAACAGCAGCTTTCCCTCTCACCACGAAGAAGTAAATGCAGCATGGATGTCGAATCATTCGCATAAACACAAAGAGCCAGATCAATAAACAATCCTCCATCACAGAGCGCGTACAGTAGTGGGCTTTGACGTCACGGACGTCGCGGACACGCTGTCACCGCTGTAAATACAGCAAACTGCTTTTTCTTTTCTCATCACGCCTGCTGCTGTCACTGTTTTGGAACGGGGTTTTGCCGGCCATGATCGTCTGGAGGTGGTGGGGGACGGGGGTCTTTTTGTTTCAACTGATCTGTCTCTGTGTTTGGCCGACGTCGCTGCGGCAGAGTGTCTGCGCCGCACTTCCCAGGGATCAGCTGTCAGTCAAAGTGTGTGGGCAGCGTGACGTCTTTCCCTCTGATTTTTCTTCTTTTTTTCACCCTTTGATGTTGTTGTTGTCTCTTGGTGGCGGTGGTGATTGCTGTCCATGCCCTGTTCTTTTTATATTTAGTCCAAACCCACTGCACATATAAAACTCATCACTTCCTGTGGAAGCAGGTTTTTTTGTCCCAGGAAGACTCAGCAGACAATGCTGTAAATAAAGAAACGGCTCTTGTATCCATTTTAAATCGTTTCCCACAGAGCTGACAAAGCTGATTTGCACTGTAAAAAATAAACAAAAAAAAAAGAGGCTTCCATGTTTTGATCTTCCCATTGCACCTTATGTAATTTCCCACTTCATAGACAGTTCATGCTCTTCTTCTACTTAATTCAAGTCAATTCAATTCACAACAGCAGGCACTTTCTACCCCCCTAACATTCACGAGGTCACCAGCAACCTGTTCAGGCCTAGGTTCAGGTTCACGTCTAGCCTTTTGTATAATATCTTCATCAATCAGACATACTCAAAAGGAAATCGTACAAGAGAAGTAGCATGAAATACCTGTTTTGCATGAAGCTGAGATGCATTTTATCCCTGACCCTAAACAAGTGGTTCACCTGGCGGATGTGAAGAGGTAAATTAAAGTAAAAACTAGGCGACATCGGAGCGAGATTCCCAATGATCCGACAGTCCCCTGTGAGCAAGCACCTGACAAAAGTATGAAAGAAAGAACGCCACATTAAGGATTCTATTGTGTGATTTTAATCTATTTGTTATTAATATAATGAGCACTTTTTATTCTGCATTGATTATGCCACGATCCATGTGCAGAGGGAGACTCAGCACATGTGCACACGCTCTCTACTCGTCTACTTACTCCAAAACCACCGTAAATGTAAACAGTGTAACATGTGCAAATTGAAACGGACGCTTCTTGCCCAACCAGGCGATGATTCGGAGGAAAAATGTTTTGCATAAATAGTAGAAGCTAGCACGCCTTTGCAACAATAATACATCTGCTTTGCATTTCATTGAAAAGCTGCCATCTTCTAAGAAGCGCTATAACAAAGTGAATCTGACGGTGACAAAGAAGCTCAACAGATCAAAGGTCACAGCAGCCGAGGTCAACCTAATATGCGTCCAAAGAGTCTCTGCTGGAATATCATTTTACTTTCCTTTGTTAGTCCTACTCCAGCCAAGAAATCAGCTGTTTAATGTCCCCTAGGGGAGTCACAAGTAACCCGGCTGATGTTTCTGTGATGTCATCAGGGTTACCTCACGAGTCAGCCTCACAAACCGCAGCAACCGGGTTTGAAGGATGAGGGGAAAGTCTTCTAGAAACATCTCTCGCTGCAAGGGCCCCCCTCTTTTCTAGGATTACGTAGATTTACGTCTGAAGGACTCACGAACTGCACGTGTACAATCAGCAGTCAGATCTGATAAAGACTGCTTGGAGGGTTTGCCCAAAATAAACCTTTAAAAAAGTTCTACTTCTACTTCCATCTTGGAACTCTCCACTACATATAATGTGCATGACGTAGAGGCAGCGAGGGTTACAAACGTCAGGACACACCGTGCTTTTGCTGTGTCACCATCCAGCTTTGCAGAAGTTCAAGATAAATAACTAGAGTGGCTCTCTAAATGAAAATCCAGGCTACGTTTTTGTTCAGCGCTGTGACTTATGTAAAAAAACAAAAAACTATGAGCATTATAAAACAGGATAAAGGGCGAATCAACAGGCTTGTCTTTGTCTTATTGCTACTCTTTAACACTCAGCACCAAAAGGCTTTTTTCCCCTTTGCTGCTGTCCATATGCAGAGCTTCAGTTACTTAATCATGAATTTTTTTTGTGAGCATCAAATAGAAAACATTAAGGCCTCTCTGAAGGATTATGAACTTTTCCCACTCATCTCAGTGTGCAGCATGCTCTACCCTGCTGCTGATGTTTCCTCGCACACACCGGCAGCGTTTACGTTCGGCAGGCTTCCTTCAAGACAAAAGCCACATTCCCACTGTTCAAACGCTGCACTCGAGGCCGCTAAACAAAACGCAGTGAAGGGAAAGAATGAAAGAAAGATGGACATAAACAGAGGGAGGGGGCAGCAACAATAGATTAGTGATGGCAGCCAGCGTGTGAAATCTCTTTGTAGGCTCGCTGGGATGCGCCACAGCACAACACACATGGCCGCACACGCACACACATACACCGAACGTACTGTAATTGATTCAGTATCAATTGGCTGTCTTGGATTTGCATTGACTGCTAATGTTGCAGCGAGATCAAGAGAGAACGAAAGAAAAAGATAGAGAGACGCCAGAGCCAAAACAGAAAAAAAGAGAGAGGACAGACGTGAGATGGAGAGCGAGCGATCTGACACCAAGCCAGGCAATGAATGGGTGTTAAAAATGCACTAATGTGTATTGAGGTGGGCAGCATTAGCCGGTGATGATAAGCTAATTGCTAATCAGTAGATCATAGACTAACAATGCTCATGTTACGAGGCTTTGAGCCAGGATGGCTCCTCAGTGGGTTGACTAGCATGAAGAGCTGCATTTGCCTTTTTTTTTTTTTTTTTGGAAGGAAGGAAGGAAGGGAAAAAAATGGGAATGATAAATTTGTCTCAAGAAATGTAGCGATTTATCATCATGTCCAAGCGGCGATAATATCTGGGTTAATGAGCTAATATTGATAAGCTAATTCAGCTTATCAGCCAATAATTCTCAGTGAAATCACTGGTCAGTAAAGACAAGCAATTCTCCGCACTGGCCGTGTATCAATTTGAGCTCATTAACACAAATATTAGGACTGGTTTTCAGCCCTTTGTGCTAATTACGAGAAATCAACTGACAAATCGGGACAGCGCGGGAAAAAAAAAATGCATTTGCCGTCGAAGTAATCCACGAAGAATTGATGCTAAAATTTCAATTTTCAAGCCTCTTTTTTTTTCAATTTGAGTAAAAGGAGCAAAGATTCAGCCATTCACACGCAAATACACACACGCACACACGCGGAAGCCCCACTCTTTTGAGACATTAGCGATGCTGTTTCTGAATGAGGGATGCCTCAGGGATTATAATCAGAATTTTCATCTCAGTCAGGGATTAATAGAATAAATGGGCAAGAGAGAGAGAGAGAGAGAGCACTAAATGTGTGTGTGTGTGTGTGTGTGTGTGTGTGTGTGTGTGTGTGTGTGTGTGTGTGTGTGTGTGTATGTGTGTGTGTGGGTGTGTGGGTGAGCGTTTATGCTGGCTTTTTTGCATCACCGATCGGCATTTTGCCTGTACAGTCCTCACTCTCTCTCTCACACACACACACACACACACACACACACACAGGTGTGTGTCAGCTCTACTCGGTCGGGGCTGTTTGATATGTAAATAGCAGCGTTCCGGCACAAGTCGGACGCTTTGTGTTCCTCTGAGCCTCACAGCCACTCTGTGCTTCTCTGACCACAGACATATTTTACAACAAGCAGCCGGAGTATCATTATATACATGAGAAGATACATGCAGGAAAACGTATGCAGCGATTAAAAAAAGGGAGGGAGGGGTGCTGTAAAATAATTCCTCCAATGTGAGATGAAAAATATTTGGTTGTTTCTAAAAGAAAGCAGATGGAGACGCAGCGACAACAACAAAAAAAAGGGGGGAAGGGAAGGAAAAATGAAGATGGTATGGTCCTATTTTATCTGATTTAAATGAACAGAGTAATAATGAGGCAAAAACTGAACCCCAGTAGAAATTCTGTTAGACTGAAAATACTGAGATTAATGACAAAGCATGTGTCTACAAGTCTGTAGATTTTTTTTTTAATGCCATTAATTGCATTGCTGTTTTAAGGCCTATCTGTGAGAGCAGAGGCCTCATACACAGCAAGGAGGAAGCAGCAGCCCTCACCTTGCTTTGCTTGTGTGTGTGTGTCATTGTTTTTGGATGGCAATAATCTCGGCTGAAATTCCGGCAGATTATTACTTTTTCTTTCACATATTTACTCCACCGTGACAGTTTGAGGTCAATTACGATGAAAGCTATGGGTTTGGTCGGGATGGGAGGGATAAGAGAAAGAGGAGGAGGAGGAGGAGGGAAACGCTGGCTTTGATTATCGGCTATCAGACTGAATGTGTTGCGCAAATTCAGCATGTGAGGTTTGTGCTGGTGTGGATCCAGCGGCTGGGAGAAAAGAAAAGAAGAGAAGGGAAGGGGGGGGGGGGGGGGAAGGAGAGCGGACAGGGTGTAAATAAAGCAGACGGACAGTTTAAAGGCTGGGGTTTTCCTTTTCCAGACGAAAATTCCCAACATTTAATAATAACGCTCGGCCGGTCTCCCGTCCACCTCGACATCGACATCAGACAAGATATATAACGCTGCCTTCTGAGCGTACAGCTGTTCCTACCAAGACGTTCCCACACACAACGCTATTGAAGCCACCAGACGCCGGTATTATGATGTAAATCGCTCTAATAACCCAGTTTAACTGGTGAGCGTCTGAGTGTGTGTGGGAGTGTGTGTATGGGGGGAGTGTGCAATCAAACATGCAGACGCTACAGAAAGTGGGGGAAAAAAAGTCTTTCTAGAGCCGTAGAGACAAAGGTCAAAGGTCAAACCCATCCCGTTTCCTCGCCTCCACTGTAAATTTTGAGCTGGTGGTTTCGATCACGTTTGTTTCCTCGAACGCTGAAGCGGAAAAAACAAACTGCAACATTTAGGATTCCCGAGTTACGTTCAAGCGGCAAAGTGTGCTGCGTTTCAACGCTGATGCGTTTCCGCTGCTCCGTGTCATCTCTCTCTCTCTCTGTAACAGCTAATTTAGTACAGGCAGCCCGCCACTAAAAACTACTGCTAATTAAAATGCACGAGGAAAAAAAGAAAGAAAGAAATGGCGCCGCAACAAATAATTAGTGGCGTTAAGACGCTTTAAATAAACGACTTTCCCTCCATGAGCAAAACTTTTTTTTCTCCCCCCTCCTCCCTCGCTCTGCTCGCCTCTCATTTGATTCCTGGGAAAAGGAAGAGAGGCGGTGCAGCTAAAGTGGAGGAAAAATTGCCAGCTTTACCTATGAAGTCTGGCACGGAGGTAAACTCAGAGAAGAAGAAGAATGAAAGCTGATGGAGAGCTGGGCTGCATTTAGGCGGGTAAGATGTGGCGGTGGGAAAGAGGGGGGTGAAAACCACACCAAGAGCAGGACACATCTGCTAGGGCCACATGAGAGGGAAAAACACACACACGCACACACACATTTCATGCACACAGATTCTCTGCACCCAAACTCAAAAAGAGGCCGCAGTTACTCCCCAGACTCAAAGTCACACACAAACACACAACTAATGCTGACCAGTGGCACCACAAAGTCAAGGTCACCCTTAGCTCTTTGCAACTGGCCTGTGGGATTTAGTCACTGTGGCCAAGCTGGGCAAACTGGGAAAACACTCACATTCCATAACACACAAACACACACGCAGACACACACACTGGAATTTTAGGGGAACTGTAGAAGGGGTACACACACGCTTTTTGTTGATAAAAACACACACATGTAAAAAAAAAATTAAAAGAAAAGAAAGAAGAGAAAGACGCCCTAAATCAAACCACAGGGCGTCAACACAGGTGAACCCTCGCCACACCTGTGTTGTTTTTCACACAAAGCCCCCCCCCCCACACACACACACACACACACACACACATACACCTCACCCGCTCCACCCCCTTCTAACCACTAACAGCCAATCAGATTTCTGTCACGTGTGTGTGTCTCAAAACAAAAACAAAAAAAAACAAACAAAAAAGCTTCCTTGGACATAAAATGTGAAATAATGAAAGCAAGAGCTCACGCTGCAGAAAGCACACACATCCGCTCATCTGCAGCAGTGAGCGCATCCAAAACACTGAGGAAATAATCTCGACAGTGAGCGCGTTAGAACACCTACGGGTGACATTTCTGACTGTGTCTTGGTCACTTTCTGGCTTCTGTCTGATTTGAATGGTTTGTTCACACTTAAGCTGATACTGAGGGCTCCTCTGGGGATATGATCTTGCCACATGGTGGCTGTGCTTGTATCCAGAAAGAGGTGATGTGTGTTGGTTGGTGTGAAAGCAGCTCTGGTTACCTGGGAGGGGCTCCTGTTTGGGGCAAATGCCCCGGGGTGATGAGAACCGGTCATCATCTTCATCTGCCAGTGTGGCCTGGACACCCACTTCCAGCCTCCGGCTGCGCAGGGAGCCCATTGCAGGCGAAGGAGTGAGGGCCAAGCCGGGGGAGGGGGAGGGGGGCTTGTCCAGCCCCCTGCCCACAGTGAGGCAGGGCGGACCGTGGCATCGCTTCCTCTTGTGCTCAATGAAGAGCAAGATGTCCGCCAGGGGGAAAGTGGCCTGGCACTGGCCGCAGGTCAGCAGGTCCTGCTCCAGAGACGGGTGAGCGTCATGACCCAGCCGGGCCAGCCGGCCCACGTTCGAGCCCGGGTGGTGCCCGTTGAGGCTGCCACTCTCCTCCGAGTTCTCCGAGCAGCGCTCCGACAGCTCCTCCGACGAGACAACAGCCGTGGAGAGGGGCTCAGCTGCTGGCAAGTCAGAGGGGAAGAGGGAGAGAAGAAGACAGGGGTGGGAGGAAAGAGGGAAATTAGAAGGCGATGCTTACTCAGAACAGAAAAGCAAAAACCACATGTTTATATTTTCCTTTTTTCTCTCTCCTGTAATTCGAACCTATTAATACAGTTGTTTTTTGTTTTTTTTGTGAGAATTGATGACAAGGAAGAATCCACAAAACCTCTCTCAGTGTGGATCACAGTTAGAGAGACACAAAGCTAAATAAAAGGTCGGCATGCGGCACGCACAATAAGGGGGGTGAGAAAATGTGCCTTGTAATGATAGAAAAGCATGTAATACAGGGAAAATGATTACAACGCGAGCCGGTGTGGATCACAACAATAAATGGTGGGAAATTCTATCCTGAAAATCTGCAAAGCTCCAATCAGATTGCTCCAAGATAACAATTTGGTAGCCAATGAGAGCTTAGAAAATGATGCTTAAACACAGTATTCACCGAAAGAAAAATAAAATTAAAAAAACTAAAGATGTGGACGAGTTTGACTTGCCTAACCTTGTTTGTAGAGGGTTTGATCCTGTAATCAGCAGAAGGGAAAACTGTCACAAACATGTCCAACATATGTGCCGGGGAACGGGAAGCGAGGGCAGGCTGCACGAAGAGAGAGTGTGTGTGTGTGTGCACGCGTGCCCATGTGTGTGCATGTATGCGTGTGGGCGAAATAAAACTCTTCCCTCAATCCTCGGCCTCGATTACATGTGGCTGACTTATAGTTCTTAGATACCAGGCTCTTGTACAGCGGGAAAATCGCCCCAAAATGAGCCGTTCAACCCGATTCCTCACCCCTCCGAGGCCGGATTAACTCCTCGCTGCTTTTTTTTTTTTAAGAAGCCTTTTGTGGAGGCCAGACTCGTCCTGCAGCAGGAGGGAGAGGAGCGGCGCAGTCGGCCGAATTAGGGAGGCGAAACGGGAGAACATAATTCACCGTCCCTCTTTTAAAGAAAATCTTCCAGTCCAAGGTGAAGAGTGTGACTCTGCACTAGCCGCCTGATGCGTGTTGACCTTCTTTACTCAGCCGCCAATTTCACATTTTAATGAACTTAAGACCACAGAGAATCAAAAAATAGATTTTAATTTTCACTGTCTGGCTGATTGGTACAGATTTTGTCTGATAACAGGGATAGGTTAGAGCTCCTGCGTGTGTGTGGGAATGTGTATGTGTGTGTGTGTGTGGGGGGGGGGGGGGTCTAAACGTGGACTACATCCCCTCAAGGAAATATCATCAGAATGCCGCAACCCTGCGCGACATCTGTACGCAAACTGGGACATGAAGATAACATGGTAAATTCCACCAAGACCGCAGCCGCTGCTTCTGCCCCATCAACACCCCCCCACACACACACACACCCCACCCAAACACACACACACACAGTCACACTTCTCTTTGATTTAACTTGGGTCAACACAATGCCACACAAGTTACACAACAGCTCCCAGGAGGCGGAGGGAGGAAGAAGAAGAAGGGGGCATTAAATTCTCCGGATAAAACAACAATAACAACAAAATCTAATGGAAGCTGCATAAGCCCCTCACCTCTAAAGTTGAACTTGAGAGGGGATGTCTGGAGTGTTTAGCAGAGCATGAGGAGAGGAGGGCGAGAGACCTTAAATAAGATTTGATTCAAAAAGCATATGAACGCTAAATTCATACAAAACGTGTTTAAATGAGAGCCGTGTGTCTATTTTTAGAGCAGTGCAGGTAGATGAAATAAACAGGCAGAGAGGAGCAGAGAGGAGGATTATGTGTCTAAATCCACATGTCGGAACATGCACAACAAAGCTATCACATTTCCTAAAGGAGGGGGGGTGGAATGACTGTAAAAAATAAAGTTATAAATGTTTCATCAATTAGAAAATCATTTCAGCCAAGTCCACCGTTAAAGTTCCACCTCTCTCATCGATCTGTAAAAGTAGATGTTTAAACTGCTGGCTGACTGCCTCCCAGAATAATAAGAATTTTTTTTTAAATACCATCTTGGCAAAACATAAAAATGACTGATAATGTAGTTTATTCTAGAGGAAATAAACAAAAAAAAATCCAATGTGTAAAAGCAAGCACTGGGGCTGCGATGAAAATGATGTTCTATAAAAAACAGAAATGTAATAAAAATTAAAGAAGAAGAAGTTAAAAAAATCGATTTTAAAAACACAGGTGCTAAAACTGAAAACTGACCACACGATGTTGATTTTTTTTTTTCTGAGGCCAAAAAATCTGAATTGCTTTAGTAACAAAATTTATGCAAAAATAAAATAAGCGTGTGTGTGTCAAGTGAGAGCTATAGGGTGGGGGGGGGTCAAAAGTCTGCAGAGGTGATGTATATTCTGAGTGTAAATAAATGATGCACAAGAACAATAAAAAAGAAAGTAGGTTTGAGGTGATGAAGAGGAATTCAAGATGGGGATGTATGGTGGAGGTGGTGTGTGTGTGTGTGTGGGGGGGGGGGTCTCCCTGCTTTTCTTGTTTTCTCCCCCCTCCCTCTTTCCTTCCCCATGTCTTGTACACTCTCCCTTTATTCTAAAGAGATCGCCAAATAGTAGCCCGTGCAGATAGGGGCGGCAGTGAAACTCATCAGGTTCAAGTCGAGAGCTGGATTTTCTGATCGCGCTCTGCCTCCTAGCGACGGCACGCGGTCATTGTGACTGTCACCCAACTGGACACACACACACACAGACTCATGCAGAAACACACACTCTGTCTCACTCCAACAGCCTAACACGGACTACAGACAGTCAACATACCGAAACACCGAAGCGTAAAGATGCCCAAATTCCCTCGTTTTCGTGTTTGCGGGCACTTTCCGTCGCTGAAAACGCTGCGAGGCGGCGCACCGTGCGGCACATGGCGCGGTGATAAACACCACTTTGCCAATTGCCCTGCAGTTTCTCAGCACACTCATCTGCTCTCTCTCAAAATATCACGCTGAAATAACTCTGATGAAGTGGAATTAATTAAAAGATCCGGCGATAAAAGAACGCCGTGCGTAAAAGTAGATTCTGTCCACGGAGTTCAAACAATTTTGTCAGTTTTTTCCCCTCACACACGCTGCAGCTCCAAAAACCCAACAGGCTGGCATTTATATCTTACCTTAGCTCTGTATAGCTTTGGAATCTATTTTTTTAAATTGGTCCACATTTATCTCTGTGGAAGGAGAGAAAAAAAGACGAACAAAAAGACCGAGCTGGCTATGCTGTCGTCCTGTTGCTGTTTCTTGTCTTTAACTCTGAACTGCAGGAGGATCTGCACTTTCAGCAAGAAAGCCTCTCATCTAAACTAAACATCAATAAACAGCTTTTACACGAGAGGCACAAGGATTTTTTTTAAGTGTAAGAAAAATATCGATCTGTGTCGTCCGTGTTGCTGATACAGAGACTGTCAGACACGAGATTTTTGTCCCCCCCCCCCCCCCCCCTCCACTCGATCCAAAAATCCACCTCCAAGTTTTTTTGTTTTTGTTTTGGGGGGTTTTCTGAAAATAATCCCAAAAAAAGAAGAGATGTGAGAGCGAGCAGATGAACAAGCAGCATGCAGAACTAGCAGGCAGCGATATTCCGGGGTGAGTTCTCCACGAAGCTCCGCGGAGAGGACGCGCTCTGCTACCGGCAGCCCTGCGCGCTTCCACTGACCGGAGCGACCGCGGGGGCACCGGAGCCACAGCGAGTACATTTAACAGCCCACAGAAGCGAGAAGCTGCGGCGGGTTTATACCCACACACGCAAAACTTTTTCTCTGTGACAGGCTTTAAGGAGGAGGGGGGAAGAGATCTCCGACCAGCTTTTACGCACGGAGGTGTCGCACTTTCTCGCCACGCTGTTTAAGTCCAGATGACCGCGGGTCCGAGCGGTGCGTCCGGTGTCCAGGAGTTCCAGCTTCGCTCCCGCCCCCTCCCCCCCCGAAAAATCGTAGCTGAATGAAGTGAAAAGGGACCCAGAAATGACATTTTGTTTTTCTCATCTTTTACTTACGCGAAAAATCCCGTTTGCTTAAGTGCTGGGGTTTGCCTTGCTTGCGGCGAGACATGGTGGCTGGCGGCGGCGGCGTTCAGCGCGGATCACATCGGGGAGAGCCAGGGTTAGAGAGGAGACTCCGGTGGGGCAGAAAAAAAAATATCTTCATCCAACGCCTCTGACATCCACGAGAAGAGGAGGCGGAGGGGCAAGGGGAGGAAAAAAAATAAAAATAAATTAGAAATAATATAAAGATGGCGCGGAGGCGAAGATGGATCGCGGGATCGCCGTCATGGCTTTTTTGAGAAAGGAGAGCAGAGAGAAAAAAGAGAGAGAGTGAGATAGAGGTGGATGGAGAGAGAGAGAGAAGGGGAGAGAGATGGAAAAAATGGCAAAAGCCCCCCCTCCCCCCCCCACACACACGCCACCCCTCCCCTCAACCCCCCCCTCCACCCCCCACCCCCCTCTGAGCCGTGCAAGTTCAAGTGCACGGACGTGACGTTCCCGGCGAACTTGAACGTCAGGCGATGGACAGACACCCGACATACAAAAACATGGGCAGGGCCGAGGCACCCGAGTGGGAGTGGGAGTGGGAGGAGGGACGGACGGGACGCGCAGTAACAACACCAATGGACGGTCATTAGAGAGAGAGAGAGAGGGAGGGAGAGACAGAGAGCTCGGAGGGAGGGGGCTGGACATGAGAAATAGACCCGGTGGAAGCCAATGGACACAGAGATCAGGGGGGCCGGACAAGAGGCACTTGGAGGGAGGGAGGAGTGTGTGTGTGTGTGTGTGTGTGTGTGTGTGTGCGTGCGAGAAAGAGAAAGAGAGGCAGAGATGTCTAATGAAAGCAATATGCAGAAAGAGAGAGAGAGGTGGACGCAAAACAGGGCAAGGGAAACCGCGGACAGGAGCTCACTGGAGGGGGCGGATATGATACTGCTGCATATATACAGGAAGAGAGAGCGAGAGCGCGCGCGCGTGTGTGTGTGCAAAAGTCTGTCGCATGTAGCGGCTTCTATTCGAGAAAAGCGCGCAAAAATAAGAAAAGAAGAAGAACGGACACAAGCTCACCTGGACCGTGGACGGCATGCGCACGGACAAGCATGTGTCCGTAAAGTGCAGGCTCGGAAGGTTTTTTTGTTTGTTTGTTTTTTTGGGGGGGGGGGGTATCAGACAGAGAGATGCATGTGTTAAAATGACAGACAGCAGCTATCCGGTTGCAGTGAACAGGACAAACTGGTCGGGCAGCCAAAGAAGCACAGGCACCGTCTATAACCTGGGTGGCTTCACATGCGCAAAGTGGGCTGTATCACTGCTGACCTCCCGCAGTAATAATAATCACAATAATCATAAAACACACACTCATGTTTTGGAACAGTGTTAAAGTGTCAGACTCCAAAAGCCTAAAAAGTTTAACAAATTATTTACTCGAACGTTGTTTTATGACTGTTTAAGTGAGTGAGGCAGACTGTACAGCACACTGATGCGCGATCATTTACACCAGCCTGACTTAACAAGGTCAGAGGAAATCAAAGCCTTCACTCCAACTTACAAACAGGGTTTGATTTTTAGTACTGATTGATTTTAAGAAACTGCTTCGAGTCCTGAAGATCATGCCGGGGTTATTCACGCGAGCGTCACGCACACTGTGCAGAACTTTAACGGTGACATGAGCGTGTATTTTGAGTGGGGGTGTGGGGAGTATGTGCCCACACACGATGGGCACTACAGGGTCAACCCATTGCTTTCTTTCTCCCTATCCAAACTGAAGCCTCTCGCTATCGGCGGGACAGTTAGTGCCCGCTGTAACAACTTTGAGATGAGCCTTAGGTTCGAGCTGCTTACGGTACAGGGGAGGGTGCTTTGCTGCTGCTGGTGGAGGGTGGAGAAGAGGAGAAGGAGGAGGAAGAGGAGGAAGAAAAAGAAGAGGAGGAGGAGGGGGGAGAGCTTGTAAATACTCTGGTAATAAAGGGGGTTTGGTGATAGAACGGCAGCAAAGACGCGACTCCGCCGGTTTGTTCGGAGGACGCACAGAGGAGAGAGTACCGCCGGGGCCGGGCAGAGGAACCGGAGAAGGAGATCGCTGCGGTATACCGGGAGGGGGAGAGAGGCAGACGGAGAGGATCTCCCGGGGAAAAGAAGGTAGAAGCTCGCGAAGCACCAGCGGCTGCTGTGCGGGAGGAGAGAGGAGGATCCGGCGGCTGCTTCTGGAGACCCGGAGATACGCGCACTGACCGAAGAGGACGCGCACTTAATACCGAGGGGGTGGTGGAGGTGGAGGGAGGCAAGGCAGAAAGGAGGAGGAGGAGGAGGAAGAGATGAGTGGGGGGTGGGGGGGAGAAAAATAAGAAGAGGAGGCGGAGGTTCAGCGTGACCAGTGAGTGAAAAATTTCTGCAGGTTGCAACTCGCTGCGTGGCTTATTAGACCGACCGGTTGCGAGGCGAGAGAGTGTGTGTGTGTGTGTGTGTGTGTGTGTGTGTGTGTGTGTGTGTGTGTGTGTGTGTGTGTGTGTGCCGGGGGCGCGTGCACGACGATTATCCCACATAGGGTGATTATCCCGTTTGCGAGCGTGTGGTGAAGTTGAGGCAGATTTAAAGCTGAGCGGAGCAGACGGGTTTGATTTACGGCTCAGAGTTTGATACGAAACAGGAGAGCAGCAGTAAACTCCAACATCTGCGTTATTATTTAAAAGTACAATAATAATAATTATAAAATAATCATAATAATAATCCGTGTTACGAGCTATTCTGTGTGAGTGTAAATAAGAGATTTGTGGATTATTTAATCCAGCGTGTCAGATTTTAACTGTATGTACGTTTGCGTGGATTAAAATATCACATTAAGTGACATTTAGTTATTTATTTATTGTAGGCAGGCAGTGAAAAGCAAAGGAATCCAGTGACGACGGAGAGAGGCATAAACCTTTCATTTTTCTGTCTTCACGGAGCGCGTTTTGTTTTGTTTTCTTAGACGTTACGTGGACGTTCATTGTAGATTCCCGGGTTTAGTCTGTGCAGTTAGGGAGACGTTTGTAGCGATTTGTTGTTAGAAATTTACTCTTTTCCCCCCTGAGGTGTGCATTAATCATTCAAAAGCTGTGTTAAAAAAAAAAAAAAAACTCCGTGCTGAATGTTTCCTCTCTGAAAGCGTTAAACACGGGTTAAAGGTGCCTCTCATTTGATAAATGACTTGGTCCGTTTCAAACTGGGATAAACCGGGCTGGGTGGAGTTGGGGTGGAGTGGGGTTGTTTCGCTCTCGGTCCGGGGCATCTGGTATCCTGGGTGGCCTGTTGCTCGTGCTGGCGACAGGCGGCCACCGCTTCCACTAAACCTGATCCTGTAACTGTAGAAGGTGACACGCGGAGGTGCACCTGAGTGAGAGAGAGGAGAGAGAGAAAACATCCAGGAGCAAACTGGGAATCTGTCACGTGACTGATCACTGTGGACAGGTTGTTCTAACTTCCTGATCAGCGTTTTTTTGTTTTTTGTTTTGGGGCGGGGGGGTGAAAATTGGCTCCGTGTGATAAACTCTTGGCTTCAGGTTTGCGCGCACAGTGGGGCACGAATGTGACGTTAAAACGTGGTTGTAAACAGGCCCGGACCATCAGCGTCCTCTGTCACCCGCACTTATATAAGAAGGTTTTGTTTTTGTGTTGTTCATTACCCCCGCGCGCAGATCCGAGAACGCCAACCTTGACCTCTGTCTACACCCATCTCCATCTGTCGGCAACAAAGAATGTCTCTTCCTCTTCCTCCTCCTCTGCTCCCGTACATACTCTCTAAGTCACGGTGGGACATTGATCAAAGCCCGCAGCGGTGCTCGGACTCGGGGAGTGAGCCGGGGGGGGGGATATGTAAATGGCCGGCGCGTCGCCTGATTCCGTCATAAATCAGTCAGGCTGCATGTTTAATGCTGCAGCAGGAGTGTGTGTGTGTGTGTGTGTGTGTGTGTGTGTGTGTGTGTGTGTGTGTGTGTGTGTGTGTGTGTGTGTGTGTGGCTCACTGAGGTCCATATTTAATCTTTTATTACATCTCTGTGTTTAAAGTAAATGTATGTGTGTGGGGGGGGTGTCAGGTGCGCGCGCGCAGATAAAGAGCAGACAGCAGGATGTTAGCTGCTCCGTATGTAGGCCACACGCCGCCTTTTTTAACTTCACAGTTTCGCGCTCAGCACTTTTATTCTCCGGGCACACCTCAGTACGCACACTCTCACACACGCCGGGTGACCGGACACTGGAGCACTTTGACAGGGGGGAGGGGGTACAGGGCGTCAGATCGGCGGTGGTCACATGCGCGCCTTCCTCTGCACGCACGACAGCTCCGGGGAAATTGAGGTACTGGGGGCGCATTTCAATATATGGAAATGACCGGGGGTGGGGTGGGGTGCGTGAGTGTGAATGTGGGGGGGCTCCGGAGATAAATCAGCTCCACACACACCCCCTCCGTCCTTTTCCACGCTCCTTTTTATCCGTTTCTCTCCTCCTCTCTCCTGCTTTGATGCTTTTTTAAAACAATCTTAATTATCCAGAATCCTGTGCGTAAGAACGTGCGATGTAAACCTATGTTACCGGCCTCACACACACTTACAAGGTTCCACCAGACACGTTCCACACGCGGATGCGGCCTAAAACGCTCCCGCTTGTGTAAATGAAAGCATCCGATCTCCATCCTGCCAGTAACACGAGCACACACACCCGAACAATTCGCGCTTGGCTGTTTCCTGAATTTACACACAAGTGCGGAATTATTTAGAGAAGTCAAACCTTTCCATTAATTTCCATTAATTGTTAACTCGGTTAGTACCTGCAAACCTGCTTCTCTTATTCGTTTATTCTCTGCTTCTCAACAAGAAACCATAAGAAAAAAACAGATAAAAAGCTCCAGATCCTTGTAATTCTTTTTTTCTTCCTGTCCTTCTTTCTTTCTTTGCGGAGGAATTTCAGGCTCTAGTCCCCGAACATCCCCGCGTATAGAGCGCGCACACACACACACACACCTTTTTTTTGATCCCACAAAGCTTCACAATAACGCGAGCGGGTTGGATTTTTTTCTTTCCACAGCGCGCCCATTATCACATCTGGAGATGTGCGCGCACGCCGTTGCGTCGGAGCGGTGGTATTAGATGAAATCGGGCGGGATTACACGGCTATAAAGCAAATTATCAGAACCCCCCCCCCCCCACACACACACACACACACACACACACGCACACACAACTTTATATGCTTTCGTCCTCCCAATCTTCTTTTCTTGTGTGTGATGAGACGGTGAAGGTTCTCAGTCAAATTAAGCAGAGATGAGAGATTTTAAATTTCCAGTCAATGTTTAGAAGTCTGTTATTAATGTGTGGCTCACACCGGAAGCAGACATTTAGTGTGAGTTTTGCCGACCAATAAGGTCAACTGGGAACGCCTCAAAGAACCGCAAACCATCCATCCACCTCCATTCACCCATCCTTAGCATACACAGCGGCGTTAATGGTGGCTAAGCCTAAATTGTTGCTAATTTTTCCCTAAATTGGTTCCTATGGGGATGGACGACAGGAGGGGAACTGGGCACTCGGGACAGCCGAGTATTCGTCTGTCTCCGGGCCTGCAGATGCAGGGAGGGATGTCAGTAATGTCAGACTAGCACCATTTTAAAACTCGACTTCAGAAATCTGACAAATAATCCAAAGTCATTTGGAAAGTAATTTAGGACCAAGTATTATTGGAAACAGCTCACTGACTCACACTGGAGGAAACATGCAAAACAAAACTCCAATAAACTTCAAAGCTGCTTTAAATGAAGAGCTGTATGGGTGCGTGTTTGGATGGTGTATGAGTGGATGGTGTGTGGGTGCACGGTGCTGATTAGGGTTCAAACAGCGACTAGCTTCGTCGGTCTCTGACACTCACCTTTTCCTGGTCAGAATGAGCCCGGCAGCGCATGCGCTTGAAGTGAACGAAGCCTGGCTGATGTGTTTTATGTCGGGGTGAATAAAACCACAAACTCCATGATCGCTGTGACATAACAGCATAAAGACCGCCATTTAAATCAACAAGCTTCCAGTTGCGGTCGCTCGCCTTCTTTATCGTGTCCAAACACGGACTCTTGCGCCCCCTTGTGTCCAATTGCGATCAGTATGAGAGCGAGTGAGAACATAAAAGGGACCCCCGCTTTACAAAGCGCAGAGGGCCCGGAGACTCAGGATGGAAATATAATGGAGATTTATTTCAAATGAAAATAAATAAATACAAATAGTATTTGTTTTATTTGTTTTTTCTCATATTAATAGTAGGAAAATACGTTTTGGACAAATAATTAGGCGATTTTACTTTCTGATAAAAACTGTTTTATTCATGTTTCTTTTGTTTTTTTTTAACGTAATATACATATAAATTCACTGATGCCTCAAATCAATGAAATACTTCAAAGATTAGAAACTTAAGAAGAGAAGCAGCAGCGTGAGAGCTGCTGTTCAAGCAAGAACAAAGAATCTCAAATGTCGTTTTTGTTTTGTTTGTTTTTCAGGAATTTTTTTAAAGAAAAAAAATTAATAAAAAATAAAACCTCAGAGCCCAGAAATCCGGAAACAAAACCACAAACAAGCTCATCTTTCTGCTATCTGCTCATCTTCACTGAAAACACAGCTTAACGGTTAAATGAGCCGTTTATGATCATATTATTCTTATTAGATTTTTTAAAGCGCCTAATTTTAATTGTTTTGAAGGTTTTATAAATGAATATTTTAAGTAAAGGTATCTGTGCAGTGAGCTGTCAGACTGTGCTCTGAAAAATCTGTAAAAATATTTTATTATTATAATAAAATATTTTCACATCTTTTATATACATTTTAAGTCTTGTATATTATTATTATTATTATTATTATTATTATTATTATTATTATTATTATTATTATTATTACTAAGAAATCGTGATCAGAGGCTAAATGATAGCATACGCCATAAATCGGGCCGCTCATCGGAGAGCTTGCAATGATAAATCCTGCTTTTTTCCTCTTTATTTTTTTTTTTTTAAATGAATATCAATATTTTGCAAAAGCCGCACAGAAAGAAGGGGTGTGAGGCAGAGGAGGCCAGAGCTGTACCTACAGCGGCGGTGCGGCCCGGCTGAAGGAGCGGGGAGCAGTGCGTAAGGACTGATCTCACGGCACCGACTTTCTAATGAGCTCTGAAGCGCTGACACACAGCCCTCCACGAGGGGTGGGTGGGTTTCAAACCATTACCACCGAGGGGAGCAGTGTGTGTGTGTGTGTGCGTGTGTGAGGCTGGGGCTGGTGGAGTGAGGCTGCATGACAAATCTAATGTGACATGACACCCTTCTGTTTCAGTGTGCCTGTTAACCAGCGGCCGTCACACTTCCCCAATCAGCTGACTGCGAACACACAAAGAAAAAAAAATAACTTGTGTGTTCGCAGACTGCGTCTCAGAGGACGACGCGCCACGGCTGACAACATATCATTATCAAAAGTGCTCAATTATACGTTATATTGTAACATTCCACAGGCCCTCCTCCTCCCCCTCCTCCCCCTCACAGCGGAACCGCGTCCAGCAGAAGAGGAGGTGACCACACTCACTCAGGTTAGAGCAGCAGATGGAAGCAGCCCAGTGTCCTGGTTATTACGACGTGTTCAATAAAAGCATAGAGAAACCACAATAATATTATTAATAATAAAGAAAAAACAGGGGGGCACTATTGGATCAGACCGACCAAATCTTAATATGTTAAATTTAAACGTGGCTGCTGATTAGCGGTGTCATTTAAAAGATCGCCGGACAGGTGATCTGACTGGGACTTGTGATAAAGACATGACATTTCACTCCTTATCTTTGGCTTCTTGTCTACATTGTTATTTGTGCAGTAATAAAGTATTTATTTTATTACTGAGAGCCACAAACCTTTTTGTTTTTATTTGTGGAACCAGGAGCCCATCTCGACACTGTGCAGGTGTTACAGATGTTCTGTAGTCGGTCTACAGTTCAGTACAAGAGCGCAGCAGGAATGGAAGAATTTTAGTTTTTTGTCTCACTGCAGTGCAAACTGTAGACTTGTGTTTTAGGAAGCTAAATGGACTTTTCTCATTTGTGTATATGAGACCAGTTTGTGCCATAACACCACAGATGCCACACTCGGTCATTTTAACAGAATAAAATGTAATGAAATCTTGTTTCTCTTGCCGTTTTTATTATTGCCTCTTTTTCTTTGTTTATTGCACTGAGTTTGACACATGCTAAGCATATATGTCATATAACAGCACAACGGGGATTGAAACTCAGTAAGTCTGTATTCCTCCGATCAAAGGCTCAGAACAGTGGCGCAAAAATAAAACTCACAAGCAAAAATGTTTTGCTTTTTAATACTTTTTGGCTCCACCTGCCCCCCGGAGGTGAATCATCACTGCAAATGGGTACAAATTTGTTTGGAGCCATCACTTTCATCGTTTCTGTCCTGATGGGAGTGTTCTCATCCAGGATGAAAATCTGTCTTCTGATGAATGGTATTCCGTCCCTCCGGTGGACTTCCACAAACTTGGAGAGTCCGTTTTCACATTGTAGCTGTTCCACTTACACGTTTTGGTGATAAAAACAAACAAACAAACAAAAAATAACCTTAATGAGAGCTTGAGGCGTTTTTTCCTTTAATTTGTCTCTTGTTCGTGTGAGTATGTCACTATATGAGGCATTTAGTATTTTGAATGAATTTTATGGGAGCTTTGGGATCGGGATTCACAAAGTAGCATTTTTATGTAAAAGAACAGAAAAAAAGTACTTTGAAAAAGAAACTATCAAAATGTACAGTATATGTATACAAGCTGAACGCATACTGTGTGTACTTTACAGGCATGGCATAATTTTCAAACTGTTTTCATTTATATTCGTCTCTGAAATATTTGTCAGCACAACAGTGCATCACCTGTCTTAGTGTAAACCACGCCTGACAGAGGGAAAATGATGAGATCCGATGTTTCTGCCAGATTTGCAAATTGATTCGTTTCAAGTCACCACTAGATGGCACTAAAGAGCTACGAATGTTGCACCTAGGGCTCAAGCGCTTCTTTCACTAACGTACACCGGACTGTATGTGTGTCAAGTAGTTTAGTAACTTTATGAGTTTAATTGTGAGATTTTAAAAAAAGCCAGACTATTTGTTTTGTGGCCAGTGAAAACAAAACCCACGAGAAATAAAAATGAAATCATGACACAGGCTGAGTGTAAAGACGGTATTTGCTCAGGAGGCTGGATGTATTGTTTGCTATCGATCAATCATAAATGCGTCAGAGAACTTTCCATCCTCTGTCTGCTCTCGTACATGCACCTCCTTCATATCAGCTCACAGTTTAGCGTGTAACAAGGTTTTTATACTTAACTAACACTAAACTAAAAACTAGAAGTAGAAGTCAAAATACATTTTTGTTAAATAAACTAGACTTTTGCCACTGTTGCTGTTCACACCGGGTTCTTTCTGTGTGGATCGTGCATGTTCTCCTTGTGTTTCCGTGGGTTCTCTCCAGGTACTCCAGCTTCCTACCACAGTCCAAAGACATGCACCTAGTGAGGTTAGGTTAACTGGTGATTCTAAATTGCGCAAAGGTGCCAATAGTTATCTGTCTCTATGTGGTAGCCCTGCGACAGACTGGCAACCTCTCCAGGGTGTGCCTCACCTCTCACGCTATTGTAGCTGCGATAGGCTCCAGTTATGGCCAGTCATCCATGTTCTGAAGGAGCCCCAGACCACCAGACTACCACAACCATGTTTGATGTTATGTTCACGAAATGCTGTGTTAGTTTAACACCGCATGTAATAGGATTCAAACCTTCAAAAAAGATTGGCTTTTTTTTACTGTCAGTCATCAGAATATTTTCCTAAATGTCTTGGGGGATTATCGAAATGTTTTTTTGTAAAATGTGACGAGCCATGAACTCTCCCATTTTTGCGCTGACACTGACCATAGCTGAGGAAAGTGAGGCCTGAAGTTCGTTGGATGTTGTTCTGGGTTCCTTTGTGACCTCCTTGGTTGGCCACTCCAGCGAAGATTCACCACTCTTCCAGTTTTTCTCCATTTGTGGGTAATGGCTCACACTGTTTCACTAAAGTCTCAAAACCTTAGAAGTGCCTTTGAAACCCCTTCCAGACTGAGAGCTGTCAATGACTTTGTGTCCTAGCTTTTTCTTTAGATTGGTACATGGCATGGTGCATTGCTTTTGAGATCTTCTACACGGCTTCACTTTATCAGGCAGCTTTCTTTCTTGATTCAACAGGTCTGGCATGTGGCTAGTGAAAGTGAACTCAGCTTTCAAAAAAAATGTGGTTAATGACAATTAATTCATCATTTAACAATGGGGGTGGCAATTAGGGCCAGGCCGCTGTTCTTTGCATCACTTCCACTTTGTTGCACTGTCAACTCAATGCTGACATCATTGGTCAGGTCCAGCCATCTTCTTGCCTGCCTTAGATGCCAATCAACCCGCACTCTGCATACTTTCTATCTCAGTGCTCCTCTGTCATTTTCTGCAACTCACCTCCTTCTCAGTTTTCGCCTTTCCCTGGTCACTCAGAGCTCCATCCAACCCTCCATCTTCATCTTCATCACCACCAATAACTGGACTCCAGGGGGTCCTGTCCTGATTCCAATTACCATTGGCATTGCATTCTGCAGTGATGGGTCATCAGAGACTAATCGCCCAAAAGCTTAATTCATTTCTGCAATTATGCTCAATAATTCCAAATGACCTCTCCTTACTGAAGCATATTTATAGCCACTTGGGGCTGGATCTAAAAGTGAGACAGTTAAGACACAAGTGTACCATCATGTTGCTCATTACCACCATTCACCAAGTTTGTGCTTCTGAAATTGTGAAGAAACGTATAAAAAAAAAAAAATCACATTCAGCATATGACATGTGCCTTTAGTCATCAGGTACACAATAACCTGGGAGCACTGGGTTCAAAAAGGCCACGCTCTTCTTCCACACAGTCTTTTATTTGTAAATAATAAAAATGAACTCTTGAATATAAAACATACACATCAGTAGAGCCACATCTGTTATACAAACAAGAACTGTTGCAGTGAATACTTCATCTTTCGTCTAGTATCGTGGTTTGGGAGTGGGGAGCCATGGGCTGTAAACAATCAGTATTCCTGGAGTAATACTGACAAAGGAAAGGGGCAGTCGGCCGTACCGCCAAGTGCTTCAACAAAAAAAACATCTGCAAAATATGTCGTCTGCAAAACCAGGTTTCTTGTTGGCTTTAGAAGTCCAGTCCAAACCAATAGTAATAAACGGGGGGAACAAAAACATGGTTTTCAGGAAGAGAAAGTAAACTTTGCTCCAATTGGTTCTGCTTGTTTTTCTGCAACTGGGACAAAATCAAAATAAAGGCCTATTGGCGCCCACTTGTGTCTCGTAGCCACTCAGCAGCTCAAGCACTGGACGCGTATTCCCCTCAACAAGACCAGGAATGTTTGTGTGTCAGCGATGCGTTTGTTCGTTCATAACTTAAGTTCAAGCCTAATTTGTATGTACAAAGTGTGCATGTCTGCGTGTATTGGTGACGGGTGTACAGTCAGATACACTCTTTTTTTATATTCATATATCTATATCTTTATAATTTATATCAAACTCATAATGATACTTCATATACATTTAGCTGTTATACACACATTCTCTATCTCTGTCTCTAGCCCCGACCGTCATAAACTACAGTTTAGACACCTACATCCTCGGATACGCCAGGGGTTCGAGTATGCTCAGTACTACAGAACAGCACTGTTGTTCAAAGGGTTCAAAGAAAAAAAATAATTCAGACAATTTCTTTTTTTTTCTTTTGGAGACTTCCTAATACGGATATTTAGACCCAGAGTGGTAGGCGAGGCCTGGGTGGAATTGTCACCCTCCCCCCCATTAGATCCGCTCTTGTTAGGGGGCGGGGATGGCTTGGCTTTTCTCGGTTTGTATTCATATTCAGTACGAGCAAACTGTACAAGAACATGCAACATACAAGCTGGCCTAAAAGTATGTGGAACTAACACACATAGTCTAGTCTTTTTTTCTGTTTTTGTTTTTTTGAGAATTGTTCCTTAATTTGTCTCGTCTTTCGATTTTACAAAAAAGTAGAGAAACGAACCGAAAAAACGAAACGGAACGAAAGAAACGTGCATGCAGCTTGGGGGCCGGGGAGGGGGCGTCCCCGAGTCATGCTGCTCCCTCCCACTGGGGGAGTTTGAGGGGTTTGGGGAGGGGAGGAGACGGGCGGTGGCGGTCGGGCGGAGGGTATTCAAAGAAATGTGGCCTGGCCTTTGTCATTGGCCTTTGGCATGCCATCGCTCAAAAACCAAACATAGACATACACAGAGGGAGTCTGCACCATGTGGCACCATTCTGGACAGTAGGCAAAAACAAAGGCAGGAAAAAACAAAAGATCCAAAATCAAAAGTGAAATTCTAATCCGCAATTTGGTCTATGTTTTCTTTCCACACGGAAAAGGTTTGGCCTCGATTCGAATGAACGAGTCCAGCTTTTCTTGTCAAGGCTAAGAATGTGCGAGTGCATGTGCAGGCTCCCTTTCCATCACAGTTAAACGGGACCTGTCCCCTTGAGCTCATCACTATCGCCACGGTAAAACCTGAAGAGACAACAGCCGAACCTGTGAAGCCGCAACTATTTGCTACTTCCACACTTTTCCCTGTGGCCTGGCTGTAAGCTCTACTCTGATTGGCTGGAGGGTTACTAGGCGGAGAACCCCACTTTGTTTGGGTGCTCTGATAGTGGCTGCACAAGGAAATACAGAAAAAAGAAAACAATGTTGGACAGAAGCCTCCACTGCTGCAGGTCAGAGGAGAAAACAAAGAAAGCAAAACTTTGAACACAAAAAGGTGTAAGGAGGAGGGAGAGGGAAGGTGTGAGACGTGATTGTCAGACTCCAGCTAAGCTTTGATTGGCTAGTTCTATCTCTCCCTCTCTTTCTCGCTCGCATTCCCTGTCTCTCCGTCTGGCTTTTCATCATTTGAAAGAGGGCTTCTCGTCGACATCCTCGGGGCGTGTTGTCACCCCTCTGCTCAGTAGTGGTCCAGTAGCTGTGGTCCATTATTCTATTTTGTCACTTAAGGGGTGTTGAGGGGTAGGCGGTCACCGTCCGGTCACTAGGACCGAACGCCCGGCGGCGGTCCTGAGCTGTCCAGTGACGTCTGAGACGCCAGCCGTGTGAGCGGAGCTAATGTAGGGTCCACCAGGGAGGATGGTGGAAAAAGTTTGTACCAGCCGATCACCGTACTAGAGAGGTCCAGCTCCTCCAACAGTATCTGTGCTACACCCATGAAACATTTGTGGTCCAATCGTCCATAGTCACCCCACACTATCACCTGGAGGAAAGAACGGCAGATGAATTGATTTAGGATTAACTGAAAAGACAAAGGTACAATCACCACAACACATAACCTTAAAGATTTCCAGGTTCAAAGAGCAAAGGAAAACAAAATGCTCATAATAAAAGATTTTAAAATGCTTTATGCATCACTTCAAATGACTTACTTACCATTTATTTTACTTACAGTTAATTAGTTCTTTGTTTCCTGTAAAAACCTGATTGCAACTAAGTATTTGTAAGCAAATCAAATCACATTCTAATTTCTAATAAAATACACTGAAATTCCTTTAATTACAGGCGACTTATACCCGTAGTTGTGGCTCGTATCATAGTGTTAACGTGTTCAGTTCTAATCCTACTAATTAAGTCAAAACAATAAAATAAACAGTAAAAACAATGCACTTTCTCAACACACTCGTTTTTGGGGTTAAACAAAAGCTTGTAATTCCAGAAAAAAAGGTTGTTCACTGTGCTCACTGCGGCCTTCAATGATAAAAACGTTCTTCCCGTGCCTGTACCCTGATCTGTGCCTTGATACAATCTCAGTGTCCCTGAGGCCTACAGACAGTCTCTTGGACTTCATGGCTTGGTTTGTACTCACATGCACTGTCAACTGAAGCTGAATTTACCACCACAATTTACCACATTTCCAATGTACCATGTCCCAAGCCTTCCCACGTGAAAGGTAACCTTCCGCGTCCCTATGATACGCGCCGGATTGTGATTGACTCCAATGGAATGACGCTCCCTAACCCTAACCTTAATCCAAACCTTAACCACAACCATAATCGTATGAGACAGTGTTTTCCAAAGCGATTCATGACAAAATAAAATAAATGCACAAGTGTAGATTCATTGCAAACGGTTCTCATGTTTCCGAACGCGTAACATACAGACGATTTGTCACATATCGTCGGTATGTTACGCTTTGGGATGAGAACGTGTTGCAGATGGACTGCGATCAATCAAACTGCTGACAGGTGATCACTGGAAACAGGAAAGCGTCTCGGAAAAGCTTGTGAATGTACATGTTACATTTAGTTTTTTGTTTTCAGTAAAGCTGGAATAAACCTTATTTTACTTTGTAATTATGGGCATGAATCTGAGGTGAAAAATGAATTTAATCCATTTTAGAATAATGTTATATATGTGACGTGTACAATAACATAAATGTGGAACACGTTAAGCACTGTGAATACTCTCTGGATACACTGTAAAGGCTATGGACTATTGGGAAGCACCATAAGTCTATTGTTCCAAGATATACAGTCTATGGCAGTTTCACTGTAATGTCCTCAATAACACTCTGACCTTTCACTATTAATACATTTTTAACTAGAGCTTCTTCTTTCAACGAGTTTTCCCATTAAAAAAGTGATTCATGAAAAAATGTGATCATTACCTGAAGCACCTTGCCCTGGGGACTCTCATCGAAGAGCAGGTGCTGCTGGTAGAGCGGCTCCAGGGTCTTTCGTGCAATCTTAGTTTTCTTTTTGGCTTTACATGTTCCATTATCCAGCAGGTACACTTTTACATAGGGAGCTGAGAGAGTGGTCAGGAGAGGGAAAAATAAGTTTTATGGGAAAAAACGGGGACAGTATGGAGGTTGCTTTAGGTTGCATCCACCTTAATTTATCTGTAAGTGCTACAAGGAATTAGTTTTGTATGAACGTGTGTTACCTGGGAGGGATTTAGAGCCTGGTTTGGGGGTAAGGCCTCGTGCCCTGATCACCTCCACCTCCAGCTGGCCTTTCTTGTCCATCAAACCAATCTGAACATCACCTGTTTTTAAAAACAGACCATTTCAGAGAATAATGTGCAACACACAAAATCTGTCTTTCTCAATCGAGCGGAGCTGATGAAGCTGTGACTCACCCATAGCTGGTGTCGCCAGCGTTTGTCTGCCCACTAGCTGACCGGGGCCTAATCCATCCAAGAAGTCGCTGAACTGACTGTCAGCACCCAAACGCATCCCTGAGAAGATCAAACTGACATACACAAACACAAATGAAACCTGTCCTCAGTTTTTGACTCCGTCTAGTTTTTAGAGAATCAGTAAAAACCTTTTCCAAAAATTCTTAACAGCATTTGATGTTTGTTGTTTAGAAAGATAACTTTCTGTGTTCCCTGCAGCCAACAAAACAAAACAAAAACGATCTATTCTGATTGCTAAGAGTGCTAAAAGTAAGTAATAGAGGAACACTGACAGTGCCCTCTGTGTGTTGTCCTGTGTTTTGGCAATATTCTCAGCATGTACGTACTTCCCCTCAGAGCTGTAGCTGTTCATGCTGCCGTCGGTCGACTCTCTGCTCGCCTGTCGGTTCATGGCTGACCCTCCTCGTGGATACTCCACCGCCATGCCCGTCTCCACACTCCTCTGGATGCTGCTGCTGCCGGCCTTACCCACCTTCTTACCTGCTGATGCTTCTGTTGCAAACACAGGAAAACGGGCTTTAGCCACTGGTCTGCATGTGTCATTCAACCCTAGGTCCTAATCAGTTATCAGGCATTTCTGATGGATTTCTTTTTTTTTGTTGCAAAAATTCAACATGATAACTACAGCCTGAGATGTATCTCTTCAGGCCTTCCCATGCAAAATAACATCCCACGGTGACATCACCAGCATTTCAGTAATACACTATTGTACAACAGACAAATCTATAAATCTATGCAAATCTTTAGACGCTTTTATTTGGGAATTGTAAAAAAAATGTAATGGTACTTAGGTGATGAGGTCACTGCAGGAAAATCTGACTAAAAATCAAAAGTCAGTCCACTCACATCTCAAACGTTTAGCAGGGATGGAAAGGCAAAACTCAGAGGGTTGAAGAAATAACACAGTGTGTGCATCAAAAAGGAAGAGTTCAGTCATTTTCAAAAGCCTGCTGCTTATTCATTTGTTTTTATCATAAACACAAAGTTCTTTCAGACCCACTTTAATTTTAAATCTAAAATTCAAAGACAAATATTGTATTCTCAGCTCATGAGAACACTCTGAATTCACTGAGTCAGGCTTCTTCCACGACCGAACCAGCCTTTAAGCATAATGGTTAAACAAGAGGGTGGAGTAAGGAAGCGTGCCGGAAACAGTTCAGGAACGGTGTACGGAGTGCTGGGAACATTCATCATTCCTAACTGAACCACTTCTTATGCTTTCTGTGCCTGACTTTGCCCTATTCTGCCTGCGTCTGTGAAAGTGGGACGTGAATGTGATGTTACATCGAACTGCTGCTATACAAAGTACTTAACGACTAATGCTCCTCCTACTGTACAATGTGGGGTCACGCTCTGTTAATGATCCTGTATTTACTATTCTGTGTGGGGCAATGACAAATCAATTACTATTATTACACAGTTAACCTCCCTCCTTGTTGTATCCTACAGTCTCTGACTTCCTGCCTTTTGCTTTACCTTTCTGTCTGTCCGCCGCCTTACCCGCCGCCTCTGAAATAACACACATAACAACAACAAATCCAGTAAACAACAGCAACATCAGCACACTGGTTACACTGGAAAACTTGTACATTTTTTAAAACTTGTTCTTCAGGATTTAGTGACCACACTGTATTTATGCATGTATGTATGTGTCCTTTATAAAATCAAAGTACCACTTATGAAATCCAGCTTGCTTTGTGTAGATAAAGAAGGATCGGATTAAGGAATCAAGTTCAGTTTAAAATGTTAGAAATGTTTTAAATGTGTCCCTAAAGTCCTTGAATTGTGTATTGAAGCGATATCAACTAAAATTAAACTAGGGCTAAGCCATACTTTTGTGCAAGGTGCACCACAAGATGGTGCAGCAATTCATTGTAAGTCATTGTCATTGTAACCAAGTCTGTTCTTATTTACAGTAGTGCCTGGGGAAAGGCAAAGCCTCTCGAGGAAAGCTGGGGCACAAAAAAAATTAAGAAAACCAAAAACCTTCCAGTACACCCACCAGTACACAGCTGTCGTCTGGGGGTGAAATATTTAGCAAAATTCTGCAAAAGGGTAGTCGTGAAAAAATCCTATTAGTAAGTTAACTTTTCTTGATGAGTTCTTGAGTAAAATTGAATTTTTATGTGAAAAATGTTATTTAACATTTTTTCAAAGTTCATTTTTTTAAATGTGGAGATGTATTTTGGTCATTTTTGAAAGTTAACAGACTCACAACACAGAAAAACAGAAAAAAAACAACATTCAAAAGTTTTTCCTTCTGGACGAATCTTTCCACTGACACTTGGTCAGTCTGTTGTCTGACCTGTCTGGCTAAGCTGCGAGGTACTTCGACTCCTTCTGGACGGCAGGATGGCGACAACACGCTGGCTCAGGCTTGAGCGCCGCTTCTTGATCCCGCTACCCAGGCTCCCGAGTGCCGTGTCTGACTGACTGCCGTCAGCGTGCTCCATGCCGTAGATCTCACCACTGATGCTGGTGCTCTTCATCATGTGGCGACCCGATGCGCGCATGGCTCGGCTGATGGTGACATTATAAATGATAACACATGTTGTGATACCCTATTTCAAAACGTTTAAATGAGAGTGTGTGTGTGTGTGTGTGTGTGTGTGTGTACCTGAAGCGTCCGCGGGGTCTCTCTGACTGGATGGACATGTAGCTGGTGCTACTGATGCGAGAGGCACTGCTGGTTCGAGAGATGGCTGAGACGTCGCTGACATCACTGTCTGAGGACTTATGGGAAACATTTTCACTACTCCTCCTCTGGTCCTTATAGAGCTGCATGAACCACACATCATAAAACAGATATTTTAGAAAACTGCTGTGAAAATGAAGCAAGTAATTCTCAAGCCATCGCCATGGTGACTCGACACCAATCACATGCTCCAGGTTTAAAGCTCTAACAATACATGAGCAATAGATGGATTGTAATCACCTGCAATCATCTTCAGTGACTAAGTGAACGAAGCTAAATTGAAATAATTATTTACACTTTCTTCTGGGAAAAAACCCAAAATAAACCTGACATTTATTTTAGTTTTGACAAACTCAATCAATATGAATGAATTTAATATATAACAATAAGAAGATGGTATGTCTGGTATGTCCTTATATGGAAGCCTACTTTCAATATTCCTATGATGCATTGAGTATTTCCTTTTCAGTCACCTTTCTCACGCAACGTGTTAATAGACCTCTCTGCTGAATCACACTTGTTATTAATCTCTGTCTCTCTTCCACAGCATGTCTTCTATCCTGTCTTCCTTGTTTCCCCCCAACCGGTCTCAGCAGATGGCCCCGCCCCTCCCTGAGCCTGGTTCTGCAGGAGGTTTCTTCCTGTTAAAAGGGAGATTTTCCTTCCCACTATCGCCAAAGTGCTTGCTCATAGGGCAGGGGTGTCGAACTCCAGGCCTCGAGGGCCAGTGTCCTGTAGGTTTTAGATATCAGCCTGGGTCAACACACCTGAATCAAATTATTAGTTCATGACCAGGCTTCTGGAGAACTTTGAGAAATGTTGAGGAGGTAATTTAGCCATTTAAATCAGCTGTGTTGGATCAAGGACACATCTAAAACCTGCAGGACACCCGCCCTTGAGGCCTGGAGTTTGACACCTGTGTCATAGGGGGTCATATGATTGTTGGGGTTTTTCTCTGTATGGATTATTGTAGGATCTACCTTACAGTATAAAGCGCCTTGAGGTGACTGTTGTTGTGATCTGGCGCTGTATAAATAAAACTGAATTGAATTGAACTGAATATAAAATGCTAGCGCTCTGCTGCTGCATTGGTCCATTTGCTGATAGCACAACACGCTGATTGATAGAAAATTGCTGTTAGTTACAGAAAGGGATTTTACAACATTACATTTTGCGTACAAGCTATTAAAAATTTAAAACTTGAACCAGGTGTTTTCCATATAGACTGTGCTTCATGATGCATCTTTTGGTCTGAAAAGTGAGGGTGAAGAGGAAGAACTGCAATCTTTCTAATGACCAGCAGAGGGCAACTCTGAGGTTTTCATAAAGAAGTCTTCTTGTGTGGACTGCTAAAGGGAAAGAACACATTTCATTCCATTTTTCATGGCCTCAGGAAACTTCCTGACATGTTTATGGTCTCAATCACTAGTTTTAAGCTGGTTGTTTCGTAAATCATAGTACGCATTAGAGTGAAAAGGGATGATAAAGCAGCACAAACCTACTGTGTGCTACCATATGTCTCCCTTGGTTTACCAGTCAGATGTGCTACTTGGGATCAGTGGGTGACATCACCTTAGCCATGCCCCTCTTTTAAATCTTTTTAAAGTCCATGCAAGCCTGAGTTCAGTACAGTGACAGAGTTTGTCTGTTAGTGGTTGCAGGAAGTAATCTGCTTCCAACTTTCCACCTGAACATTTACTTCATTAAGCAGCCAGACACTCATGCATTGCCATATAGGAGGATGACAAATTACAGGGCAACCAGCAATCTGAGTTGTTAGGTGGGACGAGACTACTGTACACTGGAAACTCCAGCTGCTGCTAATGTTTTTAGATGCTTAGATGCATCCTAGCTCTAATCACCTTCCACCTAAATGTTGTGTTTGTTTTGTCTGCTATATTAAAACATGCTTTATTTTCTGATTAGCATGCTAAACAAATGAGCATCACACAGACAAAAAGAAGAAGTTAAACTACTGGCATGTACATATTTTTAAACGTCACAATATCAATATTAAACTATTTTCTCTAAGGGAAAAAAATAGAGAAAGCAGCCGGTATGGATTATACATTTTAAGATTCCAAGCGTTAACTCAGTTCTTGAGTGGCTGCCCATTTGGAAATGATTCATTTTATGGAGTGGTCTTCACCATTACTGTACTGTAATTTATTACTTTCTCAGACAGTCAATGCAATTCGCTGCGATGCACTTGAGCAACATTATGGTTCATTCTTTCTGTCTGGCTGGAACCTTTATTGTCCTCCTCCACTCTCCAGACGAGCTTGTTTTAAAGCGAACGGTCAGCCTACCTCTCGTTTATTCTTGAGCGCTCGGTCAAGGTCCTGTTGGCTGGAGGTGGCTGGAGCTGAGACCCGATTGGAATGAACCCTCATCTGGAGCTGACGGACACGCTCCTCTGCTACCAGGGCTGCACGGTGAAGGAAAGAAACTTGAAAAACTAGTACTTAATCGGACACTGCACAAAAATGACCCTATATGGGTCAACCTTTCTTTGTACCTTGTTCTACAGTGCTGCTCTTGGGGGGAAGCTGTGGGAGTTGCCTCACTCTGCGAGTTGATGAGGACGTCACCGAGGAGGAAAGAGACCCACCACTTTGGAGGTGTCCCCTAACACAAAACAACATGACGGAAAGCAGAAAACAGAAGGGAGAGGGGAAGGGGAGACATGGTGGAGAGAAGAAGTGTGAATATAAAGGAAGGATGAAAAGTGCGAAGATGGGAAGAAGGGAAAACGATATTAAAGTCATCACATTTGCAGTCGAGAGAGCCATTCGCTGGTGGAATTTGACGTCTTCACGTCATCCCATTCACACAGTGAACAAAATGTTGACAAGTACTCGACATTGGATGAACCTGCTGCAATTTCACATTTCTCGACGTTAGGCGAGTATCAATTGACATAAGGTTGCAAAACAAAGACATGACGACAGAAGCTATAGGAGGAACATCGACGTTGGAAACAAGACAACAGCAGCAGCAACATTTCGATCAAACATCATATTCACAGAGTGAAGCAAAGTGAGGCTTGTTTGGGGTTCACAGTGAGGGACTCTGTTGCCAGTAAGAGAAGCAAATCAAGATTAAAACAGTGAAACAACACACTGAGAAAGTGAAAGCCTTCAGGCACAAATCCCACCACGACTGTACACATCCATCCATTCGACACATCCATTCTCACATAACACATATTCCCTCTCCTACTAGAAATCTTGAAATTTGTGCCTCCTTTCCACTGGACTAGTAATAACAAGGGTTATTCGTGACATTTTGTTATTTTATTTGAATATAGACTGCAAAGAAGTGGTTTGTAGCTTTTGGATCTGAGAAGTGAAACAAATGTACGAGTGCCTATAAACCAGCATTGTTTCTAATGGCCAGCAGGGGGCGACGTCTCTGATTGCGAAAAAGTCTGGCTGAGTGAAAGTCTGTTTTGACAATTGGCCTCCCTTTCACTCAATCTAAACATTTTCCTGATGAGTCTGTGGTTTCATCCTAGTGTCAAGTCTTCTTGAAACCTTCAAGTTTTTAAGTTTTGTAACTTGGATTTTAGGATACTTGGAATGTAAATGGAATGATTGAACACATTTAACACAATTTATTGGGCTATGTGCTGAATTTAGAGGTTAGAAGCAAAGTATCGTTCTGATACCAATACCAGCGTTGGTATCAATACAATACACACCTCTACTGGGTTTCTCAATCAGAGGCACCCTTAGCTCACCCATGAGCAGATATACTCCTGGTCATTGATAAAATTACTGTTAAATGAAGCTTATTCATTGTCCGAGTATTAAAATGTTGAGATATGAACACTTACCACAAATTCCCACATCCACTCAGAAATTACACATACAAACAATGACTGCAGAGTCCACACAACACATATACAACAACTACACAAACAGCAGCAGCATCTGATGAGATGCAGCAAAGACATTTCACCAAACACACATACAAATGCTGACAGAAGCAGCAGCAGCCCTGTGTCTTTCCTCTCCACGAGTCTCTACAGTGAGCAAACAAGACTCTGCCTCTGGTTAAATGAGTTAGAGGAAGGCTGATTTAAGATGAATCCATTTACCAAGGGGACACAGTGGGGCTTTCATTCCCCTGGAGCCCATTTAAATGGAGGTGGACTTGTTTCTGGTGTACATACACACGAGTGCCATAAAAACCCGGAGCCCAGCAATACAGTGTGTAAGCAGCAGCATGCAGGGACAGAAATGGGGTTGAGGAATGGGAAAAATGGGGGGAAAGGAAGAATCCATAAAATATACAAGAAACGATGTTAAATGAAGGCAAACCTAAACAGAGTCGTTTATGAGTAACATTAGTTTAAATTTAATTAACATTTTAACAATACAAACTTCATAAGAAAAGCATGAAAAAGTTTTGCACTAAAGCATCACTACACTTTTAACCATAACTCCAAACACAATGAGGACTATTAATAGTTTTATGCTTCTATGTTCACAGCCTGAAGTCGCAAATGATTGCATGTCCCTCAGATAGCGCTAACCAGCATATGTCAGCTTGTGTTTATGGTAGTAGATGGCACACTGGACCAGCTGGACCCAAATATAGTAATAGATCTGGATGGAAGTCACAGCAGTTTCAGTCCTTTACCAGATTCAGTCCCAACATTAAAACCAGGCAAAACAAGTAACACACTGATTTCAGGTGTTGCAGTTTACAATACACTTTATATTGTAATGTGAACATCCTAAAACATTTATATTAGAGCACCCCAATGATGAGACAACCCTCTATGAGAAAGCACTTGGTGATTGCGAGAAGAAAGAACTCCCTTTTAACAGGAAGAGACCTCTGACAAATCTGGCAAAGCATCAACAGGAAGTAATAAAGAAGCAAACCAAAGGATTTGATGCCAGCATCCCAGTGCAACAGAACAACTGTCGAGGCATGCAGACTCCATGTCCCTACAGATCTCTCCCAAGGTGTCATAAAATTTTACAGGGTCGTTTTAATGTTGTGGCTGATTGGTGTCTATATAAACATTACAGAGGGCAATGTATAACGCAGATGTTTAGCTGGCTGCGCAATTAAGGCTTTGATTCACTACATATTTCCATGTGCCCAATGAAGCCCTGACCCCTGGGTACTCCACTCAGTGTTAATAACTGGCATTTTTACACATTATCATGTCATTATCAGCAGCTCCAATGTTTAAGAAAATATTAAACACAGAACCTAATTTCCTTTTTTATAAGCATTTTAGCACTTTCACTTTGGAGATGCTAATAGTAGCAATTATTCATTATATAAAAAAATGACTTTTCCTACTACTTAACTAAAAGTCTTTAGCATCCTAAACAAAGAGGCATCTCTATGGTATACATGCAGTGGAAGAATCTAACACTTTTATAGCACTGTCTAAAAAATAAAGCCCTACAAAACATATGTGGTAAAACCAGCAACATAAATTCCTGCTGTGACACATAACATTTGTATCAGAATATCTTTCATGCTTACAAGGACCACATGGAGCCCTTGGGAAACACGTACTGACACTATGTTCCATATCTCGATCATTTATTGCACGATGATGTACTACACTGTCACTGCAGATCAGCAGATACATTCATCTCCACTGAAATCAATGTGCACTTACAGGCTCTTTCTGACCACGACAACACAGAAACAGCCAATGAAAAAGGACCCTAAGTGATAACTGAAATTAAACTCACTAATTAGCTTGTGCTTGAAATTAGACCGTGGCAACCCCTTAAACTGAAAATCAAAGTGTCAAAACAGCTGTTCCTGCAATGGTTCCTTGCATGTCCTATAATCTCCACAGACTCTCATATATTAAAATGCTGATACAGGCAACTTTACTCAATCGGACTACTGTCATTTGTGTCAGTGACCTGGTTCTCTTCATCTTGTTTGTCCTATTGGTGCTTTTTGGGATATTTTTAGTATAATTATATGACAAATAAGATCACCTGCTGTCTGCTACAGTCCATTAATGCTAATTTATTAGTCTGCTTACTTAGCTCTAATTAGCAGATATATATGATGCAAATGTGCCACCGTCTGGCTCTAGCAGCGAAACACAGTAGCAGCCAAGGTGCTAGCATTGTGACTTCGAAATTTTAGAAATCCATGCTTACTTTCACAGTGGTTGTGCCTAACTGTGGCTAAGCATTAAGGGCCTCAAAAAATACTTGGACCTATTTATAACTAATATCTGCCACCAAGTACTAAAACACAGCTTTTTCCCAGCTGGTGAATGCATCTAAGAAGCTTTGTGTGTAAACAAGCCACCTGAAATATGCTGAGCGTGCCGCACACGCCTTACCTGCCACTGTCAAAGAGCTTCCTGCCAAGAGTGTGGCTTTCAGGTGTTTCCAGGGTCCGAGGCTTCCTGGAGAATGGTGGATGAGTAAAGAGGACAATACACCACAGAACAAAAAAAGATGGATGGATGGGTGAATGAGGGGATGGAAGAGAGCATGATGGTGGATAAATCATTTCAATTTAGAAGGGCCTGACTCTGTCTGGAGCCGTCACCGGCCTTATAAGTTTATGATCTGTAAAACAGGAAATAGGAGGAATCCTGTGATGGATGGTATGATGATGATAGGAATAAGGGGTGTTATACAGTCATGCTTCATCTGTAAGTGTGCCTGTGTGCGTGTGTGTGTTCATAAATGTGTGTGTGTGTGTTCATAAATGTGTGTGTACCTCTTCTTTGTACTGAGGTGAATTAAACTCTCTTGAGACGGAAGTAGCATCCATATTCTCCATTCACGGACATGAAGATGACAAGGATGATCCATGCACCGCCCCACGCATAAACACAAACACACCCACAGAGACACACACACACACACATACACGATCACACTTATGATATGAATTGTGGATTGCATGAATTTTATACCACTAATGAGCAATACGCCTTCAAAAAAAGACTTCCCAAGACTAAGAGGATAAGGAAAGCACACAGAAGCTGCGGATGCAAATTCCTAAAACAAAAATGTAACTCGGAGAGACTGTGGGAAGCAAAAGCAAAAGGGCAGGATTTCACACCAGAGCCAGTACAAACTACCTTAACTTCAAACGAGCACAAACCTGATACTAAAAATCACAAAGAACAGAAAGTCAACTAAACAAAGATACAGCAACAACAATCACGACCGAAAACTGCTGCTACCACTCTTTGCATTAAAGGGCAAGCCAGAAGAACACAACCCACACACTAAAAGCCACACAAATAACCCTTTACACAATGTGAGAGACAAAGTTAAAGAAAAAAAAAATCAAACTTGTATATGCCTAGAGGACTTCTTTTTCATTGGGACAAGTTCTACTTTGTAGATCGTATTCACTCTCACTGTGATCAGCTCATCTATTACTAAAGTTTGCAGCAGAAGGCTAAATTGCCAAAAGTGATAATAGATTGTGATTTTATCTTGTATTTGTCCAAATAAAAATGCAGTCAAAGTAAAAGGTAAGTCAATAGCAATAAACCTATATTTCTTGTATATATTCTTGTCCGCTTGATGTGCAACTACAACTAGAAGGTGTTAGCGTAGCCTAGCATACAGTCTTAGATTAACGAAAAAGCTAGTCTGGCAAAGTCGAACCAAAGTATTACTGCTGGTCATATATTTTCATAAATGTTACCTAAAATATCTTTTGTAATTGATTTATGATGACCTCATGAAATTTGAAAGCCAAAACCTATTGGTCTAGCAATGAAGTTGTACTACATGCTACAAGTGTTGCCAAATCTTTAGACTTTTTCCTCTTTTTGATTTTGGAAGTAGATAAAGTCATGTCCAGACTTCCCCTTTACTAAGGATCTAAACCTTATCCACCCAAACCTCTAAAGCTCACTAATCAGTTGGCATTTGTTATTTATTGCATCATTAGGACAAAGTCAGGGTAGTTATTACCCCATGTACTGAGTTTAGGCTAGTTTGCCCTATATTTTGTACTAAAATTAGTTTAATTACACTTGTTTTATATGATACAAGATAAAGTCACTTGCCAAACTTGCGGAGAGCTGACGAATTGTAAAGTTGAAAAGGTTAAATTGTAAAATCACTACTAGTCATTCATAGAAATATAACAATCTGGCAAAAAGAGCTTGGCATTTGCCTCAACCCAATAGGACCCAACTAAGCCAAGAATATTTCCACTGGGTTTGACAAAAATGTGTTTCTTACTAAAACTACTATTAAAAAAAAAGAAAGAAAAAAGAAAGAAAGGAAAAGAAAAAGAAAGTAATTTGGCAAACTTTAGTGTTTGGGTCATAATGGCGTGAGATTTTAAGGCACAAGTCAAGCTCCAACAAGAAGCAATTGGGTGAGAATGGTCCACAAAAGGGTACCTGTCATCTTCAGGGGAAGCATGTTGAATAAGAATCCTTGGACTTGCCGGACGTCTTCGGGGCAGGGAATGGGACAAAGATTTTCTATGCGTACACATACAAAATACATCACCCATAGGACCAAATCAGCAAGTCATTAAAAATTCAAGAGATTCGCTTTTCCAGTGTCAGTACAGTGCACAGTAACAAGTTGTTTTTGCTTGCCATTGCTATGGGTACATTTTGACTACCTGGGAGTAACAGAACAGGCTGTAAACACAATATTAGCACGCTATCACCTTATAAACTGAATATGGCAAGTTTGTTAGCAAATGTTTCCCCATTTTCACATTCCACATTAGCATTATTTTGTGTTGTGTTTCTAGACACTTAAACGCAAGTCTATATTTTTCTTTTAGCTTTAGCTTTTCGTCTCATTTTCATGGACAGCAAAGATCAATTGTTCGGGCATTTCTTTTCTGCATCAAAACGTGAAACACTTATATGTGAATCCCACTGTTTACAGTGCAGTTATGTTATCACTTTACAACCAGAAGGAACAACATGAATGACACAGTGACTCTGAAGTAAATGGACAAATACCAACAGGACTTTTGTATTAAGCATTGAAAAGACAAAAGTAACTAAAAAAGACGGTCTACTACGAAGCAAGTTCAGAAGAACCAGGCTTTTTTAATCTTTGCTTGCAGGGTGGGTCTACCTTTGATTAATGCTTCACCTGAGGCTTTACAAAGGGATACTAACCAACACTAACCAACAGGTGACATCACCGTGACTACATCCATAATTTATATACAGTCTATAGGCTCAAGAGGTTTACTTATTGTGTCTCTTAGAATTAGTAAAACTGCATCATTTACACTTATTTTTGCTAACCAACTGATCTTGCTTCATAGTACATCCTTTCGACCGTCTAATGTTGGGAATAATTTCAAGGAAGTGACAAATCAAAAATTGTAAGGTAAACTGATTCCTTTGTCTGACAGCTGGTTATGAAGTCGTCTTTAAACTGACCCGAATACTCAAAATGCTGCTTGCCAATGAGACTTTGCAAAAATCACAACACCATCATGAACAACCTTGAGGACAGAGGTAACAAAGGGGATTTGCTGGAATAGTAGAGTGGAGCACAATAGTAGTGTAGGTGGGGTGAGGATGATATCAGGCTAGTGTAGGATCATTCAGAGGTGAAGGAACTACAAAGACCAGGGAAAGCTGAAGTGCAGGAGGACTACAGGAAGGGGGTTGGGTACAGAGGCTGGTACCTTTCAGTCTCTGGTGAGGGGGCATGATTGTTTGGAGCCAGACAGTTGGCACTAGCGCTCCTAACCCTGTCCAGAGAAGGCTGCAGATCACTAGAGGCACCACAGCACAACATGCCATCCAATGGAGGAAGAGGAGGAGGAGATGGAGAGGAGACAGGGTGGGAGGACAAAAACAGACACAAAGAGAAATACAATGGACAAACAGAAAAAGTCTTTTAAAAGAAAGTCTGGTTAGATTTCCCAAATCATAATGCTGTTCTAAGAAATTAAACCATGACTGACCCAGCTGGTGTCAGGATGGCAGTGTCTGTACATTGTAATGGTTGACATGGAGATGGAGTATGGAGGAAAACGTGTCTTCTAGCTGTTACTGCCAAAACTAGACTGATTGATCTCTGCATTTTTCCCAAAGCGGAACACTTAAACATCCATGTTAACCATCAACCATCATCAATGTGTGTGTGTGCCTTACCGATGTGTCACCTCATCATTAGACCACAGATGTGTGGTCATGTCGCCATGACCCTTTCAGTCTCACTACAGAGTTACTTATTTAATATGCAAGCAGCATGGAGCTACTGATGAAATGGAAATTTCAAAAAGTGGAAGCATTTGTTAACGAAACTAAAGAAATGAAAGAAAACAGGTTGGAAACTAATCAGAAGACTCTGTTGTGATGGAAGGACTGAACCGTTAACCAGTCCAATATAAGTTGACACTGGTACTACAAATTGTCTGATGGCTTCAGTATGCTTCAAATGGAGCACGAAGAGCAACATCTAATAGCACCCCAAAGAACATTTGTGACAATGAAAATGTCATCTGAGTCAATTATTATGTTGTCTTTTTTCAAAGTCTTACAGTCATACTTGTTCTCTGTTGCTCTTGGCTACGAGCGCTCAAGGTATGACAGCAAACAAAAAGTAGGCGCCATTTTTTGTAATCAAGTTCACACAAGTAAAGGTTCTGCAGAAACCCTTTAATAACTGCTGTTAATAAACAGTAAAACTTTTATTAACGCCTTAATGACAGTGAATGTTATGCTACATAACATTATACTGAAGCTCTTCTGGTTGTTTATCCAGTTATTCAAAAACTGCATTAGATCAGTGATTGCTAAAGTGTGAGTTCTGCAAGAGGTCATTTGAAATAAAAGCTGTTGATGGTGAATCAATTTCAGAAAAAGGTCCAAATGAATCTATGAAAACAAAAAGATGAATAATAGAATGTACTCATGTAATAACTTATGTGGATGCTCCTGAAGAAGACATCCACGCAGGAAGCAACAAGGACTGATGAGGCAATCAGAGAACAAAAAAGTCGTCGGGATTCAGTAACTTGAAGCGATGACAGTCACAGTAACCCCTGGTAACGAGAAGTGGGCGGGTCCAAACGTAAACTTTCTTAACTTCAAGGCAAGTGATTGTATGAAATACCATAGAAGGATGCTGTTGGCTGGAATGTGACTGCAGATTACATATATAGCGTTACTAAGGCAACTAAAGCCTGGATTGTCCTCAAGCGATTAAATGTCTGCAACAAAGCAGCAGGTGACGAGCAAATTGTTCCCTGTGCTGTTGCCCCTTTGGTATTGTGTGCTGATAAGAGATACTGCATTCTTTTAAATGGCCAGCAGGGGGAGACACCTGATGTCCATTTGAAAAAAAACATGGGGAAATGAGCAAACACATTCAAGAAAAGATCCTTCTGAAAACCTTATGGGCTCAATTAAACATCTGAGGTACTATATAATGCAATTAATATTTAATGGGCATTATTTTTCTATCATGGTCCCCCTTAGAGGGATAACTTTATTTATTTAAAAAACAAAAAGCAAAATGTTCAGCTTGAGGATTCACCAACAACAGGTGACAACTCTGAGCAGGTCAATCTTTTAGATACAGTCTGTGATCTACCTTGGTAAAATGTGAGTTTTCTAAAAGTGGCATGAGAATAGGAATACGACACAGGGAAAGTCCCTTCAGATTTGGACACTTTCTCCATTTGAACCAATTGAACTGAAGACTTACCTATTTGCCTGTTTGCGGAAACTGCTGAACAAAAGTGGCATCTTAGGTGGCAGTGTGTTATTGTGCCTAGTAGGTCTCCTGATGTTAGCATGCATGCAGCAGACACAAGCAGGAAAGGAAGCCGGAAGGAAAAGGAGGAAGAGCAGAAAAAAAGTATATAGGAGTGCATGGACAACAGAAAGATACAAAGGGGGAAAGAAGTGGCATCTTATCCAGTGATCTCATTGATTTTTGATTTGTTAATTATTTAGATTTATTTATCAACATGTTTCTAGATATTGCAAAAATCACTGGCTAAGATTTAAGGGTGTTAAAGCATAAGTAAGCACATTATCTCTGCATTAAGAGCGTATAGTCAGCAGCAGCCAGATCTCTTCTCTACAGACAAACTTAGCACTTTACACCCTCCTTTCCTCAAACACTTGTACACTTATACACTTGTGTGTATAAAAAGTACAAAAAGTGTCCTAGGTTAGATACTAACACAGCTACGGTTGTATAGGGGGTTTATATACCTCTAACGAAGGTATATATAGTGTAACTTACCTCTTTGGCTGTGTGCTCAAATGGCAATGTAAGAGTCACTACACTACACGTGAACTTAAAAATATAAATAATAATCAGTAAGAGTCATTACATGAAAACTGTCACGTTTGGGTTCCTAACATTTAAAGGGAAAAACAAAACCCCAAAAAATATAGTTTCCAGTGACCAAACACACTAAATCCAAAATGTCTCCTGTGTCTCATGTAATATATGTAATAACTTTTTTGTATTTTGTTTAAGCAGCACCAACACTTCTCTCTTAATGGGAAATGTAGCAATCAAGTGTGAAAAATAAGTATTTTTGGATGAAATAATATTATTCATGCTTTTAATTCATTTAGAGCCATGCAGGTTTACACAGGCTTACAAACAGCACTGTATATGTGTGCATACTGGTGTTAACTTTGACCACATAGAGAAATTCTGACACATCATTTTGAATTTTTCTATCCAATTTGATTTTACCTCATCTCAGGCTATAGTGTTGGCTGTATTCCTGTGACTGGGCCAAGCTAACTATCTGACAAACGAGTGTATTAATAAAAAAGATATTTGACGAGTTCCCGAGCTTTCATATCGTGCATTATTGCAGGTTTTAAAATATGCTATGAAACACAAAATTCATAGTTTGGTTTTGACCAGAAACAGGAGGACCAGTACAGTTTCCATGGAATGACCCAAAAGCCTTCAGACTAAATAAAGATATTGGAGCATCATGCAAAAAGTGCCCTAAATTGTTTCAGTCAGAGACAGAATTGGTGCATATTCATCATTTGGACGTATGAAAGCAGGTGTACACTAAGCAACATTTAGTTTTAAGTCTAGCCCAGGGGTGTCGAACGCCAGGCCTCGAGGGCCAGTGTCTGGGTCAACACACCTGAATCAAATGATTAGTTCATTACCAGGCTTCTGGAAAAGTAGTAGAGAAATGAAATGTTGAGGAGGTAATTTAGCCATTTAAATCAGCTGTGTTGGATCAAGGACACATCTAAAACCTGCAGGACACCCGCCCTTGAGGCCTGGAGTTCGACACCTGTGGTCTAGCCCCTGCAAGCTGTGCTGTTGGACTGATTCTTGAAAAGCAGCAAAGTCTGCAACCAAGCATGGTCCTGTAGTGTCCTCTTGTGGATCTGAGGCAGCAGTACAGCTCGATTACCACAGGATTTCAGCTCACTGGCCTCCTTTTTGTCTCGTTATTTAGACATGACACATTGTGTTTTTCTTACAGTTATTTCATTTAACAAACGGACTAAAACCAACTAATGTGTCTGTGTGTAAGGTCTGATATAACTCGGTTCTCTTTTGTAATGCTGGGAAGTCAAAGTTTGCATGGGATTTGTTCACATTTCTTTTCTGTATACATTTCACATTACACAGGATTTTTATTACCTCGATTTCAGAGGCATATTCATTTCACTCTTAAATAACTTGAGCGACAGACTGCAATTAGAGACAATCTGACAAAAACACACCTCATCCACAACCAACATGTAAACATGTCACGATTGGCCAGTTTACCTGGTGTGCAGGCACTCAGCACTTTTGCCTCGCATTGATTGGTGGATCGTGAAGACCTCACTGTGGTAACCATGGGGATGGATGACATATGAGGAAATCAACAACAGTTAAAAAAACCCCAGAAGAGCAGAGGGGAGAAGAGAGTGAATAGGAAAGAGAGCTTTGGCTGGTTCCACACAGTCACACAGATTCAGAAATTCAGCTTTGCAACCGAGAGCTTTCAACCTAAACACTGAGGTCTGAGGTCACCTCGTGCAACATGAAAATCAACAGATAGCTACGGCATCAAACGCTTTTCAAGAAACAAAACAAAAACAGACAAAAAGCAGCAACTATTTAAATCTAAGAGACCAGTAAACAAAGTTAGACTTGGCAACGTAGGCACTCACACTCTGTACACACTTTTTCAGCAGATGCGGATTTGCACAAAAAAATAGGGCCTTGTACAACATAAAGCAACTCTGATGACATTTACGCTACAACGCACCTGTCGTCCAGATACCCTTCCCCTTGATGGCGACCTCTACCAGCGTCGTAGTAGCGGGACGGAGAACGAGAACGGTGACCGTGAGAAAGCTCATCATCCAGGCTCCTGAAGGAAATGTAAAAAAATAAATAAATGGATGGACGGATAAATGAGAGACTGACTTGTGATGTTAGTGGTCAGGTGGTATTGCGGCACACTGCTCGGTTTCATTTAGCTCAGTCACTAAAAGCAGAGCTGGCAGCACTGCATGTTCTGAGCCAGACAGACATTTCATTAGTAGATGGACTCAGTTTGCTGGCTTCCACAAACGCTCATGTCCTGTCTGTTTTTCCTGAATCTTGGTTTTGCCTCTTCCATGCATTCACTATTGTCTCCCCAGGCCGATATCGGTCTTTTTAAGTAATCATCGTCAGACGTGAATCTACAGAGCTCTTTCACAGGACTCAGCAATCGGTCCAGGGCAGTGCGTTCGAGACAATTTATGGCTAAAATATAACCATTTGGACAAATAATGGGGAGTAAAGTCCTGCCTTACTCAACCCTCACCTCTGGAGGGGGACATTGGGTGGCCGCGACCGGATGCGCCCCTGCTCCTCTCGATGAGGGGAGACGGAACGAGAACGTATGTGATGGGTGGGGGTCCTCTGCTGCTCAGGGACCTCCAGGGTAGATGTGGACTCCCGCTGCCTCTCCCTGCCACGTCCATCTGCTGCTATGGAGAAATGGCAGCACACATCCACACGTACATAAACAAGATCATAGCAAAGTAAGTGCAATTCAGAGTGTATACTTTAATAGTGACAAAACCTTCAGTCTGTTAAATTCATAAGAAAGGAATGGTATTAAGTAGTACTACATAATCCATATGCAGTCTCTTCTTGAGTGAATAATATTACTAAAATAGGTTTGTTAACTCTAAGGTTTTCCATATGATCCTGGCAAACATTAATGATATACAATAACTGTCATTATGCATACATGGGAAGATGCGTGGGCCTTGAAGTTGCAAAAATGTGCTAATGGCTTTAAAATATGGCTGCTAGTCAAGATCAGTAGTGGAACATAGCCAATATAGCCAGGATGAATTAGAGTGAAATGCATTTTTCTACAGTATCTTTTTTTTAATCTGCATTGTTTCTTATCCACCACCATATCTGCAAAGCCATACATTAGCTACAGTCAGGCCGAATTACATTTATCATTTGCCTACAAGACAACTTCTGAACTGCTTCCACTTAAAAAGAAAAAAAATCATATTAAATCATAACATCTGTGACTAAATCTTGTTAACAGTCTGCTGTTTTAGACCATGTACATTTAATTCCATTCTAGTCACCTGCTAAGTTCTGAACTAAACTAATGTCTATTACCCTTACAACATGCTATTAGCCTTCTACACATTAGCACTAAAAATACAGAGGAATTCATGATACTACCTCATATATGATAATTAAATTCATGTTCATTTTCTGCTACCTTACAGCATTTGTTTATAACTAAGCTAATGTCTGCTACCCTCACAACACATTCTCACCAGAGTGATCATCGTGTATCGATGCATTAATCAGTCTGGATGAAACTTATTAAATAAACCGCGTAGGGTACCAGGATTACATCTGTATAGCTTTTGAAATAAATCTGTATACATGAGGTTTACTGTTATTAAATTTAGCAAAAAAACTTTTATTTCTGTGGCATTTTATGGTCACTGGAATGTATTGTCATGCATGTCTGTAAATACCTGTTAATCAAACAGTGATGCTAACACTGCCTTTAATTGATTTGTCTTATTACATGAATATGTAGCTTGCAATGAACAAGAAGAAAGAAATATATGTAATTTTTATTCATTTGGTGTTTACGTACAGAAGTTTTTGCATTCTCACTATATACACTGATTTAGATAAAATAAAAACAACATAATTTAACATACACATCTGTGTTTTAGCGAAACACTGCAGGCCTAGCTAGTTTAAGTTACATCTTTATACCCAGAGAGGTTATAAAAGACACGAGAATTCATGCTACTGACCCTGCTTCCACTTATGTAGTTTAAACTCATGCTCATAGCCCTCACAACATGGATGATTGACTTCATGTCAGTAACCTGTTAGATACAAACACTATATAAAAGATATAAGAAGTCATGCTAGTGGCCTTCCACCTCATGTGTAACCTGATTTAAAACCTTGCTAATGGTCTTACCTTACAGCATTCCTCTCTATAATTATGTTAATGTCTGCTACCCTCACAGAACGTAAGTTTAGCTTTATTCCACATGCAATTTACTTATATGCCAGTAGCATGTTACCTTAAAAATCTCAAAATACTTATAATTTTTAAAAATCTTGCTAATAGCCTATTAAATTACTTGCAAGTTTAAAATGGATGTAGCCTCCGGGTTGGAATAAAAAAGGCAATAGGTGCCTTTGCCTGCTTTCTGAAGGCCAATACACCAAGACCAACTGTGGTTGTAAAGACACTTTATTCCTGTGGGAAAACAACCTTCTAACTAAACACTTTCCTGATGAGTTTATGTGCTCAGTAAATAATTTTTAGTCATAAATAAAAAATATAATATATTTTGTAACTCTTGTTCATACTTTGTTTCACAATAGAACAATATACAGGGTGTGGTCATTGGCTAATGACTGTGAATGACTGATTGTTGTTAGCCAATGACTGAGACCCCCTCCCAACACTTTTTCTGGAAATCAGTGTGGTGATGGTAAAAACGCTAAGCCCATGGCTTCAAAACATAATTTCATAAACCTGTGGATGATGTCACAGTACACGCATCCATCTTTTAAACAAAACACTTGTGTTTTGTTTGCTTTTTTTTTTTTTTTTTTTTTGCAAGTTTTGCAGCATTTTCTTTTTCTATTTCCACTGTGTTCAACTAATCTGCTGTTTTTTTTCTTAACTTGCATTTGACCTCTCAGGGGAATCATAGTTACCTCCATTATGGTCCTTTCAAGCACACAGGCCCCACAAAAAAGCCCCACTCACCTCACCACCTGATTATTCTGTTTAGCAGCCAGTAAGCTGGTTTTAAGGATGAGGGTGGTACCAAATACAAGTATAAGATAAATGAAGATTATTTTAAACTGTAGATCTGACAGATTTGGTAAAGTACACAAATATGCAGTTATCTTTGTACACTACTAAAGTACTACTGCACCTACTATCCATACTGGACTTATTGTGAAATGACCACAATCAGTCCCTATTAATGGATAATTTAAAAAAAAACAAGAACATCTGGTGCAATGTAAGAAGTTTTGGGGTCATTTCGAATCTTAAGTTATCAATTTTTAACCAAATAACTTGAATTCTGGATTACGAAGCAAGCCTAAATGTAACGACTCTTTAGCAGCTCTCATTTTTTAAAAGCTATAGTTACACACAGATAACACAGAGAACAGAAGTGCAAGCTGCAGAAAACCTGCATGTAAAACTAAGAAACAGTCCCAACCCACCTTTAGATACTACTGCTGTACCCTCATCAAATTCAGCCTCTGTTACACGCTGAGAACCTAAACAGTAATAGACACACACACAAAGATACCCACAGATGTGTACACACACCACACACACATATATATGGATGCACACATCAAATGCAGTATTAGGGAAATGGAGTGAAAGCAGACATTTACATAGACACGCATGCTAAACTTTGCTTATGGACAGGATGTGTACACTTACAAGCAGAAATATATGAAAGAGCTTATGCATGTCATGTTGCACACGACACGAGATCTTGACAGACTTACGCTGCAATTTCTTGCCAGAGGCGTCTATGTGTCGTCGGGGCAGGTATGGGGAGGGCTGGGGCAGTGGTATGGATGAGACATCATGAGTTTGGAGGGGATACCAGTGAGGCTTGTCGTCCAGTAAGGCCGTCTCTAGCTCCACCAGGACCTGTTCAAGTCACCAACCACGCAGTAAATATGTGCTTTGTAAAGAAGTTAAATGTTTAAGGGTTAGGCATTCATTTTTGATGGTTAGGGTTAGGGTAAGGGGCTAGGGAAAGCATTGTGTCAAGTAGATGTCTCCACAAGATATGAATTCCCGGCATGTGTGTACGTGGATATGTGTGCTACCTCTCCCAGAAAGATGCTGTCCTCCTCTGGAGACCTGGGTTGGTCCCACACGGTCAGCTCCAACATGTGGTTTCGGAAATCCCTGCGATGGACGTGACTGTAGACGAATGTCTGGTTCCACTTAGGCTCACAGGTCTTCTTCACTGTTTTTGTCCTTCGTTTGCTCTTGTCGCTGTGTTAAACAACAGATTCTTGCCTTTAAAGTCAGTTGAATGTTGATTTTGATTCTAGTCCCATTTGTGCCTTATTCAGCTGACTGGAACTGCTTTCTTTAAATATAAACGAGATGCTAAACTCACAAAAAACCCTCTTTGATTGCGTTGATTACTACATGATTATTGAAGATGTATTTTATCCATGTGAGGTCAAAGTCATCATCTGCGATCACCCTAACCCTGACTATACTATCAGAACATGCAATTTTTGTTCTTTTTACAAACTGTTCTTCCGAGTCTAAGGGACTAAACAATACTCATTCAATATCGAAAACTTGTGCATATTGTATTATATAAGTATATTCGATGCCAAACTCCAATGTTTTACATTAAAAGTCACGTGCATGATTTGTGTAGTTTGCATAAAAGAATCGGGTCCCCGCCTTCGTGTCACAAGTTTTTTTTTTGCGGCTCTTTTGTAAATGGCCATAATTTTCATGCCAAATGAGGGCTAGGCATTGTGACTGTTCAGAGTGCCTGTGTCAGGGTTGGCATACCTGCGGTCAGGGAGGAAGTACATTTTGACATAGGGGCTCCTGGGCCGCCCATCAGGCCGAAGAGAAAGCTCCACAGCCTGCAGCACGTTCACTATGAGCTGGTGACCCACTTTATCGTACCACAGCTTCACCTGGATGAGAAGCAAACAAAAACAAATCCGATGCCATGTCTTCACATTTAACAAACTTGAAAGGTCCTCCACAGTTCAAGTGCCCACACTCACTGAGAGTCGCCCTGGCATTAACTGCGGAGCATCTCGGAGCATCCCGGGACTGGAGGGAGACAGGACATTTAAGGATGGTCTCTCCATCTTCTGGGACTCAAAAGAACTGGAACCTGCTATGAAGGCAGGGAAAGCAATATGTTTGAAATCCTGAGCAGGAAACGCCAGCTGTCTTTCAGAAGGGAGTCAGACTCAAAACATAATCTGCTCCAAAACCAAAACCAAAGGTGCGTTCGTTACTGAAACACCAGACTCCTCAGAAAAGTTCACACAGAAACAGTTTAAAGTATAAGTCAGCTAACCTGTCAGGATGACAAATCACCACGCTTCTGTCCTAGTTAGAGTCCAGCAGGCTTCAGTGTTACTTGGGTTACGAAAGCCTTATATTCTATTACATGATCAAATGTCATCTAACTAACTGCCTACAAGGAAACCGATCTTCTCCCGCTAACATTCATCACAGATGTCAGACATCAGTTAGTTTCAGGAAAAAAAGAGTTGTCTAATTAGTCACTCCATGCAATATTAGAGGACATTATCAGCCACATGTTCAGAAAGGGAACAGAAAACTTCTAGTACTCATCAATCTCCACGTGCTTGAAGGGAACTGATTATGCTCATTTCAAACATGGGATTTTTATTCTTAGACTCTATTAGCAGGGGTGCACATAAGTGGTCCGCAGGTGCGCATTAGCTGTCAAAATAAAAGACGCGCACCAGATAAGAAGTTGCAAAGTGCGTTTGCATACATAAGATTTTCTGGAGGAGGACAGACATTTGTTTAGAACTCTTAAAGATGTTGAAGAAGCTCCTTTAAGCAATTACTTTGGTGTTCCTCCACCTCCAAAGAAATGTCAGAAGGAGTCTGAACCGCAAAAGATGCGCGTATTCTCTGAAAAGTGGTTGCAGGAGGTGAGCTGGCTTCAAACAAATGATGAAGGCACAGAGATGTGGTGCAGAATATGCCATGAAAATCCCACTCTAGCGGACAAAAACAGTGCCTTTTAAATGTACGCAAACCCGTGTTGCAACTTCTTATCTATCTATTTTGACAGCGAATGTGCACCTGCAGACCACTTATGTCATGCAAAGGTATTCTAATAGACAGGGGTGCTATTAGAATACCTTTGCATGATTTATTATTTGAAAAAAATCCTTACTTATGTCATATTGGGCTTTCTGGGCACCCCTTCATCATCGTTTGTCTTAGCCAGAGCCGTTTGGCTTAGATCAGGGGTGTCAAACTCAAATACACAGTGGGCCAAAATTCAAAACTGGAACAAAGTCGCGGGCACATTAATATTTAATGGAAAAAAAATCTTCCTCCAGATATAAGAATGAATCTTTTCTTATGGACTCAAATAAGTTTTGCTGGAAAACTGAATATGGAACAAGCAAAGCTTAATACTAAACAATATATATATTAGCTGTATAATACCAGTAGGCCAGCTCTAATAGTAATTTGGTATGGCTTCGCGGGCCAAATGTAATTAGGCTGCGGGCCAAATTTGGGGTCAGAGTTTGACACCTATGGCTTAGATGATCATATTAGAACTATCTGCTTTTAGTGATGTCACACAGAGCCACAGATAGAAAAAAACCTGTAAAGCAGTCTGAATCCTGAGCTCTGCAATCAATTATACATACATTTACATCATTATTTGATATTTTAAAGAAACCACTCAACATTTTAAGGGCCAATATTTATCTTTCTTGCTGGGAGTTAGATGAGAATATAAATACCAGGAAGAAATCAGTTTAATTTAGCATAAGAAACGAGGCAGGAAAATTTCACCAATGAATGAGCTCTTAATTTAAACAACTCCAAAACAGACATAACTGGCAGAGCCACTAGTGGATGTCATCTATTTAACAAAGTATAATTTATCTATTAATTAGAAAAGGATAGGATGAAAAAAAAGCACATAGTGTACAAATGGCAAGGCAACGCAACTAATAGTCTTTATACCTCACCTTTACAACTCTACTAAAATACAGAAGGTAATATTTTTTTAACCTGTGCCGTACATTTGTCTGACAGTACTGTAAGTTCAAAGTATTATTATGACGACTTTTAAGCATAAAAAGCTACTTTCAGGTGCCCATTCGTCACAAAGGGTCACCACAGTGGGCAGCTGTGCATGGTTTAGCAGAATTTTACACTGGATGCTCTTCGTGACACAACCCCAAAGGGTTCTGCGTCTCCAGCTAGAATCAAACCAATGACCTTTTGGTTGCCAAGTAAATTTGTAAACCATTACACTATTGAAAGGACATTTATGACATTTTTAATTAAGTGAATTTACTCATTATTTTTTCCACTAATGAAAACCACAAATTTTATTTTTTTTACATTTTTGTGAACAGTTGAATAGTGTTTTTTAAAAACTTTTGAGGTAGTTCTTTCAGTTTTTCTTGACTCATTCACACAAGACCTAATTCTTAGAAAGGAAGCAAATATTTCAAAATTTTGGACTATTCCTTTAAGTTTATATGACATAATATGACATCCATAACATAAAGTATATTAGTACATCAACAAACTTATTTTTTGCTATAATTCATATCATACAAATGAAATCAGCCAGATATACAGATATACGACATACATAGGTGACAAACAAACACAGAGCTGTCTCAACATGTCAGAGGAGATACCTACTAGATTCTAATGGAGGGTGGGACGTGTCGGGGATTCTTGGGATATCACTGAAAGAGAAACAGCAAAAACACATGAGTCACAGTTGTACTGGCATTGAAGTCAGACTAAGAATGTTAGATGTAAAAGTGACACACAGGCGTGCATGCATATTCAGACAGTAGTTACCACGCAGGGAGAAAGCAGCACTGTAAACAAAGGTTATTTGGATGTTGAGATTAAAGGATCATGTGGTTAAAAAAAATGGAGAAGCAAAGGGAGATGTGAGTAGAGCAAAGCTCTTCCCGTGACTGCAGTGTTTCCCAGACTCACTCAGTTCTGTTCGACCAATCACAACTGGAAATTATAATGGGTGAAAACCATTAGCTCATTAGTGTCTATCCACACCGCCATCTTTTCTTATCCATCACCACAACCCATGGGAAACACCAGAATCCACTGCACCAGCTCAATGTAATGTAAAGGAAAAGAAATGGTAATCTGTGTAACACTTATCAGTGTAATTTTCTTTTTCAGTTGAAATTTAAAGTGTGCTAATCTTGGACTCACATCAGGCATGTGATGGTTTTACACATGAAGAGGCAGTGTTTTAGAGTTTTACTTACCAAACAAACCAGTATTCAACAATCAAATCCCTAAAAAACATTCTTTTTGAGAGAAATATGGATACCACTCAAAGAGCTAGTGTCTGGACTTAAAGTTAACTAAGATCAACTAGCATAAAGTCTGGAAATAGCTAGGCTAGTCATCTCCTACCTTCAACTTTGCACTTAATGTATAACTGTCAGACTGAAATTTTCTTATTTCTACTTCAAGTTGAAAGAAAACTGCTTCATTTAGTAAAATGTTTACTTGTAAATTCAAGTATTAAACTGATAAGTGTTTCATGGATCATAGGTTGCCTTGAAACACATTCCAAAATCAAAAATAGGAAACATGTATATGGAAAAAAAAATATTGCTTGCTTTATGAAACCCAACTTCAGTAATTCAGAATTAAGGTACCAGGGATACTGTGTGCTGGATTTTACTAATAGACTGTATATAAAAGACAGACGTAGCCATCACAACATCCGGTTTTTAAGTGATGACGTATGAATCCTGCTTCCAGGCCCAAACTACTGCGTTTAATAAGGCTGTTGTGTATTTAACATGTTTTAATGCTTTGTATCTTGTTCTATTTAATCTCAACAAGCCTCCTAAAACAGTCAGTGATTACTGTCGGCCTCTCTCGGGTTTTATTACTGCTATTCATTTTAAAGCTCAGTTTTTAAAACTATAGCTAAGCCCATGCAGCAGTATATTAATGACTAACCTCTTGTTGTGGATCCTGCCATGCGATTGTTCGTAACCATCGGGAACCCTCACGTTAACTTTTATTGAGTGCAAAAATATTTAGCGTTCATCCTCCAACTTCACTGTTTTAGTTATGCTAACATAGCTGTGTCGCTAGCGATCACGTAGCACATCATTATACACCAGCTAGCCACGCTTCAGTAACCCTACAAACTTTGTTAAATTTCATAAATTCAGTTTTCATGGATGCCTGAATGTAAACTTAATTGTTACACCTGGTAGAGCAGCCACACTGATCATTTTATTACAAATGAAAGAATTTAGACAGTTTTTAACTCTCAGTGACGCTGCAGTGATCGTGTGACTTAGGGAACTGCAGCGGAGTTTAGGCCCAGGCACGGCTAATGACATCAGACTTAAAGACCAGATTGGCCAGTGCTTTGAAAAATCCTGTTCTTCCAAGTCCTGAGGATGTTGTCATCTTCAATTTTTAAAAACAGAAGTCGCAGCTGCGTAGTCATTCTAACTTGTCAAATTCTAACTTGTCAAATTCTAACTTGTCAATCACAAGACAGGCTATCTGACATGCCATTCTTATCGTCCTTTTTTGACTCCAAGTGGGACCAAAATTTAACAAAAAACCCCATCATGTTGCATTCTATAACAACTGACACTAGAGCCTGAGACCATAAACCCATCAGGAAAGTGTGGGCATAGAACAAATGAGCAGCGAGGCCATTTCCTCAAAGACTTCAATACAATAAGACTTTTGAAAGCCAAAGGAGTCGCCCTCTTGTGGCCATTTAAAAAAAATGCAAGTTTACTTGCTTGCTGGGACCATTTTTTATATACAGTCTATGAATTTACTCAAGGGTAAGACTTAATCAGGAGTTTAAAAAAATAGGAATTCCAGATGCTGCACAAACAGCTTAAAAGCTTGCGAAAACACTGATACATTGATGGATGTTTTCCGCTGGCCATTTTGCATCCCAACAGGTAAACCTGCAGTTTAATTCAGCACACAGTGCAGCTACTTTCATAAAACCGTATAGTGACATCAATTAGATTTCTCACTTAACAGTATTACAGTTAGTTCCTTTAGGGATGCAAAATGGCACCAGCAAAACCAAAATAGTTTCCATAAGCGTGGCAGAATTAAAAGGTCCTAAAAAAAAAAAAAAAAAAAAAAAAAAGATTACTTACTGATATTTTCTATACACCCTTCGTGAGTGTTTGGAGAGAAATTCATATATTCAACTTTTATTTCCATCAATAAGCAGAAAAGTAAAATTTGAGAGCTGCACCAGTGGGCACTTTACTTTTAAAATAACCCACTGGATTGACCTTATTACACACAACAACAAAACATATTCAAAATACCTGAAACCAGCTTGCACCCTGGTTTGTGTGACGTTTTTGGAATGACAGCTCTTGAACAATAATAGAAAATGAGAGGGTGACACCTCAAAGTCCCTCTCTTTGAATTAAATTTTTCCAAAGCTTTGTTAATGTTAGCAATGTAAGAGTTAGCAAATCTGCTAAATATAAGGCAAAGTTAGTGTACCAGAAAGCATCCAATTCAAAGTATCTCGAGAAAAAGGAACTTTTTTTTGTTTACTGATGACTTTTGATACTAATGATTTGAAATGATACACTTAGAGTTAAAAATAAATTTTACTCAGGGCGTCTACTGCCTTCAGAAGTATGTTCATGACTGTGCTTGTTGGGCTTTGCAATCCATCGACTAAAAACTTCACATGCAGCTTCTCCTGTCTTTAATGGAGCTTACAGACAGTTTTATTTGGTCAATAATAATTCAGCTTTTACCATCCGACAAATAAAAGCAAGTGCTTTTTTAAAGGGGACATATGAGACATGGCAATCTCCCAGTCCAAAACTTGGCAGGTGCAGGCAATGGCTAGTTGTTTTTAATACGTTGAATGCAGCTGTGCATCATAACCTCCTGCTTTGTCTGAGGTCAACTCTGAGTCCAAGTAAATGTTGCCTAATTAAATAAGGGTTTAAATTTACAAATAGGCTAGTACCTGACAAACCAGGTAAAAACATATGACTCTGACAGTATACTGGACATGTTTCATGCCTGACTTACCCAATAGGCCTGGATACCACCAACTCCACTTGAGGGTCAGCTTGAGACTCCAAGATGATGTTGTAAACCTCCTTCATAGTTGCTCCCGGTAACAGCTTCCCGTTCCACTGCAAAACCTCGTCACCTGAAATCAGATGTCCACATTGTCATAACTAGCTCAAAAGCCATGTCAAAGTAATGGCTGTTGACAGGATTAATACAAATAAACTTTTTATTTGAAATTAACAAAACTAAATAAAGTTATCAAAGGACAAAAAAACATGACATATGTCAGTAAATGAGTCAGGAATATTGGCATGTTTGAACGTGTGCTAATGTAGTAAGTGAAACATTGTTTGGGAAAAGAAGAGCACAAAAGTCTGCAGCAATAATAGCTTAGGTGCAAAGTTATTCTTCCCCCTGAGGTAACAAGTGGAGCATGCGTTTATACAGGGGAACACTGGACCTAGGTGTTCCCAATCCATCATCACCCAACCACACCCCACTGGACACCTGCAACACAAAACACAAAGAAAACACAACCTCCCAGCCCACGAGCCAAAAGAGACAGCGTCGTCAACTGGCAATCTGCACCACCACAGCCTACATACTACCTTAACCTTAGCAGCATGATCCCACATAAGAACATCTGTCAATACGTGTGACCATGTCCACTTCCACATTTTTAGATCTCTTGATTAGCATACACTGAACTACAAGTTCAGAGACCACGCACCGTATACCACAAATATATAGCATGTGCCTTCCTCAGACTGGTAAGGGAAGTGACATCTTCCAGTAAAAGTTCCAGCAGAAACTATGGTAATATCCGACCATGCCTAAGAATTACATCAGCTCTTTTTTTTCTTTTGTTCTCTGGCCAGCGCCTTCCCTTGGTACCCCTCGTTGTGGCCACAGCTGACATCGGCCAACAACATGCCCGTTGTAGATTACTAATGGATAGCAAATTCACATTTAGCCAAGTCAGTGTTCAGTCGGACTGCAGACAGACATTTAAATAAGGAACAAATACACAACATATGAATGCCACAAATGTCATTCTATACAACAACATCATCCAGACAGACAGTGTAGCATTCCAGATTTTTAATCAATAGGACCAGTATCACTCGAACAGATAAACTCATAAACTTTGCAGATCAAACTTGGTTAATACAGTCATCCAATCATGGAAGGGGAAATGCAACAGGCTTAGTGATACTGACCTCGCCAAGAGTCTAAACAAAACCTGAGAGTGTTGTCACATAATGGGACAAGAAAACAAGGGAGCTAGAAGCTAGCCAGCTAGAAGATGATGGGTCGATGATGTTGTTTTAAAGTATGAACCTGACTTCTGCATCCAAGTACTTACACTTGTCAGCTGACACCTGGTAAAAGTGCTGCTTAATGGGGAATATCAATAATCATATGAATCATCAAATGAATATGGTGAGTTTGTGAACGTGTCTCAGCAAATAAACGTTTGGAATTTTTCCAGCTCGTTACACAGAAACTCTTTTAGGTGACAAATTATTCACATTTCTGAGAGTTTTGGTGCTTTAAACCAACCACATGCCTAATTCCCAGTACCAACCTTTTCCCTTTCTGTTACTACTAGTGACTGGGTAACCACAAAAGGGTGGTTTCAACAGACAGAGCTGTGTTTTCTTAAGCAACTCTGGTGTAGAAATTAAACAACTCTTTCGTGAGATCTGCTTCACCACTGTGGAAGGACCTGGCCTGAAAGAGGCATCCAACAACAGGCAGCACTTGATCATCAGGACTGAACTGGCACCACTCAGCCTGCTTCGTAAATGAGCTTCATGATTCCTTGCGATGCAGCCAACTTCTATTTTGCCAGCTACCTTCGAATGTATAAACGATGCTGGAAGTCATTCACATAGTCAGTTTAGTTTTTTTGGGACATTGTCATCCTTAACCCTCAACAAACCCTCAACACCATATACAGAACAGGCAAACACCATGTTATTGGGGCTAAAGCCAGTTGTCACTTGTGAAACTTCTCTGGCTGTCAACATGAAGCATTGAAAAACCCTTCACCCAAAATCTGCCTAAGAACAGTGACTTTAGCATCTGATGAAAATGCTCCAACAACCCTGACTTTGACCTGTCCAGGGTGTACCCTTCCTCTCGCCCTAAGACAGCTGGGATAGGCTGACCCTGACCCTAACAAGGATAAGCACAAGAGAATGGATGGACGGGCCCTGACTTTGTGCTGATAGGCTGATGACTGGAAGTGCTGCACCTGAACTTGTTTTAACAACTGGGCAAACTTGGGAGGTAAAAATTTGAAGCCTGATCATTTTTGGATCACTTTAGGGATTTCAAAGATAGAAATAAATTGTCAGCACGCTTTCACTACAGACCTGGTTGTTACCAGTTGTTAAGGATATGCAGCTGGGTGATATGACACATGACAATAAAAAGATATTTTAGCTCCAACTTGGAAGGAAGCAAAAGACCCACAAGTTAAGGAGCATATGCTCAAAAGGTTCTTCTGAAAAGGATATTGGGTATTCTGTCATGAAAATAAAACCATCCGGTGTAAACGGTAAATAAGCACCATCACAGGGAAGTACTTCACATAAGGAACACAAGTGGAGTGTAGCTTGATGTGTTTCAACACAAGGTAAGTTCGTAACCATACTCTCAAAAGAAACAGCTAGTCTAGCAGACACATTTACTTGTTTTTTTTCTTCAGAGCTTAACATATGCCTTCATATGCCCTTTTTCCTGACAGAACGTTTTGAAGTGTTCTTCCAAAACAACAAGACTCAAAAACTCTTAAAGAGATTTTATCTCTGAAGCTGCACAACAAAGGTTGATATTATTCAACAAATCAAGCAAAAACTCCAGGTAGTGCCGCTTATAACCTTTCCTATCATTCCTAAACTCCTCACGATAGGAACCATCTCAAAACAGCTGCTTTCACTAACTTAGTGAGTTGACATTGATGCAAGGAGGTTTAATGACTACATGTGGCTTCCCAGTTACTTGCCATGAGGTGTAAGTTCTAATATATTCCAATATATTCCATAGCCAAGTGACTTGCTCCTAATCACTGCCACACAACTCCCTTCGAGGTTTTACCTCTGAATGCATGCCCAAGGCTGATATTATTTAACACATCACATGGAAACTGCAGGTAGAGCTGCTTATTCTCTTTCCTACCATTTCTAAACTGGTCGCGGCAGCCTCAGAAATGGTAGGAAAGCTAGGTATAGCCAAAAAGGAGCATCCCTTCTAACTGCTTAAACAACACCTAACTAACTCAGGCATAGTCTTCAAATTGAAAATGATAGAACAAGGAAATAACTAGCATCTGGCAACAACCTCACACCCATGAAATGCACCCAAGACAAAAAGTTAAACTGCATTCAACCTGACTCACAACCTAGCAAGAAACACAACCTAAGGAACAGTGCTGCTATGCCTTACAGGAGAAAAACTACAATTTAAATTGTTACACATCAACATGTCAACACTTATGTTTCTTTGGTCAGGCAAAACCATGACTGTTCCAAACAACATAAATTTTTTCAGACCCTTAATCAATCAGGTGGAAGGACAAACCCAAAAACGCCAGCTAATTGGGGAATTACAAAGACCAAGGCCCAACTTGTTAAGACTGGTTCAAAACCCATGATAATTAATGGGACGTTACACCATTAGTCAAGTAAATGAATAGAATTGTTCTTTTTGCAAAACTACATAAAGTAACCAAAGGGGAAAAAATGGTATATGTCAATCAATGAGTCAGTGATAGCATATTTTGTGCTAGCGTGGTGTGCGAAATATTATTTAGGTAGAACAGCTAATTTTGGCTGGTCCCCCAAGGAGTTGCCACAATGGGTAGCTTTGCGTGTTTTTTTTTTTTACACTGGATGCCCTTCCTGACACAACCCACAAAGGGATTTGTGACTAAATCAAACTAGGAAACTTTTGCCTGTTAGCCAAATGTGTAAACCACTACACTAGGAAAGCAAAAAGGTCTGCAGCATATGGAGTTAAGGATCACAGGAACACTGAGCCTGGGTGTTCCCAATCACTGATGACACAACTACACCACACCAAGCACCTGCAACACAAAACAAAAAGATACTAGCTCTTCTAAACATACTAGCGAAAAAGAAAAGACAACCTGCAGCATGCAGCAGCTGAATAGACGAGGTCGTCAGAACGTACAGCGCATCAGAAGTTGTTATGATAAGAACAACTACATTTTCACTTTGTTAGGCCAGATAAGTGTCAGGGTATCAGGCAAAAAAAATATTTTTCTTATATCATCTATTGCAAGACATACAATAAGACTCTCTATGTGGCAAAGCTTATTAAACAATCGTAGTTAGGACATTTCTATGTTTATAAAGACCTTACATTTGACTGATTATTACTTCCCAGCATTTGTGAGAGGCTACTGTGGCATTTTAGTGGATACCTGCTCTCAGATGTCCCACCACATCAGCTAGGCTTCCCTTCTTAACCTTGGTGATGAAGGCTCCTAATCTCCCTGACTCTGTTACTCTGCCTCCCACCACCTGAAGAGAAGCGGACAGCAACAGTTAGTGAGAAATATCTGACAAGTGGACAACACAGGATGGCTCAGTTAGAATTAATAGACAGAAAAATCATTTAAGAAACTGTTTGCATGTCTGTGTGACCTCTGACCTTTAACCCCAGTAAAGCGCCAGCTTCTTTAGGCATGGCAGCAGTTCTCTTGCTGAGGGTGATCCGTCCAATCAGATGGTCTCCCTCCTTGGATGGCTGCCAGGTTACAGGATGCTGCAGCAGGACACAGGAAATGGTAATAAAAAAAGTGACACTCAGACACATTCACAAATATGCACACTCACTGGTATTTACTTCATATATACTTTGACAAAACACTTTGAAAACTATCAATAATTCTAACTGATTACAGAGGTAGCTTTAAAACACATAAGATCTGGCTTTTCAATTCAAATTTTAAGTGCACAAAAGTCTTGTTTCCTAAAAGTTGTTTCTAAGAGAAAAGTGGATACTACTCGTAGAGCTAGGGTCTGAATGGTAAGCTTAACTAAGATAATTACCTCCTAGCTTCAACTCAGTACTTACTGTAAAACTGTGAGACTGAAATCACTTTTTTATTTTCATTTTTAAAAACTTTGATTACCAATTTTTATTCTGGATTCATGTACTACACTGATAAGTGTTTAATGGACAAGGCTTGAAGGCCACTCCAAAACCCAAAACAGGAAGCATGTATATGGAATAAAAAAAATAGGTTTTGCCTTATTTTTGTAACAGGCTGATTTTCTGTCTATACTGTAGCTGTAAAAGATGCAAGCTCTGATAAACCAGGATTTCTTTTGGATTTTTATCTTACTGACTGGACTTCTACTGGCCACAGTACACAGACTGCATTTAGCTCTGCTCTAAGAAGCCTCGATACAGCAGGACTGACTCATTGCAGTGCAGCTATAAAGATAATGAGTGTAACTCTCCCACAGGTACAAGAAGAAATTATACTACACTTAATGTTTTAATAATTTTAGGTACCATAACAAGAGCTGTAAGCCCATATTGGACTATTTAAAACTTCATAAATTATTTATCACTCTCAGTTAGCTGCCACACAGTCCAGATCAGACAGCTGAGCTGAGTGTATTAATTCAAATAATTCAAAGTCAGTATCTGCCTTTGTAATTACAGCATCATTGTTTTGGCATGAATATTTACCAAATATAACATGACCTCTCTAGACTCAGCACACAGTGATTGATTTTGACCAAGTCAATGGTCACCACCACGGTCTTTAACAACATAAACATGCTATCCATGTACTTCACAACAGTAAAGTAACCATAGTCAATAACCATAAGACATCATGTGTTTTACGTTAATAGATTCTTCAGAAAATTTGAAAAAACAAACTTTGTGGTAAGACATACAACCAACGATGCTAAACGAGGACAGGAGGATCAGACTGTAAAGAGACAAACGCTCCATTTGGCACTATTTGGTACTCCAGTACATCCACATAAATGTTTACACACTTGGGACTTTAATTAAAATACAACAATAACACCTGAACAACTTCATGCTGATTCTCAAAACTATCTTTAATGTATGAAAAAATATTAATCAGAAGGAAAAACACTGACTTACATGCCACACAGTGGGGTCATGTGGGTAGCATTCCCAGTCGCCTGCAAGAGAAAAGAGATCAGATCAGCTGGATAGATGTGGAAGTCGCAGAGGAAACAATGACCTCCCTTATATCTCCTTCTTCTTCTTCTTCGCGCGCGCACACACACACACACACACACACACACACACACACACACACACTGTATACACAGCACATACCAGGAGTCCTCACACACACAGCTCAGCCAAATTTGGGGGCTCTTCAGGAGGTACTTGTTTACAATGGGGAGGCTTAAGTTTATTGAAAATTCAAGAGTGGGCTGGAATTAGAAATGTATCACCACGGCAGCAGGTGGCCTAAAAAGTTTTCCACTGAGGCAGCGATGACACCAATGGATGGTTAAGCCTTTTAAAACGCTTTAAATCCATCCAAGACACTTCAGAGATTAGGTGTTATTGATCTCCTCCAGGGGTAATGCAACAATGTAAGGCGAAATACAAGCACAAAAGCGTGTCAATAACAGATATTTTCTCACATTATTTAGGTATCGGGCATAGGTTGAGCCAGTGAAACAAATATAGATATGTGGTAATAAATTATATGTGTTAATAAATATGTTTTGATAACCACTAAATTGATTCGCTTATTAAGTGATAATAATACTAACGATTAGTTTTAAAGCTGCTATACATCATAAAAGTTAATATTGTTAAATTCTAAATCACAAAATAATTTCCAGAAAGTTCTATTGTCTTTTAACATGGAGCATTTATTGACCGTTCTGACAAAATTTAAAAATTAAATATTATTTGCACATTATTTGCACTTTTTCTACATCCAAAAATTTTTGCAATTTATTGCGTAAAAATGTATCGTGCAATTTACTTTTTTTTCTGGGGCATCCAACCGGTCGCAGCAGATGAACCACCCTTGCGTGCACCTGGTTCTGCTGGAGGTTTCTTCCTGTTAAAGGGGAGTTTTTCCTTCCCACTGTCGCCAAAGTGCTTGTTCATAGGGGGTCATACGATTGTTGGTCTGTTCTCTGTTGTCTTTATATGATTGTAGGTCTATGCCTTAGAACATGTTGCTATGATTTGGTGCTGTATAATAAAAACTGAAGTGAACTGATGTAGTCTTAAAAACTCTCAAAAACTGTATGCATCAAACATGATACATGAGACATTGAGGGTTAAATGCAAAGATATCGTTATGAAACTTGAGAAAAATGAGCTAAATAAATGCTAAAATTAAAGCTATTTAAATATTCATTGAAGTGCTTTTCAAAAGTGCAAGAAACTGAGCACAAAAGTAAGAATAAAGTTATTAAAATGAGTAATTAATGGTTAATGTTTTCTTTGTGTCTTTACAATGTAAATTGCAGAATCATTTAAAACTGAAATGTTATTTCAAATTAATAAGCACAGACTTTAAAGGTCATTTTTTGTAAATAAATTTATAAATCTTCCAAAACAAACCTAAGGCATCAACAGGTTTTAGAAAAATAACCGATGTAGCTTTATGCCCAAAAAAATCTATATGTTTTGTTGAAGAGATATCAGCTGAAATCAAACTAGGCTCTGCCATACTTTTATCTATACCACAAGTAGACGTAGCACGTCACTGTCACCTTTGTTTACGCAGGCAAGTCATTTACATATTCAGATTTACAGTGGTAGCTTCCTAAGGCAAAGCCTCTTTAAGAAAAGGGCTAAAATAAATATCAGGAAAGGCAGCTGGGTTTTTCTTATACTTTGTGGATAATAATTACAAAAGTAACTTTGAACCAAAAATCAGCGAGTGAGTAGGTTAAAAAAGGAATTTTATAGCACTTTTCACAGATAAAAAGCCATAAAGTGCTTCACAATAAAACACAAGAAATAAAAGCATAACATATCATAACAATTTAAATCTGTATAAACATGGGCTCAGCCGCTTTGTGATGGAGTTAATGGAGGCTATACAACGTAAAGACAGTGGAAGAGAATTCCACAACCTCGGTGCCACTGCCTGAAATGCCCAATCTCCTTTTCTATTAATTAATTATTAATTTATTCCTAAGACTGTGTTTAGCTCTAGCTCGTGACGTAGACCAAAATCCAAAGCCTGTACACACGGGCTGCAGGGCAGTGCTGCACTGTGCGCAGGACCTCGACGACACTGTTATGACACAGAGTAAAACAGAGCTGAGCATTCCTAGGAGCCGGGGAAGCTATGAGGTTAATGGCTTGGGACAACTTATAGTGATATTATGTAATCTTAAAGCAAATGCTCAACCCAGTTCTTAGTTTCATAATTTGAGCGTGAACATAGATTCATGCAGTGGGTGAGCCACATGGCTGCGAGTGTGCATTGTTTTTGTGTTTCGGCACTTTTAATGGCAACAACGAAAGAGAAAACTCCACTACCGGCTCAGGACACGGTTTTGAACACAACTTGGAATGGGACATTAACAACAAATAATATTTTTCACGTTTCCTAAAACAGAGACAGTGTGAAATAAGCCCTTTAAAAATAAACCTTTACGATCCTAATAATAGAATTTTTACAGAAACCCATCAATGTTTCATGGCCTACAAGGAGCCTTTGTGGAGGGTGAATCCACACATAAGGTTTGTCCATGAAATTAACAGGCAAGTAGTCTGAGTTACCGTGTGTTAATTTTATGACATTTCTGGTGATTTTACTTTGACTGTGGCTAAAAATTCTTTGCTTATGCAGGAAGAGCCTTGGCCACATGGCCTAAATAAAATGTATTCTTTATAAAGAAGAACCTGCACTTTGACCAAAACCACGGGAACCGAATTTATCCAGTCACAGCTCAACAAGACTTTGGCATTTTGTTTTTACAGTGTTCTTAAAACCAAACAAAGAGGAGCAAAAGCATTTGGAAGCTGCAAGTGTTACGATGCACGGCTAACTAGCTTACTATCTCTAATAGAGCATGAATTGGTCCAGGATCAGTATTACAACTCAGCAATTACATTTTCTGAGCATTCATCTAGCAGGAGTCAAGAAGTTAGCCAATTCTTTTTAACTATCACTAGCAAACCAACATGAGTACCCTAAATTTGCCTAAAACAGCAAACCTAACTTAATAACATATTTATTATGTTGCATAAATTAATAAAGAAAACACTTGCAATGCTTACCATTTATTCCAGAAGAAGTTTTACATAACCACAGACGTTTTTTATTGCGATGCTATAACATCACAACAACGTGATTGGTCAGTTGTAATGCTGATCATGGACAAACATTATTACGAAAATACAAGAACAACACCAACACAGGGATACAGATACACCCTCTAGTAGTACTGTAAGTTATAATTACTTTTTACATTTATCCATAGTAAGGATTAGAGATTGCCTTGCTTTTGAAGAGAGACCCAGATGGCCACTTGAGGACTCGAAACAATAAGTTCAGTTGGAGCAGCCTCTCTCTGTCTCTCGCTAGCAAAGTTGACCCAGACAACAAAGTAAAGCTAGTTTTCGGCTATGAGCCCGACACAGAATCCGATGTATTAGTCAGAAGTCCCTTTACTACGGTTCAGAGCTGCGGACCTGTTTTATATACGCGTGGAATAGTTTCCTATATGAGATCGCTGCAAAAAGTGCAGCTTTACCTAATGTCCACCCGACTGTTACTCATTTTATATTAAGATTTAAAAATCTAGTTGGTATTGGTATGGCGAGTAACCTTAATAGTAATAAATCACACAGAAATGGTACATTCATGTAGTTGTAAAAAGCATGACAATATATTAAGTAGTCCAAAGTATTCAGAATACGTTACTCTAACGTATTCTGAATACATAACATGGAAATACCCTACACTGTACGAGTACCATCTATTGTTTATGACTGTTTATGTCAAGTAACAACTACTTGACATTACTTACCCTATCACTCAAAAGTCAGTAAAAATCAAACAAGTACCAATGTTGTGCATTTATCAGTACCTGTTAAAGGTTATTAAACACAGAAAGATAAAAGAAATTCTCTTACATTTAACAATATGTAGTAATTTAAACTAATCTGTGATCATGTGGTTAAAAATTCTTTTTTTTAACTTCTGGCTGCCTCGGAACTGAAGCTAATTTTAGCTCTACACTTCAGTAACTCCATTTAACTTTAACGACAAAGAGACAAAACTCCTTTTAATTTTGTAGCCCTAAAAGGCTACTGTTTAAACAGATTACCTTTTCAAAAACACAAATACGTATCTATGCTAAACAGGTTATGCTAGAACATGACTTTACTTGTTTATCTTAGCCTACATCTTACACACGGCTAGCTAGCTCTACAGCAAAGGGGCTGTTTGTTTATTTCTGTCTGGTGCCTGGTACAAGGAGACTACATGCAGACATTGAGTACATAAAGGACCTTTTCACAAGGTTCACGTTTATAAGAAGACTAGTGGAACACCAGCACACAGAAAAACTATTAGTTAGCTTTTAACTGTAGCTGATAAAACCTGTCAGCATCAGTTATTTTATCTGGCAAACTCAACTATAATCAATAAGTCTGCCTTTATTCTCTATATCTCTATAAAATCCAAGTAAAACCAATTAATCTAAAATGCAATAAATTAAATACTGCCTGACAGAATTCTCAAGTGTTTGTATCATGTTTCCCTTTCTTCCATTGAGAGTGTGAGTTGGTAGCGCATGTTTGTATGTAGGACAATACTTGCACAGATCTACTGTGCCCCGAATTTACAATGATTTACATGCCTGGATGCTCCTTAGCTGCCAGCAACCACATCTTGGCGCTGACCTGGTCTCAGTCTCGAGCTAAAAAAGGAAGCAGCGAATTGCTGCCACACCAATGTGTTTAAAACCTGGCCTGACAGCACACTCTCATCCTAAACCTCCACATGATGAATGTCACAGCGGCTGCTGTGGGTCCAGGCTGGCGCTCCACCCTTTGCTCCACACTTTTGTTGGTTTCCAGTGAAAATAAAATTTAATGTAGCATGAGAATACAATCAGTGTGATTGTTGGGTTCTGTTAATTATTATTAGATGAGATGAGGAAAAGAGAGGTGAACTCTAAGAGTCATGAGTGATCTTTAAAGGCCCAAAAACCTTTTTAGAAAATCCATGTATCCTTACGTTATCACTTAGCTGAATGACATTACTTAAGCTTGCTGTTACAGCACATGTCTCAAAGGGTCAAACTGCTATCTAACTGCTATTTATGACTAGCTACTAACTACCTAAGAACCCAACTCTCATCACCAGCTACGATCCTCTGGACTAAAATTCAGGTAAGTTTGTGAGAGGAGTTTGCTCTCTACGCAAATTTCTTGATCCATTTTGAAATGACAGGGTCCACAGTGTGTGGCAAGAATGGGACTCCCAGGAAGTGATAGAAAAACAGCAGCTCTGAAATATGAGACTGGTCATATTTAACTCAAGCAATGCTTTTGTAGCACTGGTTACAAGCTGCTAAACAGTGAAAAATATGACTTCCTTCCAGCTGTGTATATTTATTTATGGCTTGTATTATTTTTAACACAGTCGGATACATAGCAGCCAGTCTAAATGCCTTGGAATGGTTAGTAGTGAAGTGACATAACCCAGCTTGGACATGACAAGGTTAGAGTGTAAACAGTTGTGTGTGCTCAGGCTTGGGGACATAGTTGGCTATGCAAAGCCACAGAAGCTCAAGCCTGGGATTAACTGGGGTCAAACTGCCCCATCACAAACACACTACACGCACACACGTACATGTGTGCTCAGTGTGGGATTGTCCTCCCTCAGGGCCAAGCTGAAAACAATACAACATGACACACAGGAAAATGTTCAGATACACACACTTGTTAACGTGCATGGCAGTTTATTGGGTAGCTGCTCATTTTGACAACCCGGACTGCCGGCTACAGCCTGCTGCATGCAAGAATATCGCAGGACGTGCTACGTTTCTGCAGGCGCAGCCAGACCACGCCTCTCAAATGTTGCCTTTGCAAAGCTTGTTCTCAAGCCGTTTGGTGTGTAACACTTGAGGTTTTAGCGCTTCACTAAGCATTATAAAAAAAACCTGATAAACGAGCAGTGCTTCTCCAAATCAGGAGGTTACATCAGAGTCACCTCACCTGTGATCAGTGAGCACACGGTGTTAAAGAAGCGAAACGTTTGTAGACTCGCAGACTGACACAGTGCAAGTTAGGATCACAGATGGAAGCCGAACAACTGTCTGCACTTCTTAAATTCATTTCCCATAATATACTGGTCAGATGGGAGCGTTCAAACATACAATGAAATGCATGATGTGAAATAAATTCTGTTAGTAAGGTGGGGGTTTTTATGTGCCTAATGCTAAAGACCCACACAGTCTAGTGGGTGCCCTGGAGACTGGAATATAATAAAAAATAATATAACATTAACACATTGTCCTCCAGGGATCCCACTCTGGGTTGTCCATCGGGATCTAGTTTGTTTTTTTTATTAAGTAATTGCTTCACATGTTACTTAGTATAGCTACAGTCCAGCAGTAAACTCTTTACAAGTGAGAAAGCACTAAATGAGGGTTTATGTTCATTCCAAATATTCTAACCGATGGTAATCCAAAATCAGTGGATGAATGTGAGCTAAGAAAGTAAAAGAATATAGGAATAAGAATAAGTTGTAATCTTTATGTGGTAGTCTTTAGAGGTCTTTATGGACTTTCCAGCTGATTTTATGTATGCAAAACATAATAATAACAGCAGGCTAATAAAATACATGCGCTAGCTCAAAGCTTTTGTATTAAAGGAAAAATCACCGGTCCTTAAGTTGGCAGGCCGTGAGGCTTATAATACACACTTTTATTGTGAAAGGCAATTTTTAAAAAGCTGGATTTTTTTAAATAATTGAAAATGAATGATCATTTTATTTTATTTATTTGATCTTAACTTACATCTTACTTACTAAAATGTTTTATTATTTTGCATGACTATAAATTTCCATCCTTTATATCATATTGTCTTCCTGGTTGATGATAGTTCACAGCAAAAAAACACATTAAAACAGAGATTTTGGTTTTAAAATCTAAATCAAAAATGTTGTAGCTTGAAGAACAAGGCTAATGTACCGCTCTGACTTAAGATGCCATAAACAAAGGGTAGGGTGGATCATTTCCTCATCTTCTGTCAAAATAAATATCTCGTGTAATTGAATGGACGGATAAACAAACAAATGACTAGACAGATATCAATATACGCCACAGTTTCTTCATGAACAGAAGGTAATGATGGATATTCTCTCACCTCTCTCGCTGACACTTTCAATCTCGGCATCCTCACAGCTGCTGTACTCAGGCGTGGTCCCGCCCTCCTCCTCCGAACTACTGACGCTCGTTTGTCTCTTCCCTCCGGCCCCCTGCCCTCGTTTTGACTTGTAGGGCCGCGGCGGTGGCGGACGCAGAGATTCCGATTGATCAGAGCTTAGCGAATCGTTGCGCAGCATGCTCTCAGCTTTGTCCCGTTTGGTCCGTTTCACTGAGGGTCCCTGGCCCGGGGCTGAGCCAGGACCTGAATCGGGAGGTTCTCTGAGTTCAGGGGGAGGGGCTTGCTGTGAAAGAGCATGTTCATGCAGCCCGCCTACCCCACCCGCCGTCCTCTGTCCAGGTCGGGCACCGTCCCCGACCTCACCTCCCCCTGCGCCTGTGCCTCGACCCTGCCCGGGCACAGGATGGCCCCTGCCCCCAGGAGGGACGGGCCCTGCTTGTCGAGGGGGCGCACCGGTGTGGTCCATGTGATGGTAATCCCCCTCTTCTGTCCGTCTTACTCCAACACCTCCCACAGGATCGTGCTCCAGAGAACGTCCCTTTGTCAGGCGCCGACTTTCCCTGCGTTCCCTAGACTCCCCCCTGAGGTCCCGGTCCATGGAGACTTGGGTCTTCAGCCTGGGCTGGCCTTGCCGCCGCTCTCCCCGACCAGCTCCTCCACCCCGTCCATTCCTCCTGAGGAGGGAAAGTATACAGATGAGGGGTGATGTCAGACAAGATACTGGTTTGGTTAGAGAACTGTTCCGCAGGAAGCTTACAACGACAACGTGTAAGTGACAATGTTACACAGGTTAATGCAAACTGAATCATCTCATTGTTTTAGCCTTCACTGCCAATAATAATTAACCTGTAAATCAGTATCTGTCACTCAGGGTGTCACAGGGCATTACATCATCACTTAACAAGTCGACGATAGGGTGTTTTGTCAGACAATGTGAAATTCTGAAGTTTTCTGTTCCCATTGAGTTAACAATAAATCATCACATGTGCGCGTAAGAAGGCTCTTCAATGAGTAGTTATACGATTCATTTGGCGGAAAGTGAGTCACAAACCGAGCATCACAGACAGCTGTGACGGCACGAGGAGGGTGGAAGACTTTGGTTAATGTATGTGGCTGCTTTTAGCTTCTGCTTATACAATGTATCCACTTAAGCCATGTGTGACAAATGCCACTGGTGTGATTTGCATCTGTTACCATTTCATTGTTAACATTAGTGTCCACTAATAGAATGTCACAAGTGAAAACTCCTTCTACTATTAAGTGTGCTGGAAGTAGCCTCATTCTTCCATTACAATGAATGGCATAGGAAACAATGCTAAGAGGCATAATCCATCATTGTATAATGGAAGCAAATGAGGAATGTGGGAGATGGTGCTCAATAACACAAGCATTAGGACTGCTTTCAAAGACAACACAAGATAAAATGGGCACTTTTTAACAATTTTACACATTTCACTTGCTCTTGAGGAGGTTTATGAAGTTTAATTATCTGGTGAATCCAGGAATTGATGGCTACCAGTACATTGTGGTTCTTTTGAAAAACGTGGCTCTTGAAGAGGAGCATCTCAAGAAAAGCAGTATTAATCAGTGAACCCCACAAATCCCAAATTATGGAACTAGCAGAGGTCAGAACGAATAGAGTAAAAAAATCAAGATATCTTTGGCTCTGTCTTTTAAAAATGTATTGTATGTATGTATTGCTAGTTCTTCAGCTATACATAAAGGGAGTGCTGAAATGCTATTAGTGCAATAAATACAAAGCAAATATTTGGACATCGAATAACCATTGGCTGGCCGTCCTTTCCACACATCTGATGTGGGATTTATGGTTGTGTGATGATGTCTGTTTGCAGACATGCGCTTATGTGCAGTGCTCTTGGAAGCCCGGAGTGTGATAGTGATGACAATATAAATAGGTCAGAGACTGACTGGTGGAGAACGGAAAAGGATCAACAGCAGAGTTCACCATGAAGAAGAAGAAAACAAATGAAAAAGTTATAAGAAATATAGAGAATGACTGCCATGGACACTTTAGATAATTCTTCTATGCATAATATGACTCCCGTCTTCTCCACTCCACTCTGCCCCCTAGTGACAACTCTAAGATCTAGTTGAGGCTCTGCAAAGCTCCATGAAGGAGTAATACGTTATGTAACATTAACACGTCTCTGCTAAATTTCAGACAGGTACACACATGTAGCTATATGAACATGTTATTTTTAAATAGATTTTTTTTCAGTACAAGTATCTGATCACGTGTCTTCTTAACCAAAGAGGCTGTAAATCAATTTGCTTTTATATTTTTTAAAGAAAACAAAAATACATGTTTTTGCTGTTTATTGCAATGATATGAGAAATATTCCTGGTGTTAGAGGAGGATTTGAGTGGACCCACTGCTGTTCATGTAAACAATATCAACATCTGTCTTTTTACAGTGTAGTTTTTATTGTTCTGTCAGCACCAGCTCTGGATTGGGAGATGACGTCCCAGTAAATATTGTCAGTAAACATTGGGAAAGGATATACACCAACAGTATATTTTTACTTGCTTTACGTGTTTGTTTGTTTTTCTTTTTTTATTATTCCTCAAAACAACCTAATGCAGCGATGTTAGTGGTCATTGTCTTTGGAAGTGATACGATCTGAAAGAGAGTACCATCACTCCAGAGTAACTCCAGCGTGTGCAGCACCTTCTCACTTTTCAAATTAAGGTAGATCCCTCCATTACTGAGTCACAGTATCAAAGGGTGACAAATTAAGGGTGAATCATATGCTGTTGCCTTCACAGTACTCAGGCCTCAGATGGATTGATCACATTCTGCGTGGGAGTTTTTTGAGTATTGAGCTCTTGTCACCTCATTATGTAAATGTAGCAGCAATTTTACACATTGATCTTCATCTCTGCATCTGCATGCTACCATAAAATCCACAGGGTACCTGCACAGATATTAAATGCACATGTTGCTGCAAACACAGGAAATGTATAAAATTGAGGCCAGAGGTGCACATAGACTCATCATGGGCATGGACACTTAATGGGAATATTGGACTTTTAATTATGTTTAATTAACTGTTCTTTTTCAGGGGTAGAAAAAAAACGTACAGCATACATCCTTAATTACTTTATAAAACAAGAACTGGGTGCACATTTTTTTTATTATTATTATTATTATTATTATTATTATTATTATTAATATTAATATTATTATTATTATTTTCTCTAATCCACAAAAGATCTAAATTATACACACAGTCTCAATTACATGATTCATGCATAAAAAATTATTGATTACAACTGGCAGTTTCTCTTTCCAGCATAACGAGTATTTGTTTTGGTATTTGAAGTATTTGGACTGACCAATACACAAATGGAAAGTGTGCTGCCACATGAACAAGTCAAATGCCTGAAAAGTTTTATGGTCAGACAAATTCAAGCTACTAACCACAATGACAAGAGGTATGTTTGGAGGAGTAAAAGCTAGCCTTTCAGAGCTAAAAAAAAAAACTGTACCAGCAGCCAAGCATGCTGATGGTAGTGTTGTGCTCTGGGCTAGCAATAGTAGTACACTGTAAAAGTTAATAATGGGATAATGAAGAAGAAGAACTACCTCCAAATTCTTCAACTTCCCCACAGATCAACAGCTGGATGGTTGAAACACAATTGGGTGTTCCAACAGGACAATGATCCCAAACACACATCAAAAGTGGTTTTGTAATGGTTAAACAGGGTCATATTAAGCGTGTGGAATTCCCAACACCCCAATCTGAATGTGGATTACATTTCAATGCTGGGTTCATCCCAGGAAACCAACCAATTTGAGTAAAAAATATCAATTCTGCCAAGATGAGTGGTCAAATATGCAGCTAGAATGAAGTCAGAAGCTTATTGATGGCTACCAAAAGTATGTGGTTGAGGGACAACATGCATATAATTAAACCTGTAAGTCTACTTTGACCCCATGTGGATTTGAGAAAATCCAAAATAAATGCAAACTTGTGCAGCCAATTCTTATTTTTTAAAGAGATTAAATCAATCATTTCACCTTGGAAAAATAACTTGTGACCACAACAGCATTTAAAATAAAAACTTTGTCAGCAAATTACTCTCCTTTATATTTTAACATTGAACATTTCACACTTTTTCAGTGATGTTCGTCGCACCCATGAGGTAAAAGAATAAAATATGTCTTTTGTTTGCCCATGTCTGCATATGCATTTTGCCACAGAAACACGGATTCTACTTTATAGCTCCGCCTTACGTGTCTCGTGGTGGTTCACTGAGCGACCGAGCATCAGTGACAGGCGCGGTCCCAGGTGCGCTCGGTCGGTTGGGGTCGTAGATTGCAGTGGTGGACCCCGGTGGTGCTTGGGAGCGAGATCTGAGCTTCTTGTCCCCGGGAGCTTGGCACACTGACGGCTCGCTGACGGCTGAACCGAGGCCAGCGGGCTTCCCGGGGGGCCCGGTGAACCACTCCCCTGGCTTGGTCAGAATCTCCTGCTGCTTTCGGCAGTTATTGCACACCCAGATCACCTAAGATAGAAGGAGCACGGGTGGGGATTACAATAACAGCCATACGACACATGCATCTTTATCAGCTAATCTGCCAACAAGCTGTCATCACAGAGGTTCTGCACAAACAGATCAGATAATATATGACATATACTTGCATAACACGACAGTGAAGTAGTGGTGAGGAGCTGAACACTTTTCACATTAGTATCACAATAAGGTGTCGAAGAGAAAGGAAATATTCTTTACTGCAGTTAGTAGAAATCATCTCAGCCAAGTATTTTGCCAAGCACTAATCTGAGGCACGGCTGTGACTGTCAAACAGGAAATGGAACAATGCACTTCCTAAAGAGCTGCTCTGCTGCCCAGAAAAAGGTTTTTATGGAAGCCTTTTAAGATCAACATCAAGGCAGTTATAGCAGGGAGCAGCTTTGCTTCCACTGTGGGCCGCTCTTGGCCTCCAAATGAGGAACACAAAGCCAACTGGATAATGAAAGGACACTCAAGTCGCTGCCAAACTGATATCTCCCGTCTTCTTTCCTTCTATTTGTCCCATCACACATATGCACACTGACTATACATTGGCTGTGCTGATGCACTACGGCAAAGAGTGAGTCCAAACGCAGACACGTGACACATGCATCAGACCCACACAGCTGAGTGAATTGCATAACCACTTCGGGATGTAGTGATTACTTGATGTTAACCCTTTTTGACAGTGACAGCTAATTCAGTTTCAAGCGACCAACAGACTTTGTACCACGTACAGTATGTGGCACACTCAGACTTGGCTCCAAACAAAGCATCAAAGAAGCCTTTGACGCCAGTTTCCACTACTCAGCTGCTGTTAGATACTGCATTCATTCTATGAACAGACTGTAATCACTACGTTAAAGAAATGGCATCAAGTATAAAATGATACTGTTCCCCTCTCCGGTCCTCTTGTGCTGTGCAGCTAATGCCCTAAACCTGCATTTCTTTCTAATGGCCATCAGGCGGCGACTCTGGTTTCAAAAAGAAGCATGACTAGAAGCTTTCAGCTACCTTGGACTGTAACCTCAGTAAACACCTTATGGTCTTGCTCTAGTTTAAAGTCTTGTTGAGGACAACATAATGTTCATTTTGTGCACCGTGGTCCCCATTAAAGCTGAAAAGCTTTAGGACAGACCTACTGAGGCCTACTGAGTGACTGACTAGTCACTTCTATAGACTGTATATTAAAGATGGTTGCAACCCACCACCATGCTAGCGTTTCCTATTTATCATGTTTTTGACTATATATGCTGGGTTTATAGTTGTTTTTTTAATTGTTTTTAATGATCATTTCTTCTGTGTAGCTATTTTATATGTTTATATATGTTTTTCTGCATTTGTTGTGGACAGCAAAGAAAAAATATCTTACAGGGCAACATGTTTTCCACTGTGCATATAGCAAAAAAACTTATTCAGTGTCTGTTCTGGACTTGGCCTTTCTGTTGCTCTCCCCAACTTCAGCTTTCCATGTATCCACTATCTTCAACCGTCTTCTTTTGACTATATTTCTAAGACTTCAAAGAATCTAAACTTCAGACCAGGGTAATCAATATTTAGCTATTGATGCAAACCTGACCTTAAGAAGCTAGATGAGGGATTGTGAAGATGAGTCAATCTATGGTGTTGAAGTATTCAATTCCTGTTCTATTTTGTTCTGTGTTTACGATACCAACACGCCAGCAGTCTTCACTAATAACACTTTGGAGGTATTTCAAAGCTACTGTAGCTTTTCTTTCTACATCTGTAGAGCTTGAAAAGCTTGCAGTCGTTTTTTGTGGTCAAGTGAAAAGCTCAGGAGTACACAATTCTTTTTCATGCTGGTTTCTCTTTCATTTTGGTCTAATACTTAGATTTAGATTTTGCGTTATTATGGTAACATAAGGTGTCGTAAAACCACCTGATGCTATGTCATCATCAATGACTCTTGTCAGCTCCACTCCACGAGCTCAGATGAGGAGGTGTTCACACAGTGAGAGCAGGGAAAGCACCCTGTCTGTAAATGACAGCAGTAAACAGGAAAGTCTCTCACACTAAGACCTTTTCAAATAAATTAGGTGAAAAAGATTAACACTTGATTTATTTCGATCCAGTTGGCATTTATTATTTTATAAATGAATACCAGAGCGATACACATTTATACCTGGACATATTCATTTTACCTTAGAAAGTTGCAAAACAGTATAACAGTGTAACTAAAGCCTGTTGCTTAACACAGAATTACTTAACAGTGCTATAGGACTGACACTTGGTATAAGCATCAAAATTGGAAAAAAATTTTGTACATCTGACTCACCTTTCTTGCTTTCACTGCTAAATGTGGAGAGATCAGAACTTTCTGATATCTTGAATAGTTTTTCTATCATTTCTTTTTTTCTTAAAAAATAAAATGAAAAAGAAGAAAGCTGAGAAAAGGCAAATGTAAAATCTTTGGAGCTTCAGCTTTAGCCTAAACAGATTTGTCAAAAATTGAGCACAGCACCAGCTGGTAACATCCATCCACCCATTCATTTTCTTAACTGCTTATCCAGTTAAGAGCTGCGGGTGGGGTGGGCTGGAGCTTATCCCAGCTGTCACTGGACAGGTCGCCAGGGCATCACAGCAGCTTGTTACAGTAAACTTTACTCAAAAGATCACTAACAAAACTAACAGAGGGCTCTGTTCTTCTGCTGTGCTACATGGCGGCTGGTCTTAAAAACAACAGTTTCTCTGTGCACATTCTCCACCACCATCAGCTCATATCGATAAGAGGTGTGGGCTACAGCCCAGAATAGAAAGGCAGAGAGAAGCAAGGACGGCTCGCAGTGTGAATGTAGCTTTACTCAAAGTGATATGAGCGCCAGAATGAGGAAGAAGGAGATGACAGAGGAAGTGAGGCTGGGCGGGAAATAAAGAGACAGTGAGTGGATGGAGGAGGAGGAGGGTGAGTGGAGGTTAGAGCCGGTCCCACTCCTCCAGCCACCAGGGTTCTCATTACTCCTGAGCACTCCCCAATGACTCTTTAAAGAGAGCTAAAATAAAACACTCTGGCATCACCCCGCTTTCCCAACTCTTCTTCTTACCATCTCTCTCGCTCCTCTTCCTCCTCCCCCCCTCCCACTCCCTCACCCCACCACTTTCCCTTCCATTCCTCCCTCCTCCAGATTGCTTTTGATTAAAGCTACAAAAGCCGAGGAGAAAACAGCTTTACACCAACGCAGCTATATTTATCCTGCCAAACACCCCAGCACCACCGGGGAGAGAGGGAGAATGTGTGCGCACACAAACACACACATATACACAGAGCAAAGAAAGCAAAACACTGCCTCATGTGGGACATTATAGCTTCGGTGAAAACATTCACCAATCTGTGATTTTTCTGCAGCCAGACCGCCAAGGTGGATGGCTGCCAGATCAACACTGCAATGCTAGCCTATTCGTCCGTACATTGACAGGTGGGCCGACATGCCTCGCAGTCACACAGGGAAGTTCAGTGCTTTCCTAACAAATATTACTGGAACATCTTTATTTAATTTCTTCACTTGGTCAAAAAAATTTTTGATGTTAAAAAGGTGAAAAGAGAAATTTAATTTCAATCTCAAAATTAGTGGAAAAAACCCACAAAACACTTGAGTCAGATTTGCCAGCAAAGCTATTGTTTATGCTAATGTGCTAACATCTCTTTAAATGGGACCAATTAAACTTTTACTTATTATCTGGAATGTAATGTTGTACTTCTAAATTCAGACATAAGTGGTAGAAACACAGTGTCTACTTGGCCTCCAATAACACTGTGAGAACATTAGACTCCCCTTTGACCAGGCTCTGTCCTTCAGCGTCCACATTAACAAATGTTTCTGATGTCTTTTTTCTTCTGCACAGTATTGCTAAACATCCTGTCCCAGAATGATGCAGCAGGAAAACAAATTTGAGCATTTGTTATTTCTAAACCACACTTTAGCAATTCCTTTTTATCAAGTTGCTCTAAAAGCTAATAGATAATCCTTTAGTAAGGATGTCAAGCTTATTGTTCATTGTTGGCCACATTGAGACCACTTTACTTTTTGTTTATCTGCGGTCCCATTGTAAAAAAAACGCTGAAATTTCTATAGTAGGTAGTAAAAAAAACTATCAGCAGGCCTACTTGTGGTTCCTAAAAGTAGAATGGGATGCAAAGCTTCCAGCTTTCAGCCCCTCCTCTGTGGAGACAGCCACCCACGCTTCTTTTAAGGCTTAAAATTTTCCTTTCTGATAAATCTTAGAATTAGGACTGGATCAGACCAAACCATCCTTTAGTTATTCTGCTATAGGTTATGTGCAAACCCAAGTTTTGTTTCCTCTGTCATAGACTACAAATTTTAAAAACAACTTGCCTTTTAATTGGGAAATTGTTTTTGAAGCAAAAACGCTGTTGAGATATTTCTCTCATCAGCTGTGTTTGGTACTGAAGAGGACACTGACACATTTTGCAAATTACCTTTGCTGATTTAGTCATTCACAGGGTGTGCTTTATACTTACAATACACAATTCACAGAGAAACCTTTTTTTTACACTTTAGAAAGTATGCAAAGAAAGCTTGATCAGAACAACACCATTAATACCTTTTGACTTGCTTCCCATGAAAATAAATAATATGGACAAGATGTGGACAATTGTCATTTTAGTCACATGACACAAAACTATGGAAGTTTGAGGCAGGGAAGAGAGAGGAAAGTAGAACAGAAAGTAGAACACTGGTGAAAATCAATTTCCGAATCCCGGTTTCATGTTCCAACTTTAAGTTTAACACAGACTTCTAAATGAGCATTGTTCATGATGAAAGTAAAGGTCTTTAGACAAAAAGGATAATGCAACATTTAACAACATTCTGACAGAGACGCCTGCCACATATTTTGCTGTGAATGCAGATTACATTTGTCTTGATTTTACAGTGTTTCATTTGATACAACAGGCTCCAACACCACCAACTACAGCTGATGACCGGGTGCAAGGTAGGGGGCTGTTGTAATGAGGACCTGCAGCCACGAACAAAAACAAGCAGTTTTGGTCAGAGTCCATCTATGGGGTAAGACATGTTTGTGATACGTTATCTGGCACGAAGTACTTCAAAAACAGTATTGTTCAGTGTATGTGTTCCACTTTTCAAGTCCTTTTGAAGTACTCCCCCACCTACTACCATGAACAGAATCCAAATCTGTGGGAAACCTCCAAAGATACATAAAAGGTACCACAACTGATCACTTGAACAATTTTAGACTCTTTCTCTGAGCGATCCCTTTTTTAAATACAGCCAAATTGTCAGCACAGATGCTGCTTTTAACATATACCAACAGTTAAAAACATTTCAGCGGCGTAAAAGCTTGCATGTGTTAGTGGCAATTTTAGGTGTAGTGCATGAAACAACAACATAACGCATTACTGTTGAGTAATCACGTCACAGTTTCAGTTTTGTTGTAGCTAGTGTTACGAAAGTTCTTAAATGGTCTGCATGACTGGCAGATAGGAAAAAAACCCATCACACATGCCGTTTTCTTCCTACTTATATATCTTAGGTGATTACAGTTTGTGTGCAGGGAAGAAGAAACTTGTGACATACTCTGCAGTTTTTTTAAGGGTGTGGAGATATGGACACTTAAATTTTGTTTGCACTAAACCATAAGAGTGTGATGGTGAAGTGCAAACTGCATCAAGGACAGGAACAACTGCATAATACTGCTAACATAACATCAGGCGGATCTACACGTGGCCCCCTAAAATAATCTCTTGCCACCCCAAGTGCCACCCTAGTGTTGCATATGACAATGCTTATTTAAAAGAAGCTACCATTAAGCTAGCATTAACACGTTGAGACTAGTTAGACGTAACACATAATATGTCGATTACAGTAGCTGCACCGCATATTCCCAACAGCCTAGTACCACTTGGTAGGCTCAGTGGTTACAGGAAGGTATCTTGACATGCATCTCCTTGGCCTGAATCCCTTGATATGTATCTTCTAGGCCAGTACCCCATTGTTACATATCTTCATGCTCTGTATCTTCTTCAGCAGCAGCAGCAGCAGTGGCAATGCCTGTATCCTAAATAAACAAGCTCCCTAGATGCATTATATCCTCTCCAAGGTTTTGACGCAGTAGCTCTGCGGACTCTTTTTCCAGGCGAATCTCGAATTTCAGTGCCCCTCTTGAAAATCTCCTGGTGTCACTATTCTCCCAAAGTTCTCCCGATTTTCCACCCGGACAACAAAATTGAAAAACCATATCCCAGATTGGCCCAGCCAATTCCAGTTTCCATCAATGGCTAATGCAGCTACTTAGTTTTAATATTACTCTTATTTGTCTTTCTGGTTTGCAAAATAAACTTTTACCATATTTTCAGGCGAGAATGTAGCTGTGTAAACTTCAAATATCTGAGCCGGTGAGAACAGCAAACTCCCGGCACATCGTTTTCAAACCCCCGCGGTCTTTCGCTACTCAGGTTAAACATGATATATAAGTCACTGAAATAACTTAAACATGTTATTGTTGGGCTTTTTTCAGTGTTTTATTTTTTTGCGAGTAAATCGGTTTGGCTAAGATTAAAGTTATTAGATTAAATAAAACGTTATTAATCCCTCGGGAGGGTTCCTCCGGGGGTTTTCACACAGCTGAATAAATGTCAAACAGAAAACTGATTACACAGAAGTGTGAGATGGTCAAGAATTTACGCCAGCGTCCGGTTATATTTTAGATAGCAAGGAGCAGACGGCAGAGTTTCACTCCACCGAGAGAGCTTGTGACGTAATTCCGACAATCCAATTTCACAGTCGCTCATTTCCGGTCTACCCAGCTTTCGGAGGACCCGGCCCACTTAGGCCGCGAAGGCCGGGTCCTCAGGTGGATGCAGCCTCTGAATTTGGACACCCCCACTATTTCTGCCCCCCCCCCCCCCAACAGTCCTTTTGAATGTCTCCCTAATTCTGAGGTCTCAGACCTGTAATACAACACTAGCGCATGTTTACACATAACTAAACAGCTAGCTAACCAGCTACCTCTACTAATAGCTAAAGTTGAGCAAACACTAAACAATGAGCTCATTCCTCATCAGTCACACTGGCACATGTCGGCGTCATCAGAATACTGCAGGTTTTTAGCGTGGAAACCGTAGCATTCCTCCCATATGGGTTTCATATCTACAACCATCCTGATGTACCTGCCTGGCATCGTCCTTGAATTCAGTATATATACACGTTCTGTTTTTTTTGTTTATTATTTCAAATACATATAGAAATATGCTAATAATGTTGTACAAATTCAAAGGATACAATGAACTGCCAGAAGGAACACAGAAACAATATAACCATATAGGGGTGGGCGATATAAACGATATACAATAGAAACTATATAAATTTGGCCAACGATAGAGATTTTGACTATATCGCTCTATCGCGATAGCGCATGTTGATGATGTCATCAAGCTGCGCCTGTTTTGGTCGAAAGCATCGCAGCGGCTACAACCATTATCATGTGCAAATTATGGCGGGCGACAGTCATAGCAAAGAGATGAAGCACTGTTGAAATATGGGGAAAGCCAAAAACTGTGCTTCCTCCACTTCATAATGAACATTGATTCATTAATGCTGAATTCTCTTGCAGCTGTTTTATTCCCATGTTGTTGCAGTATATTAATAACTAACCTCGTATTGTGGATGAATAATCTCAGTTGTTCTCCTGACTGAAGTTTGGCCCGTGTATAGCATCCTGCTATGCAATTGCATTTGTCCCTGACCACCAGAATCCCTCACGTTAACTTTTATGGAGTGGAAAAAAAGTTGGCATTCATCCTCCAGCTTCACTGTGCTAACATAGCTGTGTCGCTAGCAATCATGTAGCACATCATTATATACCAGGTAGTCCAACTTCAGTAACCCTGCAAACGCCACTGCTGTTTAGTTTTCTGTCTTCATTTATGTTGGAAGTGGTAGCAGAGCTGTACGTTTTAATTAGTTTCAAAAATCTCTCAGTCAGAACATGGTATGAAATGTTTAGGTGGAAGCTAGCGAGCTAACTTCCTGTTAACTTCTAACTCTGTTACATTTAATTAAAGATGAAAGAATTTAGACCGTTTTTAACTCTCAGTGTACGTTTGACTTTGGGACCTGAAGCTGACAGAGTTTTGAACCCAGATTACTCCGCGAAGCTCCTCACCACAGCAGCCGTAATGCTCTGACAATCCATCAAAACATTTTTAACAGATTTCTGCACGTCAAAATCGGTTTGAGGTCAGTAAGCACAACCAGAATTCATACATAAGGCACACTCTCGATTTTTGAGAAAACTAAAGGATTTTAAGTGTGCCTTATAGTGTGGAAAATACGTTATACAGAAGAAAAGAATATATCGTGATATATATCGTTACCGCACATGCTTCAAATTATATCGCGATATGGATTTTAGGCCATATCGCCCAGCCCTATAACCATATAAAACAGAGATAATGAATGTTGACATCGAAATAGATGTTCACATGACCAAGATGCAAAATGTGTATCTGTGTTAATTTGTATCCCTGTAGTCCTCCTAAAGTATAGCGTTCCATGTCAGCTATTACTGATACTATATATTTAAATAATAACTACAATTCTTTTCCCCTTTTCACTGAATACTGACTGAATTATCTCTTTAGAAGACAGTTGACTGACACAAACACAATTTTCATTATAAACATGTGAAACAGAGTCACGCTGCGAGCAAAACAGATCATTTTCATTGTAAACCAAGCCACAGTTGGCATGTTTCTACATCTACATCATTATGTGGGAATGACATGTTTTCAGAGCACAGTATTCAGAATGACCCCCTGACCCCAACCCTAACCCCCAAACTCTGGCTCTTGGTAATCACATTATGATTCCAAAGAGCCAAGAGGTAATCACATTATGATTACCAAGAGGATTCAGAATGAAAAGCAATGCATAATGTTGTCTGTGTTATAGTCTGACAATGGTGGCCTGACTTGTAATCTGTATTCAATACTCATCAGGTTATAACATGTCATCACTGACTAAAATTTAGGAAACCTTGTCCTACCCAGCAGGTCTTGATGAAATTAAGAGCCATAATGGAGTTTTAGATCTTGCCTGGTATCTAAAATCTACAAATAAGACGGTTCTTTGCTAAGGTGTTCAACTCTCCACTGTGTTCACCATCCCCTTACTTACTTCCCAAGCTGTCATTTGGAGCAGATCAGGAGCGTGGTTTTATTTGTGCTATGGGAGAACGAACCAAACCCTTCTCTGTGGGTTCAGCACAACATGCAGCACCTCTCATTTCCAGCAAAACCTCAAGCCAAGATCCCAGGAAATCAACAGGTACAAAACCACCGACTGCTGACCAATCAGTTCTCTGGAAAACACCATCAACGTTCCAGGAAGAACCCATGGACACCTCGATACACAGATAGTATGAGAGTATACACAGCTTTGTAGGTTCACAGTCATCCACCTCATGGCAGTCGTAAGTGGTTGAGTTGAAGGCAAGTGCACTTTTTTAGGTTCTTGAAAACATTTCACCTCTCATCTGAAAGGATTCCTTAGTTCTAAGAACTTATTGTAGAAATTATATATATATATATATAATTATTATTATTATTATTATTATATATTATTATGTTCTTTTATATACCTTTCTAATCATAGAACAGGTCACCCAATCCTTGTGCTTGACATTATGCTTGTGCTTGCCTATTTAACACTTGTTTTTTACTTTTTTCCTTAATTACTCTCAGACTCTTTCACAGTCCCAGAGCAGCCGCTGAAAAACACTGAACTACCACTGAAACTTTCTTCCACGCCATAACAAAGTATCAAAGCACCACGTACACAACTGTAACTCAAGTGAGACCTCCCTGTTTCTTAATGGCAGAGCAGTAATAACTTACTAACTTAACACAGTCAGTGTTTCTGGCCAGTTTTCCAAAAATAGACTTTGTCATAAACTGCATAAATGATAAATGTGTATATGTGTGTATATGTGTGTGCAAAAAATTAAACCATGGAGTTAAATTTGCTGGTTGGCTTTAAGAAAAACATGTTTTGGGTTAGTTTCTGAGGCTGGACATCTTCTCTGCCGGTGTACTTCCTCTCTCACGAACACTTGACTCCTGTCTGGAGCGTTTTTCATGTTTCACTCCTATAAGATGTTCTCGACATGAGGATACTCCATAACAAATGGCCAGTCTTGTGGAGATATGGAGCTGGTGAGGTGTTCTTTTATGAGAGAGTCACTTAATCCCAGAGTAATCCCTGTATTAGATCACACTCTGATGGAGAAACAATCAGAGAAGAAGGAGGAACTGTTGGCAGGGAGACTCTTACACACACAAAGAAAATATATATAACCGGCTCCTCACAAGAGCAGTGATGCAAACATGCAGATCCAAACGTCTTCTCTTTTTCACACACACACACACACACACACACACACACACACACACACACACACACAAATTGCGACAACAGCAGCAACACGTCATGTGACCACAATGAGACCACCACTAACACCACCCCCCCTTCCCCCTTGAGATGAGTTTGTGAGTGAAGGAATGAGCAAGAGCAGGAGAACAGCCCCTCCACAGATGGAAACTAGGACACCAAACTCCTGTGTGTTTGTTTAGCGTCCTGCTGCATCTGAACGTGTTTGTGCGTGGCCATCTGCGCCTATGTGTCTGCTCCTGTCAAGGAGAGCAGCTATGCATGTGTGCATCTTTACTCGCACACGTGTGTGTCTATATATATGCATTTGGATAACAGTGAATAATCCAGTGATGGAGCCTTGAAGTTGGAATGCTGATTGTTTGTTTCCTGAAGAAAGGAAGCATCCCCTAGGTCACTGGCAGACCTCTTCAGCACAGATTTAGGCTACGTCCACACAAGCCCAGATAGATTTGAAAACGTCGTTTTCGTCTGAAAACGCTCTGCGTCCACACTAGCGTTTTCAGTCATTTTCACAGAATGTGCGTCCACATTAAAACGACCAAAACCGCTCACGTTCCAGTCCTGCGCATGCGCAAAAGCGAGTGGGAATTAAGAATTTGAAGAAAAGCTGTCTGGAGCATGTACAAACTGATCTTAATCTTTTTTAGAGCTGTCAAAATTGAGAGCAATCACAAGAACTGCTGTATAATGTCCTCTATCTTTGTTTAATTGGTCACATGACTGCATCACATGACTAAAATGCGTCATCATTTTAGAAAGTCTGCGTTTTCGAGTGTCCACACTGCAACAGGACAGCTCTGTTTTGAAAGGTACGTTTTCAAAACGCTGCGTTTTTACTTGAGGAAAATGCCGTCTCAGTGTGGACGGGAGGCCAAAACGGAGATAAAATGATGCTTTTTCGTTTGAAAACGCATCATTAGTGTGGACGTAGCCTTAGGTACGTCCTTAGGTATGTTACAAGCCTGCCACATGATCAGAAACTTGAAACATTTCAAATCAACTCTTTCACAAACATTTCACCTTCAATTATTAAAATTCCATCTGGATATGATAAGTGAAAATTCTATAAGGAGCAGATGTAAACTTTTAAACCCAACCGTAAACAGGTCTCTGGTGACCTGGTAAAAAAAGAAAGAGAGGCTACCTGTATTGAGCCAGTCAGCATATTTTAAGTCAGATTTGAGTGAACCAGAAGCTGTAATATTCTGGTCTTTCTCCAGCTTATTTCCATCCAGTTTACTAAAAGCATGACCCACTGTCATGTTACCCCTGCCAGCCACTATTCTACTAACATCTTCCAACGCCTGCTGCTTAACAGGTGAAACAAATAGCACATTAAAACCCAGGGAGGGAAGGGGGTGGAGGGGAGGTAACCAGGAAGTAAGATCAACCAATGACAGCTTGACGTATTGCACTGGCAGCACGCGAGGGCGTCCATAAATCCTGCGGTAAGGATGAAAGACTGCCACAAAGGAGATTAGTGTCCACAGCAGCTAATGAGGCACTATATCAGCACAACCCGGCACCCGCAGCAACACATACAGACATACATTACACACATCTCCATACACGGAAAGCTCACACACTAATAAATGCACTTGCAGGCACCCGAGTATATTGTGTTTGTACTGTAACCCATGAAACAGTGGTCTCACAAGCAAGCACAGAGCAGGAGAGGCTGCACACACTAGTACAGCACAGGTTTAGATACAGGAGCCGACTTTACCTGCACCTCGTCTCGGTCTCCAACCTAGAAATATTGGGGTTCCACTAAAGTGAGAAAATTATTAACACTGTGCCTTATCGTGGCAGTTAATGTTTGACTGCATGTTGGAACACATTGTCTGCAGTCAACAACACAGTTTCCACTCACACACTGAGTTGTAGTACTGCAGGTGAGTTTAGTGATGATGCTGTGCTTACCTTTTTTACCACTGTATAAAAAAGGTAAGTTTCTAATCTAATCTCTAATCAACACCTGTTAACGAAGGTGTGCTTACATCAGAAAATGAGTAGCCATTTTCTTAACCCATTATCCAAACAGATTTGCGTTGGGGTCGAAGCCTTTCTCAGCCGATATTTGGCAGGAACCGCAGCGCACCCTGAACAGGCGGTCAGTCACAGAAAACCCACACAGGCACAGAAAGGACATAGTGAAGCAACAAGTTCAAACCCAGAGCCTGAGTGTGAATAGTTGTCTGTCTCTTTGTGTTAGCCCTGCGACAGACTGTCGACCTGTACCCCGCCTCTTGCCTTATGATAGCTGGGATAGGCTCCAACCCCCTGCGACCCTGATAAGGACAAGTGGATGGATGGAGGAAATAAAGTGAGAGAAAAAGACGTCCACACCTCCACAGTTGAAATCATAAATTTTAAGACAAAAAAAAACCTACATTATAAACTAGAACTTTAAATAATCTTGAGCTGTACTATTCAGCCCTATTCACTGAAAACACATTAAAGACTTGCATTTGAGAATCTATGAAATCTGTGCTATGAACCTATGAAAATCAACTCACCCCTCCCTGGACAGCACCTGTTTGACCTCATGACCTCTGGTGGGAGGTACAAGTGTTTAAAAAGCAGGACAGCCACGCTGAAAACCTGCTTTTTTCCCTTGAGCACTAAGCCCAGTGAGTGGACCCAGTGAGCCACACTTACCATACTTTTATATTTTTGCAAATGAGACATTGGGTCTCAATGGGACTACCTGCATAAATAAAGGTTAAATTTAAAAAAAAATGCTATTTCAATGTTAATATAGCCACTATTTTTCTCGCCGTTTTAATTTTGCAAATGTATTATATTTGTAAATTCATTCAGAGGAATGAATGGTGAGTGCAAGCAAACAAGAATGTATGCATGCTAGTCTGCTGAAATGTAAGCTCTGCTCCAATTTCAATGTTCAACGCCCAAGTACAGCGACAATCTTCATCTTTTTATCAGTCTTTTTACAATTACAGTATCCCTCAGAAGGTTTCCAGCTGGTTGGTATCTGGTATCCCCGACATGGTCTTGTTCATATAATATTCTTCATAATAATGTTGATCCAGAATCAACATTGCAACTGCACAGTCACATTTTTGTGATCTCATACCTTTGCAGGGGGGAAAGTGGAAAAAAGATTTTTTTTTCTTTATTAATTTATACAGTGTAATAAATATATTATCAAGTTAAGTTTGCTGTCAGCCAAATTTAAGTTCCTCATGTTGGTTTACTAATGAAAAATTTTAAGAGCATTAGCTATCTTTTGGGCTAAAGCTAACTGAATGATCAAGCCGTGTTATCTTAGAAATATCCTGTCTCAGAGTGACGCTGAAAAACTAGTTCATGCATTTATTACTTCCAGGCTGGACTACTGCAATTCATTATTATCAGGATGTCCAAAAAACTCACTTAAAAGCCTTCAGTTAATCCAAAATGCTGCAGCAAGAGTACTGACAGGGACTAGAAAGAGAGAGCATATTTCTCCTGTTTTGGCTTCCCTTCATTGGCTTCCTGTTAAATCCAGAATTGAATTCAAAATCCTGCTCCTCACATACAAGGTCTTAAATGATCAGGCCCCATCTTATCTTAATGACCTTGTAGTACCATATCACCCTATTAGAGCACTTCACTCTCGCTCTGCAGGCCTACTTGTTGTTCCTAGAGTATTTAAAAGTAGAATGGGAGGGAGAGCCTTCAGTTTTCAGGCCCGTCTTCTGCGGAACCAGCTTCCAGTTTGGATTCGGGAGACAGACACTATCTCTACTTTTAAGATTAGGCTTAAAACTTTCCTTTTTGCTAAAGCATATAGTTAGGGCTGGACCAGGTGACCCTGAATCCTCCCTTAGTTATGCTGCAATAGACGTAGGCTGCCGGGGGATTCCAATGATGCATTGAGTTTTTCCTTTCCAGTCACTTTTCTCACTCACTATGTGTTAACAGACCTCTCTGTATTGAATCGTATCTGTTATTAATCTCTGTCTCTCTTCCACAGCATGACTTTTATCCTGTCTTCCTTCTCTCACCCCAACCGGTCGCAGCAGATGGCCGCCCCTCCCTGAGCCTGGTTCTGCCGGAGGTTTCTTCCTGTTAAAAGGGAGTTTTTCCTTCCCACTGTCGCCAAAGTGCTTGCTCATAGGGGGTCATATGATTGTTGGGTTTTTCTCTGTATCTATGAAGCGCCTTGAGGCGACTTTTTTTGTGATTTGGCGCTATATAAATAAAATTGAATTAAATTGAATTGAATTGAATTATTGATCAGCTACAATCCTGGACCAACATTATTATGATTCAGGAACGATACTAACATGGGGATATCAGATCAGAATTCTACATAAAGGGGTAACCACTAACCCAAATGCTGCCCCTAACCCTCAATGGGCAGGGTTCAAATGGATGTTAAAAGATTAGCCTCAAGCTACAGGATTCATGCCTACTTGCCATAACCAAAACGAAAAGCTTATGAAAGACTAACTTCTAGACCAGCGTGCATGCTTCAGACATGCTTCAGACAAAAATATCAACAGCTTGCCACTGCTGTTTCTTAAAATGTGTTTGATTAGCAGGAGACTAAAACTACAAATAAACCCTAGTTCCACAACTAAATAAATCGCCTACTGTAAAATCTGATGGATGGTAACAAATTAATGCTCCAAGATCTAAGACACCACTGACGCCAACCCTAACCCCCAAACTCTGGCTCTTGGTAAATGGTAAAATGGTAAATGGCCTGTATTTGTATAGCGCTTTACTAGTCCCTAAGGTCCCCAAAGCGCTTTACACATCCAGTCATCCACCCATTCACACACTGGTGATGGCAAGCTACATTGTAGCCACAGCCACCCTGGGGCACACTGACAGAGGCGAGGCTGCCGGACACTGGCGCCACCAGGCCCTCTGACCACCACCAGTAGGTAACAGGTGAAGTGTCTTGCCCAAGGACACAACGACCGAGACTGTCCAAGCCAGGGCTCGAACCGGCAACCTTCCGATTACAAGGCGAACTCCCAACTCTTGAGCCACAATCGCCCAAATCGCCCTTGGTAATCACATTATGTCATGTTTGTTATTTTAATAATGATTTACCAAGTCTTGGCAATCATGGAACACTGAAAACAATCACTCTAACAGAAGTGCATCAATTGTGCTTTTCTTTAAAATATAGTTAGGGTAGGGTTACAGCTTTCACCAGTGATGACTGAGACTTGAGAGAAAGTTAAAGGAATGAGTAATAAGTAATTACTCATTCCCTAACTTTACTGAACTGACGGAAGATACAGACACTAAAAGCAGCATGAACTGTCCATATATGATTTTTATATGAATTATTTTTTTTACATTAATTTCTATGAATAATGTGCCTTCCTCAAGTACAAGGTGTCTGTGTATGTGTGAGTGTTTGCTCTTAAGAGTGTGTGCCACACCAACCAGGAGAGAGATGGCCCCCTTAAGGCCAGTCAATGAGAGACGGACGCGGAGACGGACGCAGTTAGCAAGACTGGCGATCAATAGTAATCATGAGGCGCTGTGGCGTTTACAGCGGATGACACATCGCTCCGGCTTTTTCTACAGCACTGCACACCGACACAAAGCAGCACAGAGCCATAATTCCTTGTAAGCCTAGATCAATAGATATACATTTGCACAAGTGTGAGGCACATACTATATTTTGAAGTATCTTGGATTTGATTTGATTTCATAGGATAAGACTAACTTTTTGCCCTAGTGGCCAGCAAATAGAAGTAGAGTTAGCTACATGCTGGCCACTTCACAAACACCGTGATGCTTCTAATAAATCAACACAAGCATGACACAAGCGTGTCTGTGAGCTCATAAACACCACCCTCAGGAAAAGATAAGTGTTACATTATCATGAGGGCAAGATAAACTGAGGTAATGAATGTACATGCTATCAGTCTTAAAGATAAGGCATTGGGGGAGGCTTGAAGGGAGGGGAAATACACTGCTAAAAAAGATTAAAGCAACACTTTAAAAAGCACATCAGATTTAAGTGGAAAAAAAAAAGAAAACATGCTGGATATCTATACCAACATGGTCTGGGTCATGTGTTAGGAATGAAAGGATGCCACTTGGTTTGATGGAAATGAAAGTGATCAACCTACAGAGGGCTGAATTCAAAGAAACCCTGTAAATCAACAGAATTTCACACAGCAGGTACTCAGCAGTTTGTATGGACCGTGGATCTGTCCAGGAAAATCTCCTCCTAGATCTGGACCAGGGGAATACTGAGATCCTGGACGGTCTGAGGTAAAACCTGGCAGCTGGATGGAATAAAACATGATTTCACCGAGGTGTTCTACTGGATTTAGGTGAGCCAGTTCCTTGATCCTCCAGGAACTCCCTGCATACTCTTGCCACATGAGTTCGGGCATTGTTGTGTGCCAGGAGGAACCAAGTCCCACTGCAGTAGCGTCCAAAGATTTCATCCCAATACCTTAATAGATATGCCTGCCCAGAACACACTGACCCACCACCAAAGTGACCATACTGAACAAAGTTATAGACAGTATAACATTCTCCATGAGTTCTCCAGACCCACAGGGCGCAGGTGGAGGCCTGCAGGAGGTCATGTTGTAGCGCTGACAGTGTGCATTCTGTTCCTCCTTGCATAAAGGAGCAGATACCGGTCCTGATGATGGGTTTCCGCAGCCCTGTCCAGCTCTCCTAGAGTAGAATCTTCACCACATTCTTCAGACTGTGCTGTGAGACACAGCAAACCTTATGGCAATGGTACGTATTGATATGCCATCCTGGAGGAGCTGAACTACCTCTTCAGCCTCTGTAGGGTCCAGGTATCATGATCCCTATAGCCAAATACAAAACTAATGGAAAACAGTCAGAAATGACGAGGAGGGAGATTGGGGGTTGTCTCATTGTTGGACCTGTTGTATATTTCAGTAATACTAAAGCAGCTGACCCTAACCTTAAGCAATCAGAAACGATTGTTAATGGTCATTAACTTCATAATAATTCATAATAATTTAACTCCTAAATGTATTATTAAGAAAAGGGAAGATGTAATGTCTGCATTCTCTCGATTTGCCTTTAGAGTTCTGAAAGTTTTGTATTTCTAAAAATTAACAGCATCTATAGTCTGTAAACATCCCTGCCAGTAATTCTGAATGAGAACTGGTCTAAAAACAGCAATCTACCAGCACTGAGCTGAGTTACAGTCACATAACCCCCCCCCCCCCCCCCCCCCCAACAGAAATACAGCCCTGGACATTACAATGAAAGCAAAGAGAGGGAAAAGAGGTGTTTGTGTATTTGTGTATTTGTGTATTTGTGCATGTGTGACGGTGACGTAACACAAACAGCTCTTCTGTAGTTCCCCATGAGAGGAAGAATCAAGACTTCAAAAATGGCCCTCTCTGCAAGAAACACTTGGCTTCAGGTATCACTGCAGATAAAGAGCACTGAATATCATTAGCACAACACGCTAGCCTGCGTGCACCACACGCTTCACATCCCTGCGCCTATTAAAACTTTATTTATCATTGTATCCATCCATCTACCATACTTCATAACACAACGAATTAAGCAGACACGTGTGAGAATGACAGGGAAAAATATAGTGACTATTAGTGTTTTTTTCAGTTTCCTGCTTTATATTACCTTGGACTGTTTAATGAAAAAAGTGTTTTTTTCTTTTTTTTTAGCAATGATTTATTGAAAGTGTTCATTTTTAAAAGCATTAGTATTTTTGGTTGCTGTTATGAAACACCAACAACTTTGTGCAGTAAGCGCTGCCAGTTCAAACATGATTGTAGCCAAAGTAATACAAAAATGGCAAAGTGGTGTTAAAGCTGTTACGAGAGGAGAATTAAGAGTTGTAAAGAAAAAATGATACAAAAACATCCTGAGTGATAGGGCTGTTCAATATAACGATATATATCAGATGACGATATGAAAACATCTATCATTTCATTTTACGCTATCATTTGTTTCGTGGTGTCGCAAAATAAACTGTTTACGGCAATATTTTTTATCAATTTGATGGTCACTGTAGTGTTAATTTCTTAAAGTTCTCTCTTTCTCTTATATTTAATATAACCACACTACGGACGGACAAGTGCCTGTTTTTATGCGTTGTCATCAGCAACAACGAAGGTAAAACCATCGCGTGCTCCACTGTCCGCTAATTTACACATAAATCTTTCACAATAAAGCTGAAGATCCTGTTGAGATTTTTCAAAATAAACTGAATCACGTGAAAGAGTAAGCAGAGTGTGTACGGATGAGAAGCAAAAAAGAGGTTCTAAAAAATAGACCCTAGATTCAAACATTAGAGCGGGCTTTTCCCCGGAGCACACCATGTGAGATGAGATGATGATGAGATAGTCTTTATTTGTCAGTTGCAGGTCTTTTGCCCACAACCGAGATGACAGACCTTGCCGACCATACATACAATACACAAACATCACATTGGGGAGACAGGTCAGGCTAGGTAGCGAGGAAAAAAAAACATCGAAATGTGTAACACAGAAGGATAATACAGGAATGCACAGATATCAACACACCATAGCACAATAAACACAGACAGCAACATGGGAAAGAGTTCCAGTGTGTACATCTGATCTGGGACCGCTGCAATCTTTCGACTGTGCCTCCAACTGACCCGATGTCCACATCGGGTCAGTTGGAGGTAAGCATTGGAGGGAAGGTAAGCAGGGGAGGTAAGCATTGGAGGTGGCGTTGGATCTGGGGTAGGGAGGGTGATGTAATAAATACCCACAAAGAAAATGTTTAAAAATGTATAGTTTCATGCATCGGTCAAAATACTTGACTTCAGGTACACGACCAGCTAAAAAAAAAAAAAAAAGAATTTCACGCAAATCGAATTGCCCAAGATTCAGAGAATTTTCAGTAAATGTAAAATTTTGTGATGTATATCGTTGTCGAGACGATAAATGTCTTATGTCGGGATATTAGATTTTGGTCATATTGCACATTCCTACTGAGTGGTTATGGAAACAAAAATTATATTCTATATTTTAATCTTCTTCCTTTGGCTGCGCGTTCATGACACCATATACCTAGCATCTTCTTCTGTCACGCTAACCTCCTCCTTCACTACACCCATGAACGTCTCTGTGGTCTTCCTCTTTTCCTTCTGCCTGACAGCTCCATATTCAACATCCTAGCAATTCCAAATTTGAAGGAGCGCAAAACATAAAAGTTAAAGATTGTTGTATGCTAGCTAGCTTAATGATTGCAAAATCAATTGTGTATGATTTTAATAGCAAGTAAGCAAATGCTGTAGTTAAACAATGGAAAAATGTCAAACTGTTTTAGAAAGACTGATAAAATCTATGCAGAAATACAATGAGTTGTGTTTACTAACAAAAACCCTGTTACTAGACCTGAATACCAAATAATGATGAAAAAATAAATTATAGAAACTAAAAAAGTGAGAAAGTAGTTAAAAAAAACACATCAAAACTTTTTTAATGTATGCCAGTTAAAATCTAAGATGACAGACTTGCATTCATGCCTGTTATACTTCTTGACTTGTCCACTGCCTGGGGTGCATGCGCAGTTGGTGCATTGTAAAGTCTCTACAGCTCAGTTTGCACAATCACAAAAAATTGGCAAGCATGCAGATGTCCAAATGGATCCTCATGCTCACCGTGTGAAGAGGAAGTTTATGCGTGGAATCACAGACACTTCAACTGTAATTGAGGTCTTTGTGCTCCCACGAACTGCACTGGGCTTGTGAGGTCATTGTGAGGACACGTCCTGGTCCAAAAAAAACTGCAAAATTCAACTAACATGAAAGATCTAGTTCATTCTAAACTACACCCTACAGCATAGTTCTGATTGACTAAACTGATGGGACTGGGAAGGTCATCAGTCATCCAAATCACTGTAGTCTAAGGAGCTTGGAAAGAAAAGTGTCTGGACTTCTTTAAGTTTCTTGAAGACGTTTCACCTCTCATCTGAGAAGCTTCTTCAGCTTCTTGAGTTCTAAGGTCAAATGGTGGAGAGTCCCAGATTTTTAAGCCCTATGGGAGTGTCCCCCAAGAGGGTCATGTACCCCCTATTGATCCTCTGCCTAATCACACGAGCCAAGGTGCGAAAATGGGTGTGGGTCCCAATCAGCCAAGGTAACGAATGAACAATTTTCTGTTTGACCAAAATTCCACAAGGGTAAGGACAAGGAAACATTCTGCCACCTACATCTTTAGGAAACCATCATGACAACGACTAGCACTTCATCATGTGATTTGCCAACAACTAACGCTGCTTCTGCCCCTGAGAGCGGCCGTCATGAGCCCTCACGAGCCTGCCACTCCTGCTGGGGGGGCATTTCATATAAAACTGTATTACATCCATGGGATGAAAGATTAATAATAACAATGACAATGGCACAAAATGCATTATAGAATAATATGCACTGCCAATTGTCACTTTTGCTCTCTTATAGTTTTTTCAGAGTTTTTGTCATTATCTTGAATTGCTAACCAGTCATTGTTTTCTGTGAACTGGAATAAATTCAAGTGTGTTCGACTTCATAGACCAAACATGAACCTGTTTAGAAACACTATTAAAAAAAACATTTATAGTATACTACATAATACATATCATTATATCACTCACAGCAAGAATTATACTTGCCAGTGCTTCAATTTAACTTTGAGTGTTATATTTGAGTGGAGTGGACAAAGCAGGGAGTAACTTTTGGTTCACTGTGCCAGCCAAAATTAAAGTAATTAAATGAATCCGTGTCAAGAGTAATTCAAACCTGGTCTAGTATCCGGCTACATAAGGCCTCCATTCAGCCAAAATGTTCCTCTTTAGAGCCAGTGCCTCGCGTACCAAGCTTTAGCAGGGAGTGGGACCACTATGTACAGCACACCAAAGCACTCTTGGACACTTGTGTCGATCCAGCCCAGCCAATAAACATCAAAGTGCTGGTTTGGCAGCTGCCCTAAGGACAGTCAGCCAAGGCCAAGAAAAATTCTAAACCCACACACAACTACACAAGTAGGGGAAGATGTTAAAGGCATCTCTGCCAGGTACGCCTGTCATGCAGTATCATGTTGAACAACCAGGCTTAATGACAATGAGGAAGTTTACAGTAGGGCACCAATGCACCGAAACACTCGTGGGTCAGTAATCCCAACATATAGGCCACATATGACAGCAAGTAAGGTGTTAATTAAGCTAGGCTGCAAGTTTTGATATGCTTGCCCCATTTTGGCATGTACAAAAGTTAGTTGTGGGTTCTTTGGGTCAGTTTTAGTGTCCAACAGTTCAACATTTGGAAAAACTGGGCAATTAAAGCTAGATTTAGAAACGTGGTTGCCCGAAAGCGTAGGAGACAACACCAAAGGGTTAACAGACAAACATAAATCAGATACAGCTTTTGCTTTTTGAAGACGCAGTCTCTGAAATTATTGTAAATCAATACTATAGCTAGATAGCTAGTGAATATATGCTGAAAATGGTGTTCCCAAAAAAGACAAATCCTGCTTTAAAAAGACACCATAAGCTAGCTACAAAGCAAACATGTCACAATCAACAAATGAGAGATGACCAAGGATAGGTAAACAACAACAGACACACCAGCTATTAATACGTAAACACAATATCCATTTCTTGCAAGAATTAGGATTTTGTTAACTACTTGTGAACATGCTTCCAGTTAACTACTAAATCCCTTTCTAAAAGGATGTATAATAACTAAGCTCTGTCCCACACTGACAATATTACACATCTTAAATGTCAAGATGATGAGTATGTTTCTTTTCTGGGCCTTGTAATCTCCCTATGTTTGCCTAGGACTGCTGCCACTTCCTCCCACATGTTTTCATTTGCAAATCTAAAGTTGTCCATACAGTGTATTGGTCTGTGTGCATCATCTACCTCTGAGGTGGCAGCGTGCATCTGACTGCAAGAATATCATCAAAGCAGATGAGTGTTTTGTTTTAGTCTCGTTATCATGCCATAAATTAAATTGTAATCGTGCTGTATTCATAAGGTAATATTTTCACAATAAAACTAATAGACGTGTGAAGACAGGGTCTGTTTTATGTACATGTATTTATGTTTGTGTGCTCCAGAAAAGAGAGAAGAAAAGATGCATCACTCACCACTTTGTCCTCCTGCAGCCCAGTCAGCCATCCATGTATAATGAAAAGAAAGACAGAAAGAATGTGAACAAAAAAATGGTATCTGAAAGCATGGCAATGATCCTACTGTGCAAGCCTGCAAGTCACAAACACTGTCATACGCAGATATTTCAGTTTCCAATAATATTCCCATCACTGAAGATGAAAGAAAATGCATTGCCCTTTAAAATTCCTCATTTACATCCACCACAAACCCAAACACCTAACGGTTGCTGGACTACAACAGCACATGACAAGATTCGTGCATGGTTATAGCCTCCCTAAATTAAAACGTAATATCTTCTGATTTATGAAAATGAGGTTAAAGCAAAACTATAAACCAACTTCAAGCTGAAAGAAGAATACAAAAATCTATCCGCTATATTCTCAGTTCACAAATATTAACATAATCTATTTCATTGTTTAAAAGCATATAGAGCTAAAGCAGACAGCTTAGCTAGCCATAGGAAAGCTCTTTACTCTGTCCAAAGGCCTACCTACCAGCTCATTTCGAGTTCACTAGATAGTAACAATAACAATATAGTAATGTAACAGCTTCTTCTCAACCTAAAATGAATCTTTAAGCCACTGAGGCAACCCAAGTGATTAACAGACTACAGACTGTCCACAAACATTAGCAACAAGTAGTAGCAATCTCTGGTCACAGCTGACTCCATCTAAAATCAAAGCTGTACTGTTTGTGTACAGATTAAACCAACACTTAGTTTAATATTGAGTTTTAGAGGAAGGCATATATTTAAATTAGCGTTAGGCTAAGTGTTATCAATCTACAACCTTTAAACAAACCTAAGCTAATCCGCTAATGAATCTGGCTCTAGAGAAAGAGACATTATAAAAGACACAAGGCTCCGATTCTGCAACAGAAACTATAACAGTTAAAGCAGAACTTTATTTTAAAACCCTGTCCTGGGTTTCGGTGATGACTATCTATGGTGATGACCCGAACTTGAGCTGCGTGCTGTCAAAATGTGTATTTTTTAATTGTTCTCCAAAGTTTTGGCAATCACTGAATGAAAAATAATCATCAATTCTGTGTCTCCAAAAGATGTAGATTTAGAAAGACACAGATTTGTATCTTAATGGGCACTGAACAACTGCATATTACTAATTTTTTTGTTTGACTGTCTCGTTAAGGAAACTGAAAAAGATTTGCTTCTGTATAAATGATTGTATTCCTTTAGTTATTTGAGTAAATGTCCAGTGGTGGTAAAAATCAAGCCGGTATTCTTGAGTAATTTCATGTCTTCCCTGAGTCGTAACGCATGTTTTCTCTTCACACTGAGCAAACTTAACAAAGTATAATTAAACAGAAAGTCAAACAAACATTAATAAACAGTGTTGTGAGTCTGCTTGTGTGTATGTGTGCGTACCTGTCAATGTACCTTTCAAACAGTTTCCACTAAATGTAACGCCCCCCCCGCCCCCCTGCTGAACTCTCCCCACGTTAGCCACTAACTAATTAGGATGTACTTTTGAGCATTTGTGTGTTTGCGTGTGTGAGGTCATTAAATGCCACAGCGACAATTCAGGGGAGGGGATGTGGGGATTGGGGGGTAAGACGGGATGTCACTTATTTCAGAGGAAGACTTGCCTCCCAGCATCACCACACACGCACATACACCCCACTGTGTGTGTATAGGGCACCTCCGGACCCCTGGCAGAGCGAGACAGAGTGAGAGACACCCCCCTCTCCCATCCACTGCTCAGTCTAATGCCCAATTAACCTTTACCAGGTCTCACACACACACACACACACACACACACACACATGGTAACACACACAGGGCTCAGATACAGTACATTTTGAGAGCACATACAGTACGACCCACGGCTCATCAGCTCCATCTGAGTTCCAACACCTGAGGCCTGATGTGATGTTCAGTGCGTGCTTTTATCACCAGCTGCTTGTAGGAAGTATACTGAGTGTAGATTTAATTTCAATTACTTATTCGCGTTTACAACGTTACCATAATTTAGAAAAAATAACATATTGCATCAAATAAGACTTGAATCTTGAGGATAACAGCATAAACTCAGCAGGAAAGCGAACATGCGTAGGTTGTGCACAAACAGCATCAGTCCATCTAAAATCAAACATCAACCGTCTCAAATTTCCTAGCAATCATTATACATGTCCAAACTTTGGGTCGTTCAGTTTTAATGCAAATCAGAGATGGCTGAGCAGAAACTATTGTAAAAATGTGATGATTTGAGATTTTAGTGACCCAGGTCTTTAATGAAATGTATGTGCATATTTAAATAACTTCTTTTCTGACTTGTGATCAGAGCGCCATCTGGAATCTCCGGTATTTTGTTCCTGCTGAGCAAGACGACATGCTGATTTTTGCTTGTACAACTTGTCGTACTTGCTCAATCCAGCAAATACAACAAGTCGATTCATGCTGGAGTCATTTTTGCAACTAAGAAGTTTATGTTAAAAAGTATTGTGCATGCTTTATTTTACATTAAACTATATGCCAATCAGAAATGGTCACTGACTGTCTTATTCAATATTTGTATTAAGGGGTGCTCAAATATGGGATTTTGCAAGATGCTGGAGTTTTATTTTTTCATATTATTAGTAGCCAATACTTTTGGGGAATCTGTCCCAAATGACAGATTGTGGTTCATTTTGATGTTAAGAAAGATCAGTGAAAATGTCAGACTTTTATCTTTGAAATATTCCTGTTCTAACTTTGCCATGTCTGAAAAAAAGGCTCGAAAGTGGGTCAGTGGACGCCTAGGAATAAAACTCTGCATATCTCTTAGTTCAGTATAGTGTACACACAAATTTAAAAAAAGCAAAATATTTCTGTGTTTATATATATATATTACTGTGTTTTTTACATTAACCTATTTAATTCTGTATTATGGTATCTGTATATTGTTCATTTCACTAACGTATAAAGCAGTTTGGGTTGTAGGATTGTGATCATGTTCTTTTTTACAATACAGAAAACAATGCATATACAAATATATACAAAGATATACAAATTAAAGAGCGTGTATATCACTCGATATTATACTTATGATACTTTTTAATATCAAAACTCTTCAAATGTGACAGTGCTGTATTTCTTCCAGACAGCTGCAGCTCCGTCCAGGAACTGATGCATAGTGCTGTTTAGGAGAATGAGTTTCAATTCAACCTTTAATAACGATCAAAGTATTATCTTTTGTCCTCCATTCTTTTTGCCCTTCACACTGAAACATGTGTGGAGGATACTGCATCACACTTTTGTGAGGGCAGGTTTAATATTTGCTATATTGCTGTGTGCTACTTCACAAGGATAAAAATATGTGTTTGTGTGCTGAGAAAGTGAAACCTTCCCTCACCGTGTTGGATCGCAGGGACACGCGCCCCCCACAGCGAGCGCAGAACTTGGTCTGGCAGTACGAGCACGGGTTCCCACAGCCATCTGCGAACTTGGTCTTGTGGCAGATGCCACAGGTCGGCGCGTCATCCCGGTGAACGGCCGAGCCCGCCGCTGCCGTGGCCTGTCGGATCACAGTCTCTCTGTAGCTGGATAACTGCTGCTGGATACCTCTGCAAAAAAAAATCAAACAGAAGCATGAAGACTTCTGCATTTTTGAAAGGAGGCCACGTTATAAGTTACCATCTCAGGATACATTTCAAAAACTAAATGTGCTAATACACTTGAAGGAAAGGATGTGTCGAATGTCACCCAAACTCTCTGGAATTTCACTGGTGTTTTTTTCACTTCAGTCCAAGAGTATTTCACTCCTTACTGTGTTGTAATCGAGCTCTTTACCGTTTTAGTTTGTCAGGACATGTTTTACTTTCTGTTTCACCATCCTCAGCAACAATGCGCATCTCTGTAATGCTAAACACAGCAATGGTTTGAGCTGTGGATTTATGTGTCACCAATGCTACAATTTACTAATTAGAACAAGATTTTTTAATGCTAGCATCCACAGCGTCATTATGAAGGTTAATTTATTAAATGTGCACTCATCCCACTCTGTGGACTGGGAGGTAAAGTACAAGTTTGCGGTTCTACCCACATTAAAAACCAAGAAAGAGTCCAGCATGCATATTTTAATCTAAACCGTTAGCTTTTCATAAACTTAACCAAGAAGATTTGTTTTGTAAACCTAAGTAAAAAAGAACTGCTTTGCAGCACCACCACTGCCTTAAACTGTAGTTTCTCTAACAACCACTTGAGGCTGGTTAATCTAACTGGCTAATACTCAAAGTATAACACTGCCTCTGCTGGTTTAGTCCTCATGCAGAAGTGCATCCTGCTGCCAGGTGTTCCCCAGGTCAGGGACACAAACGCACCCAGCCATCCATGTGAAAAGAAAGCATGATTGATCAGACCAGGACTTTCTTTCTCTGTTGTCCAGGTCTCATGTGTACATTGTTGTTGCTTTTGGACAGGGGTCAGCATGGGCACCCTGACTGGTCTGCAACTCTGCTGCCCCATGCACAACAAACTGTGATGTTCTGTGTATTCTGACACCTTTCTACCAGAACCAGACATAACTTTTTCTATAATTTGAGCTACAGTAGCTCGTCTGTTGGAGCGGACCTCACAGGCCAGCCTTCACTCCCCATGTGCATCAGTGAGCCTTGGCTTTCACGACCCTGTTAATGGTTCACCCCTGTTCTGACCACTGCAGACTGGGAACATCCCACAAGAGCTGGAGATTTGGAGATGCCCAAAACTGGCCCAGTCATCTGGCCATCACAGTTTGGACCTTGTTAAACTCACTCAAATCCTCACACTTGCCCATTTTCCCTGCTTCTAACATCAACTTTGAGGATAAAATACTTACTTGATCCCTGATATATCCCACCCACTAACAGGTGGCATGATGAAGACATAATCAGTGTTATTCACTTCCCATGTCAGTGGTCATAATGTTTAGGGTTGCCACGATTAGTCGACTAGTCACGATTACGTCGACTATTAAAATCGTCGACGACTAATTTAATAGTCGACGCTTCGTTTGAAGCTTTGTAAGATCCCAAAAGACGCAGGAATAAGTAGTAGGATTTAAGAGTGTAATAACGGACTGAAACAGAAGATGGCAGCACTGCATGTACAAGGATGCCAGTTGCCGTTAAATCCCGAAGAAGAAGAAGCTGTGTCCCAGAATTCATAGCGGCCCAGCTCAGTTGTCATGGCGGCAGCTAGTTAGTTTTAATATTACTCTTATTATTCTTTCTGGGTCACAAAATAAACGTTTAACATATTTTCAGGCGAGAATGTAGCTGTGTAAACCTCAAATATCTTCTCAGTTTATCAGGACACCACATATTTTCAAAAGCCCTCCAACGTTTTCGGAGACGTCTGTTACCCACTAGCTCGATAGCTAGCCGGGGGCTAGGCTCACTAGAGCACCGAGAAGTGCTGAGAACACCGGACTCCCGGCAAATCGTTTTCAAACCCACCGCCATCTTTCGCTACTCAGGTTAAACATGATATATAAGTCACTTAGATAACTTAAAAATGTTATTGTTTGCCTTTTTTTTAGTATTTTATTTGTTTCTGATTAAATCGGTTTGGAGTTTTTACACAGCTGAATAAACGTCAAGCAGATTAAACTGGATTGAAACAATCTGCAAATGTCATTAAAATTTAATAAACTATCATCTTGTCTTTATTTTTAGTTAGCACATACCTTAAACGCTTAAAGCTGTAAGCTAATGATAGTTATACAGTGGGGCAAAAAAGTATTTAGTCAGCCACCGATTGTGCAAGTTCCCCCACTTAAAATGATGACAGAGGTCAGGAATTTGCACCAGAGGTACACTTCAACTGTGAGAGACAGAATGTGAAAAAAAAATCCATGAATTCACATGGTAGGATTTGTAAAGAATTTATTCGTAAATCAGGGTGGAAAATAAGTATTTGGTCACCTCAAACAAGGAAAATCCCTGGCTCTCACAGACCTGTAACGTCTTCTGTAAGAAGCTTTTCTGTCCCCCACTCGTTACCTGTATGAATGGCACCTGTTTGACCTCATCATCTGTATAAAAGACACCTGTCCACAGCCTCAACCAGTCAGACTCCAAACTCCGCCATGGCCAAGACCAAAGAGCTTTCGAAGGACACCAGGAAAAGAATTGTAGACCTGCACCAGACTGGGAAGAGTGAATCTACAATAGGCAAGCAGCTTGGTGTGAAAAAATCAACTGTGGGAGCAATCATCAGAAAATGGAAGACATACAAGACCACTGATAATCTCCCTCGATCTGGGGCTCCACGCAAGATCTCATCCCGTGGGGTCAAAATGATCATGAGAACGGTGAGCAAAGATCCCAGAACCACACGGGGGGACCTGGTGAATGACCTGCAGAGAGCTGGGACCAAAGTAACAAAGGTCACCATCAGTAACACACTACAACGGCAGGGAATCAAATCCCGCAGTGCCAGACGTGTTCCGCTGCTGAAGCCAGTGCATGTCCAGGCCCGTCTGAAGTTTGCCAGAGAGCACATGGATGATACAGCAGAGGATTGGGAGAATGTCATGTGGTCAGATGAAACCAAAGTAGAACTTTTTGGTATAAACTCAACTCGTCGTGTTTGGAGGAAGAAGAATACTGAGTTGCATCCCAAGAACACCATACCTACTGTGAAGCATGGGGGTGGAAACATCATGCTATGGGGCTGTTTTTCTGCCAAGGGGACAGGACGACTGATCCGTGTTAAGAACAGAATGAATGGGGCCAAGTATCGTGAGATTTTGAGCCAAAACCTCCTTCCATCAGTGAGAACTTTGAAGATGAAACGAGGCTGGGTCTTCCAACATGACAATGATCCAAAACACACCGCCCGGGCAACAAAGGAGTGGCTCCGTAAGAAGCATTTGAAAGTCCTGGAGTGGCCTAGCCAGTCTCCAGACCTCAACCCCATAGAAAATCTGTGGCGGGAGTTGAAAGTCCGTGTTGCTCGGCGACAGCCCCAAAACATCACTGCTCTTGAGAAGATCTGCATGGAGGAATGGGCCAAAATACCAGCTACTGTGTGTGCAAACCTGGTAAAGACCTATAGTAAACGTTTGACCTCTGTTATTGCCAACAAAGGTTATGTTACAAAGTATTGAGTTGTATTTTTGTTATTGACCAAATACTTATTTTCCACCCTGATTTACGAATAAATTCTTTACAAATCCTACCATGTGAATTCATGGATTTTTTTTTTCACATTCTGTCTCTCACAGTTGAAGTGTACCTCTGGTGCAAATTACTGACCTCTGTCATCATTTTAAGTGGGGGAACTTGCACAATCGGTGGCTGACTAAATACTTTTTTGCCCCACTGTATAAGAGCAGATGCTGCTGGTGCAATAAGCTGTATGTTTTACATCCAATGGATGATGATCTGATTAGTCGACTAATCGCAAAAATAATCGGTGACTAGTCGACTATCAAAATAATCGTTTGTGGCAGCCCTAATAATGTTATGTCTGATCGCTGTAATGTTTAATGTGGCAAAAAAAATAGAATGAAATAAAGATCCTGCTGCATCTGAACAAATTAAACTCTTGTAAAAAAAAAAACAAGAAAACAAAAACAAATGTTATGGAAAAATCCTAAATCCACAGAATACTACTGCTTTGATCCACTAGGTTTAAGCCTTCCACAGTAATTCCACACACTGTGGATCACTGCAAACGCAAAAAGTTAAAGGACAGAAAGATACAATAAGAAATTACAAAAGAATGATTGTTTTATTGGATAAATAATAAATAAAGGGGAGGAGAAATGAACTGAAACCACAGTATGAAGGAGACAGTTGTTGCATTAAGTCCAGTCGATATCAGCCACTCTCCACACTCTCTGTGTTTTGGTGCAGTCAACTTTTTTTGTGTGTGTGCTTTTGTTTCAGGCTGCTTTGCCAACACAAGAAACTCTTCGAATCGATATGAGAAAGAGAGGGGAGAGTATTGGTTTTATCAAAGGCATTACAGTATGCTGATTAATTGGATTTCACACTGTGGAGATTGAGGAGAGAGCAAATAGAGGGGAAACAGACCAAAGAGGAGAAGAGCTGATGAATAAGGTGAGGACAGAGGATACACTTCTTTATGTTTCACTTCCAAACACTACTCGGCATTCCCATATGGAAAAGAAATAGTAAAAACTTATAAAAGGCTTGCATAAGATGTGGCCTACTTCATATAGTGAAGCCTTATATGATTTACTCATGAAAGTGGCCACTTTCATATATTGTTTTAGTAAGTATCCAAAACATACAAGTTTCATTTATATATTTTTCTAGGGATCTTATATCTGTTTTCACTCTTGTATGCTTTTCATACAAGTTTCACACAAGACAGATACAAACTTTATAAGATTTATATATATCTTTTCCATATGGGATGACATGTACTAGGCCACAGGCATTTATTAGAGCTGGAGAAGACCAGCCAAATTACACATAATTAAAAACTACATTGAGTGAAATAACTACAATCATAATACAAAGACACTGTGATTTAATTTTAAAAACCTGGAAGAGCACGCGATATAAAAAAAACAGCAACAAATGAGGGCAAACTTACAGACAAGAAGACAAAAGTAGGACAACCATGGTCCAGAGCCCCTTCTCGTCATCTTTTAACACACAATACCCCCCTGTACCAATGTGTTTATGAACAAAAACCTTTAAAAAGTGCACGTTGGGAGGCAGGCAGAATGCAGGTGTTTCAGTGCTATCTATTCAATTCAATTCAATTTTATTTATATAGCGCCAAATCACAACAACAGTCACCTCAAGGCAGACTGGAACCAGTTTTTTCTGTTTTGACTCGACGTTAAATGAAAACTAAAATGAAAAAGTTTGGGTTCAAATATGGCACATGTTGTCTATCTGCAGAAGGTTTCTTTGGCGATCATGGTTAGACTCATCATGACAACACCATCTTTTGCCAAAAACTTCACGCCCTCCATTTCAGACATTAAAGAACTCCTATAAAATTCTGCCTGCCCTGCATGTTTAAGAAGAAAACATCCAGCGGGTCATAATGTGAATCATCCACACATGTGCTCCTGACCAAACGTCAGTATGTGATGACCTGCAGGTGAAAGCGGGTTGACTGTTAGTCCATTCACTGTTTCACCACAGGAAGCAGGTCAAGCATTTCCTCGTCTTGGTCTCATGATACTGAATTTGTCAAGCGACGGGTGGACAAACCAAACTGAAGTCTCACATACGTCTTGATGGTCACCAAAATTTGTATCTGCGAGGGAATTTCTTTCAAGTCACTGCTAAATATGGAATAACGAATGAGACATAAAGTCCTTTAATATCACGGACATATAGAGCAGCTTAATAGTTCATTAAGGTAAAGCTCAAGACATTTTTTGCTGACCATCAGGACTGAGTGAACCCTGTGACAAGTACTGCTAAATGACATGAAAACAAAATAGAGATATAGAGATTTATACAGAGATATTTATTTAAAATATAAGCAAATTACTATAAATGCAACAATCTGTGGTTTAATGATCAGCCTGCAGATAAATTTAGATGTGAACTGAGTAGGGTACAATTTAAGGTTTTACAACTGGAATCTTAAATTATTGACCAAAGAAATCAGTGCATGTGCTGTGTCCCTTAAATGCCACAGGCCTGGCAAAAAAGTGCTCATAGAGCAGCTTTTTGCTAGTAATGAAATGATACGGCAGTGAGCTTAGGGATGATGTGACATTAATATTTATGATATGTTAGAGAGGGAAAACAAAGAGGAAAGGAGCAAGTCGTCAAAGAAGAGGTGAGAGGAGACCTTACAGGAAGAGAAAGTAGATAATTAGGAGAATAGAAGAAAAGGGGAATAACCGGGAAAAAGGAGAAAAGACCCAAAAAATTAAGTTGTAGTAAAATTAGAAGAAAGGAAGGAGGATGGATGAGAAGAAAGACGACAGGAGAGGACATACAGTAGGGAGAAAGAAAGGGGAAAAAACAAAGAGGTGAAGTGAGGGCGGAAAGCGAGGGGAGGAGAGATGAGGATGAAACGAAAGAAGAGGTGGGAAGAAAAGAAAAAAGGGGAGGAGAGGAAAACAAACCAACAAGTCACAGAGACAGAGAGGATCTATGAAGAAATCAAAAGAAGGAAAAGGGGACATGAGGATTAAAGACAGGAGAAAAGGAGGGGAAATGAGGAAGGGAAACAAGGTGGAATGGTGGGGGGAGGAGAACTAAGAGAGACTGAAGAACAGAAGTGGGGAAAAGAAATGCGAAGAGGAGAAAGTGAAAGGGAAGAAGAAGAGGCAAAGCAGAGGAAGATGGAAGAGGAAATGAAGAGGTGAAAAGTGAAAAAGTGAAAGAATGGAGCAGAGGGACAAAAGAGAAGCAGGGAAGTGGAGTATATAAGAAACACCAACTGTTTAATCGCACTGTCATAAAGACAAACTGTTCCTTATCACAATCATCGAACAGAAATCCATGCCTTTGTGGCAGCCTGGTAGCAAGTCAAGGGGAGAAAGAGTGCATACAGAGATGAGGTTGTGGTGGAGGAATGGATCACACACAGGACACTCCAGATATTAATGTTCCGTTATTATTTTTAGATTTAATGCTCTCAGTTTAAATGTATTTTTAGCTCTCCGTCACACTTTGGGCAGTTCTGGTTACATATAAAAGCACTAACCCTGTTACAGCACTGTCTGTCAGACAGGCCTGCTCCCATCTGATATCTATATCAGCAGTATCAGCAGATAACAGAAGACAAGATACTGGTACTGTGTGACTGTTCCCATGTGAACAGTCACAACATAACTTCTCCGTCCCAGCGGTGGTCCTGGAGCAACGTTACCTCAGATGCTTTAGGAACAACATCGACTGTAGCTGCTAAACACAACAGAACACGATTTTCTGCAGCACTACTTACAGACCGGGGCTCAGCGGTGCAGGATGCTCCCCCATCGGCTCAGGCGGTTAAAAAAACTACGTTTCAGCAGCTGAGGCCCGAGTAATCAAAGTCCACCAACTAGTTGTTTGCTTGAGATTTGGCCATTGCTCCTTTGGGTGCAACAAGACAAACCGTTGCCTCTAAATACAGCCTTCAGAGATGTTAGGGCCCAGTAGGTGAAATACAAGCTTTACCTTTGTAAATGTTAGCACCTGCCCACACACACACACATACACACACACTTCCTGGGAGTAACAGCCAAAGGGCACAGAGAGGTCACCTGCTGCTGCAGCGCTGCAGGATTTACTTCCTGATCCGTGGCTCTCACTGAGCCCGTCCTAACCCACAGCTCCTGTCAGCTGCTAATAGATTTAGACCAGTATCCAGTACGGACTTGATTTATGGAGCCTGCGTGGTTGGTTATGCGTACTGTCGATCTGATCAATATGACACCAGTTGTCCGTGGGGAAGCCTTCAACCCGAACTGAATAAGATATTGCTGTTCAGATTCAGCATGAGAGGGATTTACGTTTAGCTTTTTGTGACGATTATCAGCATCTTATTTGTTATTTCAGAGGTGTTACTGTTGATGACGCATGGTTGCAGTCCAAAATAGCTTCTATTGGTATTAGGTCTAATAAATCCATGTTGGCTGGAAGTGAGTATTCCGACTATTAAATGCACAGAAGGTGATCGGGGCATTTGCTCATCCTTATTACATCCCATTTTCCTCCATCCTCAAGATCATTCTTTGTTTGGGGTTCAGTGAGTTCTTTCATTTTTGCCGCCAAACATTTAACTTCTACCTTTCCACACATTTTGACACGTTTTACCTTTGTCTGTTATTTTTCTATTATTTCAATCTCACAGGCTGTATTTAAAAGATGGAAGTACTAGGAAGTAACTCACCCATTTGGGGCCAGTCGTACGGTTGGATATATTTACAAAATGTGATTTTTTTTTTCCGTTCAGTTACCAAATATATGAAAAAATCCGAGGTCACACCCCCACTCTCAGATCCACAGCTACACATCCAACTAAATTTGATTTAGAAAAGATACGAGTAGTTATTGTAAAGACAGAGATACAGCCTCACTGTGTCATGTTGAATTGTCAGCTGGTACCAAACATTGTGTTTTCCTTGAGAGAAAAACAGGTTGGGTCTAAACTGGTGCATAAAACTTCAGCAGAATGTATAAAACAGTATTTAAAACATTTTTTGTCATCCCAAATGCTAAATCCAAGCCTACGTCCATGCTGCTATCTATGAGGTGCCGTAAGGGACATTATTACTGAAACGCTCTCACACACACTACTGAAATTTTAGCTCTCACACACACTACTGAAACGCTCTCACACACACAACTGAAATGCTCTCACACACACTACTGAAACGCTCTCACACACACTACTGAAATTTTAGCTCTCACACACACTACTGAAACGCTCTCACACACACTACTGAAACGCTCTCACACACACTACTGAAACGCTCTCACACACACTACTGAAATTTTAGCTCTCACACACACTACTGAAACGCTCTCACACACACTACTGAAACGCTCTCACACACACAACTGAAACGCTCTCACACACACTACTGAAATTTTAGCTCTCACACACACAACTGAAATGCTCTCACACACACTACTGAAACGCTCTCACACACACTACTGAAATTTTAGCTCTCACACACACTACTGAAACGCTCTCACACACACTACTGAAACGCTCTCACACACACAACTGAAACGCTCTCACACACACTACTGAAACGCTCTCACACACACTACTGAAATTTTAGCTCTCACACACACTACTGAAACGCTCTCACACACACAACTGAAATGCTCTCACACACACAACTGAAACGCTCTCACACACACTACTGAAACGCTCTCACACACACAACTGAAACGCATTTCCGCTGAACAGGAAGTTGTTTCCTGACAAGGAAACTGATGGAAAAAGTGGTATATTTCAAAACACTACAAGGATGTCTACTCAGCAACCTGCTAGTACAGCAGTTCCCAACCTTTTTTGTGCCACGTAAACAATATTAAAATAAAAAAAAATGATAAATACCATGAAAACCATAAATTTTAAACTCAAGCCTCAACTCTTGCGACCTGGTACCAAACGACTCACAGACCGGTACTGGTCCAGGACCTGGGGGTTGGGGACGGCTGTGCTTGTAGCCTAAGTGAAGCAGCCGCATTACTTAACAATATTTTAGCTTCCTTGAATCAAGGAATGGATTCAAGGTGCAACAGGGAATTCGGCAATTATGTCCTGTTTCCCCTAAGCTTTTTATATTGGCAACTCAGTTGTTAACACTATTAATCAAAAATTCTAACGACATACAAGGAATATCAATTTTTAATAAAGACTTCAAAATAAGTCAATTCACAGATGATACATCTATGTTTTTGAAAGATAAATACATGGTAGAGAAAACTAAAGCTTCTCGTTTATCTCTCAGTATCAAAAAATGTGAACTTCTCCCGATTCATACAAGCTCTGACTCCTCAATAGCTTTGGTTAGAGTTGAATCTAGAGTTAAATATATAGGGCTGATAATATCTAAAAAACCAAATTAGCAGAAAAGACACCAATATTTCTAACTGTATCATCGAGATGAAGAAATCACTTAGCCACTGGTTAAGCAGAGACCTCGCTTTTTTTGGCAGAAACATCCTATCTAAAGCTGAAGGCATCTCCAAATTGATTTATCCTTGTCACTCTCTATATATCTCCTCTAAAAGCATTAATAAGGCTAACACAGTTATTTTCGAATTTTTGTGGAGGAATAAAACCCATTACATAGAAAGATATCAGCTTGTGAAGGAATACAATAAAGGTGGTATCAAAACTCCAGAATTAGAATTTATGGATGGCACCCTTAGAATTAAATGGTTAAAATCTTGTCTGTCACAGCCAGACTCTACTTAGCTCCACATCCTATGATCCTTGTTTAATAAAATAGTATACAGGATTAGACTTTATTTTGAAATGTGATTTTGCGGTAAATAAAATCCCCATAAAGATATCAAACTTTCCAAAACAGACTGTGCATTTTTGGGAAAATGAGATTTACCCACAACTTCTCCCCATAATTCAACCTTATGGAATAATAGGGTAATAACACTTAATCAAAAATCAATTTTCAAGAGTGACTGGTTTGAACAAAAAGATTGTATTCATAACAGATTTGTTGGATGATAACGGTGTAATTCTAAGTTACCCAGACTTTTCAGAAAAATATTGTCTAAACTGTTCTCAAAGAGAATATAACAAATTTTGTGAACTGGTCCCACTGCCTCTGCTTCATTTGATTAAAATTTTTATGATATACAATAATTTGTCATCAGTGCTCCCAAATTTATTGCTAGGGCAATGTCAGCTGTTTGATAAAAATGCAATAAGAAATTTGTTAGTAGTTTCTTCAAAGACAAAAATATTTCATAGTTACAACAGAATGGTTACATTGCATGGTTCTAATTTAGTTATTTCATATACACTGGATAAAGCATACTAAAAATTTATGAAATAGCCTATTCTACCTAAAGTTAAAGAAACACACTTTAAAAAAAATTAATCCTGTGGCAGAATTTCTAAAAAAAAAAAGAGATTTGGCTTTGAGGTGGATCAGTGTTCTTTTTGTACTGATGAAAATGAAACCCTAGAACATCTTTTTTTTTCTATGTCCTATCACACAATGTATTTGGTGCAACTTAAAAAATTGGATTTTCCTAAATATTAATGATGTGCCACTATTTGAATTACATCATAATGTTTTTTATATGGATCATCTGTCTCAGACATTATTAACATCATCATACGTTTGAGTAAATATCATATCCATTGTGTTAAATGGAGGAACGCTAAGCCTTCTCTCCCTGGTTTTATTGATGATTTTAAGATATTTTTTTCTTTGCTAAAAAAGACAAAAAGCACATATGCCAAAAAAAAAAAAAAAAACAGGATAATGCCCGTCTCCTGCTATTCTAAATTTTGACTTATGCTGAGGCTAATATATTTTTAAGTAATGCAGCTGTCTCACTAAGACTAAGCTGTCTAACTTATCGTTCCATGATTCGATTCAATTCGATTCGATTCAATTCAATTCAATTTGATTCTGGGAAATTTTGACAGTCAGCAATATTATAATTCAGATCAGTACATTTACATATTTTTGTATCTAAAAAAAGGAAGCTGACACAAGCAAGACTTTATCAAAGGTGTAAGCGTCACAGCAGATGCCTTTGTGTAAAAGTAGCTGAAGATAAAACACAGAAAAACATGAAGGTGATTTTTCCTGGCCTGGGATTTTATAAAAAATATTCTGCAGTACATCAAAAACGAAAGAAAACCATTAATCAACATATGAACGTTACCTCTGACGTTCCAGCGGTTTTATTAGACACACGGCTAAGCGTTTTGCATTTTGCATAATTTTTAAATGTTTAAATTTGTTCAGTATTGAACGGCAGAAATAAGATTTTCTTTTCGGAAGTATGTAAAACGAAAAAAAAACAGCGGCCGACAGCGCTGTAAACAACAGTAGACTTGTGCATAACAAGCAAGCGAATAATGCAGAAAACAGATTTTTAGACGGGAAACAGTTCTTGAAGTGCAGAGAGAGAGAGAGAAAGAGAGAGAGAGAGCTGTGCATGACGTGTGATTTTATCGTGGTGGAAGCAAAACAGTAAACGTCAGAGGGAATTCATGACGATGTTTATGTGAAGCGCAGTTTGGATCTTCTTTTGCTGCTGGTTCAGTCAATATTGTTTGGAGAGAGATCAAACTAACAGCTTTAGAATCTGCGCAAAAACGGCGTGAAAACAAAGTGCGGACCGCCGACAGATCAGAATCAGCCAGCTGTTGGCTTTCAGCCCCGACCGTGTCCGTGCTGTCGGGTGAGAAAGGCGACATCCCATTGATTCTGATCCGCGGTCCGAGCTGTGTGTTTACGTCTTTGTGCAGAATCCGTGTTCCTGCTCTCATTTACTGTTTTAGCTGTTTGGTGGTTGTTGAAATTTTGTGCGGTTTCACCTGAGATTCTGGCATTTCGGGCACAATTAATTTATATTAAAAAATCGATTCAGGATTTTAATGAATCGATTTTACGTTATCCAGTGGTTTGTTTGAAATCTACCACTTTTTCCTTCAGTTTCTTTGTCAAGAATTAACTTCCTGTTCAACTGAAATGCCTTCCTGTTCAACTGAAATGCCTTCCTGTTTAACTGAAATGCCTTCCTGTTCAACTGAAACGCCTTCCTGTTTAACTGAAATGCCTTCCTGTTCAACTGAAACGCCTTCCTGTTCAACTGAAATGCCTTCCTGTTCAACTGAAATGCCTTCCTGTTCAACTGAAACGCCTTCCTGTTTAACTGAAACGCCTTCCTGTTCAACTGAAACACCTTCCTGTTCAACTGAAATGCCTTCCTGTTCAACTGAAATGCCTTCCTGTTCAACTGAAACGCCTTCCTGTTTAACTGAAATGCCTTCCTGTTCAACTGAAATGCCTTCCTGTTCAACTGAAATGCCTTCCTGTTCAACTGAAATGCCTTGGTTTTTCAGTAGTGTGTGTGAGAGCGTTTCAGTAGTGTGTGTGAGAGCGTTTCAGTTGTGTGTGTGAGAGCGTTTCAGTAGTGTGCGTGAGAGTGTTTCAGTAGTGTGTGTGAGAGTGTTTCAGTAGTGTGTGTGAGAGCTAAAATTTCAGTAGTGTGTGTGAGAGCGTTTCAGTAGTGTGTGTGAGAGCGTTTCAGTAGTGTGTGTGAGAGCTAAAATTTCAGTAGTATGTGTGAGAGCGTTTCAGTAGTGTGTGTGAGAGCGTTTCAGTAGTGTGTGTGAGAGTGTTTCAGTAGTGTGTGTGAGAGCTAAAATTTCAGGAGTGTGTGTGAGAGCGTTTCAGTAGTGTGTGTGAGAGCGTTTCAGTAGTGTGTGTGAGAGCTAAAATTTCAGTAGTATGTGTGAGAGCGTTTCAGTAGTGTGTGTGAGAGCTAAAATTTCAGTAGTGTGTGTGAGAGCATTTCAGTAGTGTGTGTGAGAGCGTTTCAGTAGTGTGTGTGAGAGCGTTTCAGTAGTGTGTGTGAGAGCGTTTCAGTAGTGTGTGTGAGAGCGTTTCAGTAATAATGTCCCTTACGGCACCTCATAGCTATCTGCCTTCTATTCTGAAAGTAGTCATTTCCAAAGTGTGGGTCGATGCCCCCTGGTGGGCCGTGAAGGAACTGTTGGTGGGCTACAGTAACTTTGAAATTAAGTATGTATGGTTACATATTTATATAAATGTATTTGTATAAAAAATAGATGAAAACTGGTGATAGGAGGTGGTTAGTTTCTGATGTTACTCATTACTCTGACCTAAATCTACTGCTCTTGTGTTAAAGTTTTTGTGCCAGTGGTAGGTGGTAGCAACAGAGTAGCAATTTATAGTTAACAGCCTGTGTTGTTTGCATTTCTTAAATAAAAATTTCAAGAAAATTCATCACTTTCTCTTATACTTTGAGTAAAGATTTCAGATTGGCTGGGCCCAATGGGATTTTCTGTTTTTTTAAGTGGCCGCGGGACTCTTGGCTTTGGGAATGGCTGCTGAAGAGGATCACAGGGGGGATGGAGCTCAGCCCAGCTGATATGGGAGCAGGAAGGGACGACAAGATCACCCAGAGAACATCGAGAAAACACGTGGAGTAGGAACATACAGTATATACACAAAGGCCACAGCCAACCTGAAATGTTTTTTTTATCTATGATTTACAGTTATAGGTCAAAGGATTTTGATCACATGACATCCCAGCTTGTGTAAGCCCATAGAGCAAGGGTTCTCAAAGTTCCCCCAAAGTCCCCAAACAGCCACTAGAGGAATTTTGCGCAAGCGAGAAAAGGAAAAGATTTTAATTCATTTAATTCATCCAAATTCAACCACAGTCACCATGAGCACAAAGCCAGACTCTACTCAGATTAGCTAGCTGTCACGTGTTATGTAAAAACTGTAGACTGCCCTCTGGTGGTCAAACTATGCAATATCAATACACATAACACGGTTGATGTCTCATCTAATACCAACAGAAACCAGGCAGCAGGAACAGTAATGTGCTCTTGTTTCTGTGTGTTTTTGCTACAAATCTGAAAAATCAAGTTATGAAATCCTCTGTCACAGGTGAGAAAAAAAACCATCTCCGTCAAATAACAGCCCTGGAAAATGCAGACATGGATGGTAGTAGATTTAATGAGAGCAAGAGAGTGAGAGGACAGAGAGTGAAGGGAGGGAAAGAGAGGCAGTGAACGAAAAGATCAGAGGGAAACGTACAGAGCGACGGAAACACGGACGGCAAGCTCATTAAGAAAAATATCCATATTCAAATGTAGTGAGACACAAGGTTAAAGCAAAGTGAGAATAATTTCTTCACTTTCTTCTGCAAACACACACATGTTCCAAACAAACTTGCCTCACTTTCCCATCACAACATTCGATGGAGCTCACTGCTGAACAACTAAAACAATAAACCGTGTGTGTGTGTGTTTGTGTGTGTGTGTGGTGGCCGCATATATAAATATTTTAAACAAAGGATCCATGATTCAAAGCAGAAAACAGCATTAACATAAAGTGTCTCATAATTAAGCTGAGCAGTACTAACAAGCTCTGCTCTCTGACTCTTTGCATGAAGGGAAACCAAAGTTTTGTCCATGAGAATCTGAAATGATTTGGATCGCATACACATACCAGATACAGACTACAAAAAAACTCCTCATTTAGTCAGGTAAATGGAAAAATCCTGTTTTGGGGTGTTTCACTTGTATCCAAAGAAGAATAATCCCAAACCTGCATTATTTTGTTTAACCTCTTAACATCTGCCAGTGACCTTTCTAGGGTTAGGATTGAGGGTAGTTTTTTTTTGTGTGTGTGTGTGTGTGTGTGTGTGTGTGTGTGTGTGTGTGTGTGTGTGTGTGTGTGTGTGTGTGTGTTTTCTTTCTTAAAGCATAATGCTAAATAGGAACATTTTCAGAAATGTTTCATATTTAAATGATGTCACACATTTGGCATTACATTTTTCTGTTAAGGGCTTTTTCCAAACAAATGAAAATCTATTTAAAAAAGCGAACACTAACCAAAGCCAGGCCCTCCTTATAATACAATACACCATGTCTGGGAGAGAATATATATATGTATGTACAGCCCCAAGGAGTTAAATAATAATAACATGCAGGTAACTTCCAGAACAGAAGATGCAGAAGCCCCCTGGTATCAGACAGATTTGCTACCTTAATACACTCTTGCGCCCATGTCCACGGAACCAGACAAACATGAGAGACTAAGTCGTACCTGTGTGTGTTGACTCAGCAGGGATAATATCTAATGACAAAATGTCAGAATAATTCATTGAAAGTAATACAGAAAACCTCCAGTGCATTTTAGCCTGTGCCTGAGTTTTATCTTTCCTGTAAAACACATCTCCAACATGAGCAGATGGAGATGCAGCACAACGTGGTGTGGGACTATTTTCTTCTGTGGATAAATACACATTTAATAGTCGCCTATTTACAGAGGCAGGATGGTATATGTGGGAATGAGTCAAAATAAAGTACAGTTTGGAGTTTGTCACCTAGTGTTACAGCGTGCATACTCTTTCACGTGATTCAGTTTATTTTGAAAAGTCTCAACAGGATCTTGAGCTTTATTGTGAATGGTTTATATGGAAAATAAACAAGCGGACACGCGATGGTTTTACCGTCGTTTTTGCTAACGACAACGCATAAAAACAGGCGCTTGTCCGTCTGTAGTGTGGTTATATTAAATATAAGAGAAAGAGAGAACTTTAAGAAATTAATATAGCCACTTCAGTGACCATCAAAACAATGAAAAAATATTGCCATAAACAGTTTATTTTGTGACATCACAAAACAAATGATAGTGTAAAATGAAACGATAGACGTTTATATATCATTATGTCGATATTTGATTCTACTGAAATCCATAGCATGGCTCAGTTTTATGGGTATGTTTGTGTCTCACTAACAATGGACTGAGCTTCTCAACCTATGAGGCCAGCAACTTTCTACTGGTTATATGCACATGCACAATGTGGACAAATCTATATTCTTTCATGGGAAATTGCTAGAAACCATTGTGCTATGAAGGTACCGCTGGCTCTGTTATCACTGCTCTGAGATCAGTTTCTCCACCTTTTACTACCATTAGCTAGTAAATTAACTTCTGTCTTTCATTGTCATAAGACATATGTTTACTCTTACTGACCACGATTTAGAGAACTTAGAGCAAAATGAGAAGTTTTTAATAACTTTTAATAATGCAATGCAAGGTATCCTGTAGATATTAACAGTTTATTATGTCCCACAGTGCTCAATGCTTTTATTTCAGCTGCAATTTTTTTAAATATTAATATAATGCTGGCTTGGCGCACGCCAAACACCTCCAATGAGCTGAAGGAGGTGGCTGAGAAGAGGGAGGTCTGGTTATCTCTGCTTAGACTGCTGCCCCTGTGACATGAAACCAGATAAGAACCCGGAGGAAATCCGATGGACGGATGGATGGATGGATGGATGGACATCTTGAGTTTTGCAATCTTATTTTCAGCAGATAGTTCCTGGTTGGTTTCTTTATGGTTATATTCTCAGGCCATCTTAATTCTAGTTTAGTTATCTAGGTTTTGTTAATGGTTATAGTTTAGATTCAATTTCTTATTTCAGTTCATCCTTCCTCTTCCATTTTTCCTTTGTCATGTTGTTTCAATCTCTGATTTAAGAATTCTCATGTTTTGGATGTCCTGTTTTATTTTGATAGTCTCTTGTCTCTTGTGTTTTGTATTTCGTTTTACTTTCCCTGCCTTGTCATCATGGATTAGTTGAGCTGTGTCTCTGCAAACAAGAAGAAGACTTACAGTAAGAATATAGCCCGTCATGTAATTGAGTTTGGTGTCAGAATTTTGAAGATTGCAGACTTTCATCCAAAGTCAATGTGTTTGTTTGTACTTGATGTTTAATATCGTGCTAAGGCTAGCTTCATTAAAGGTTCCCTGATGGGAATACCAGCTATGTTAGCAGAACACACCAACTATAACTAATTACTATAAAATTTGAGCTGTAGGTCAAGCAATTCATGGTTTTAGCATAAACATATAATCATTTGAAGAATACAATTTTAATGTTACTGATGAGTGACACAGTTAACATTGATCATCTCATTATAATGCAATGATATGGTGCCAAAATCTTGCTTCCTGGACCTAAACAAAACCACATGCCATGGCAACAGCACTCACTGATGGCAGCTACATTCCCTTATTCAGGTGTGTTACAGCAGGGACACATTTAAAAGTTTCCGAACACCAGCCCTCGAGGACTGGAGTTTGACACCCGTGATCTAAAGGATCCACTAACAGTGTCAGTGGACAGGGGCAAGTGGCAGACACCACAGGCCTCCCCTACAGGGCCCTTGTTCACGCTTTGATGGATCAGAGCTGTTTTAGTGGCACAAACGTTACTTAAACATAACTATGCAAGTTTTGTTGTGGTCACTGTTGGGTGTGTATCACATCTATTCCTAGAATTGCACATAGGGTTCTTGAGTTCACTGCAAAAACAACAATTAATCTTCAGGCTAATTGCCAGAGAGTGAACGAGAGGCTTTTTGGGACCTGCTGAAGTTGCCTATATAACCTTATTACCAGCAAACAAATGCATCAGTTCTTCACCAACACTGTCTTTTTGATTTATATCAGTTGAATCTAAAGCAACCAGCCGTTTTAGGAACTTTAATTACTAATGTGTTTCATGTTCTTTTAAATAAGACTTTAGAAGGGGAAATCAGAAATGCTGCACAGCTTTGTTGAACTTTTACACAGAAATATGCCAGTCTGTACAGGCTAAGTTGAAACATACTAAGCAACTATGCAGTTTTAATGAAGATTTTCTTAAATTTTAACCACAGTTGTTACAGTGTGTCCTCTCTGCCTTTCAATTTCCCCAAAAATGCTTCCAAAAATGGTTCTGGCCCTCTTTGTCTCAGAGCCTGGCACCTCATTCAAAGCTTAAAGTTACACTTAAACAACTCCAAAAAAGTTAAAGACCCCATCCTTGACATGACAGTCGATGTGTCCAAAAATAAGGCTGATAAAACAGCTGAGTCCTACAGTCCTTGAGCGTCATTACCACTTCTAAGCCAAACGCTGGCACCGCATTCACTCGTCCTGGGCTTTCACAAAGCGTGGGGGTTGGGGAGGAGGGATGGGTTTGGGAGGGCATCAGGTTGGCAATGGGTGCCAGCTTCAACTCGTTTCCTGTAGTGACTCAGGCCTCTACGGCAGCGTATGAGTCACTCCTCCAGTTCCGGGATCGATATTCAAAAAAGCAGGCAGACATGAATCAAATAACAATGAGTCAGTGTCAGAGAAAACCACCTCATGGCCATTTAGAAATTAACCGCTCCAACTTTTCCTCGTCTCATTTGCTTTCTAACACTTTTTGAAAAGCATTTTTTAACTGACTTCAGACTCTTGTTACTCCATTCTGTTGTGAGATGTTTCACTCGCTCCAATTCTCAAACTTGTCTCGCTGTCACCATCCTCTTTTCCTTCCCTCTCTCTGCTGTCTTCAATCTATTCCACACACACACACGCACACACACTTTTACTGTAGTCATCTACAAGACTGATTGAAACTCATTTGGTGTCCTATAATAGATGAGTATTAAAAAACTTTCCTCCTCCTCCATGCTATTTGTGAGATTGAATAGAAGGTAAAGTGCATGCCAAAATTAAAGACGAGTTTCCTGTTTGCAGCAGCCGTGTGTGCCTGTGTGTGTGTCTGTATGTGTGTAATGTGGATACACAAAAGGCATTTGTTGGTAGACAAAAGAAAAAAAATCCTCCTCCTCTCCCTTTAACACCTTATTCTTTGCAGAAAATACTTTATCACCTTTGCAGGCTTCAAATTGTGAAACTAGTCACACGCACACTGCAGTTATTAGGCAATCATGAAATGCATGTAAGAAACAAATGACAAAATGAGTCAAAACTACGGTGTATTATAATCTACATATAAAAAAGACGTGTAGGATCCAGGTAAAGTTAGCCATCTAAACTAACAAGTTATTCCAGAACTTCTAGTTCTGACATTAGAAGAGACAGACACACAACAAATGGAAATCTGTGGACATTAACAAGGGAAAACACTTTTAAAGAACTTGTTTTTGAGGGAAGTTTGGGCAGGTTAATCAGGTCGAGGTGACCATTGAACTCAAAGGATTTTTTTGATATTTAAAAAAGTGTTTCCAGACGGCTGCCCAGTTGCAAAACTATGTCCTACAAGGAATTTGGCACATTAAATATAAACCAACCACTTCATTCACATTGAGCTTGAATGTCACATAGTAAACAATACTAAACAATTCAAATGTTCAACCCTCCAGCAAAGCAAGCTCGAACAAGTTCAAAACCAGCTAGGCTTTCAATTATTTATTAATTTGTTGGGTTTGTATCACAGTCTTATCTGTGACTCAAAGGTGGTGGCCTGCAGGCTACCACTTACATTGATATTTATAAGAGTGGAGGAAAAAAACAGATACAGCACAGTACTGTGATAATTATAAACATGTCGCCTCTTGCAGTTGCTCTCAGATAAATTTTTGAAGGTTTGTAAATAATTGCTATCAAAAGTATGATGCAGACAGCAGCACAACTCGAGCGGACTCTACTCAGCTGGATGCCAGCAGGTTGTATTTTGTAGAACAGGAAGGTTCTTGAGTGCAAATGTTATAGTTACATATACACATATCTTGACTAATGTACCGGTACTGTGGGTAAAGTATTGTGATAACATCGCGATGTGTCTGGTGAATCCCACGTCTTCAATAAGCATTTTCATTAGAGCACCCCATAAGCAAAATAAAGGCTAGATGACTATCCCAACTTTGACCTTTGTAGAAGACAGGGCTTTAAAATTAGTCAAATTGAAGGGGCAAAAACTGTACCATGGTAAATGTGTGGGGCCTTTGAAATCCCTCTTGGCTTGGTGCCATGGGACACTACTATTAGCATTTTTAGCCTTGATCCAGCCTTGTATTTATGTGTGGGTGAATAGAACAAAGAACTGAAAGTAAATCTACATGCACACTTGGAAGAGATCAAATCACAGGCAGTTTTGGGCAGGAGGAGGGATTACCGTCAGCTCTCCATTATGCCATGGGTGTGGTGTGGAGCTCATAAAAGATAGGAACAGACTTGTTGGGGGGAAATAAACTACTTGAACGCAGTGTGCACAAATGAATTTTCAAAAAATGAGAGAGTGAGATCTAGTCCACCAGGGACCCAGACAATGCTGTAGCACGAGCCACTATCAAGCCATTAGTTAGAGAGGAAGAAGAAGCAGAAGCCAAAGAAAATCTCTTTATATTGTTCAGAGACAAACTTAGAGTAAAATTCAGATTTTCCAATTTTATTCTTAAAGGGATTTACACAGGCGGTGTACACATTGACACACAGACCCAGTAAAACAAAATTACCCAAGCTGGTCCCAAACTGGGTCTGGGCTCCTTAGAACTGCTTGGACAGTTAAAGACATCCAGAGTCTTATATTAATATTTTCCCTTAAAACCTGTTTTTTAAAATAACTTGTTAATATCCACCAGCTTACCAGCGATCTGGTTAGTGTCATGGTTTTCCCCTTATTAGAATACCCTAAGGAACATTTTATATAGTTAAAGATCCTTTTTTTTTAATAACACCAACCTTCTTCTGTGCCTGCCTCTCCATTAGAGCATGTATGCGCTGTGCCGTGGCATGGCTGCTCACCATATGGCAGCAGGGACATGGAGAATCTCTTGCTCTCTGGTTTTCTCTCTGTGTGCCAAGCTCTGCTGTTCCTCCTCCATCCCTTCCCCTCCCTCTCTTCCGTCAGAGAACTCACCATGCTGAGCTGCCTGGGTGTACTCTCACCTCCCCCACTCCCTCCATCTATCTATGCTCCCATCCTTTCCTTATATCACGCTCTCTCTTATGCCCCTACAGTTTCTGATGGAAATCATAACTTTTTTTTTTTTAAATTTTTTGAAGCTGGGTTTGAAGGTTTGAAATCTTATAGAAAAAGAACAGATTATAGTTTTGGGAAACCCCGCCAAAGGGAGGAGGGAGGGGGAATTATTCCAAAACTGACAGTGGTAATTTAGTACGCATCACGATGAGCGTACAGTATGCACTGCTTCTCAGCTCGCTAAATGATTTTCTCTTTCTTGTATTTCTTCCTCTACTTTTCTCACCTCCCGTTCCTGCTCCTTCTCCTCATATACTTCCCTGACTGCTTTTCCACCCACTCTCTCCTCATCCTCGCTCTTTCTCACTTCTTGCCTCTCCTTTTCTTCACCACTCTAATGTGCCTTCCTCATTCTGTTGAAATGATGCTCATCTTGCAATCGTGAAAAGCGTCTCTGGAAATAAAAATGTATCTCGACTCTTCCGACAAATTTCATCACTGGTTTGTCACAGTCTGAAGCAAGCAGCTCTCGCTCACGAAGGCCTCTGCTGCAGGGAATGCCTGTGCACTCAAACTACTTTCACTCCTTGGTTTATCTCGTTGACTGTATAAAAGAAGGTTTATCTCAGTAGAAGTAAGAAACCCTGCTTTTAAACTGCATTCAACAACAGTCAGGCAATGTTTTGTCTTTTTTGTGAGCAGCCCTCGTTTCCAATCAAACAAGACAAAGGGCAAATTAACTGTACAGAAAAGATGGACATACTTGTGACAAACTCGGACATGTTTGAAATTCTCTGTCAACATTACTTTAGTTACTTTTAAAGCATTTATAGCACCCTATAAATCTCCATTACAATGTGAGGGGCTTTCTCTCGATGTTGTTAATCAAGGTCTGTGCCTCATCCCAGTTCTCTTCCGGGGGGCTGCTCGAAAAGCACAGAAGCAGCGAGAAAATGGCTAAAAAGGAAAAAAAATGTGAGGAGAGGAGTGAGAAGAAACTCTGGCTCTGTCATGTAGACTTAATTACTCAGGCTCACACACGCTAACATACAAACACACACTTATAAATAGACAAATACCAAGGGATGACTTTTTTGGGGGGAGGGGATTATTTTTAAGATGAGATAAAGCACCGAGTGTAGAACAGTGAAGGAGAGTGAGTGAAATGAAGCCAAGCTGTAAGAGAAAAATAAAAAAATAAAACACAGAACAAAAGATAAATTTAAGGAGAGAGCGAAGGAGAGAGAGGCGGGACAGATGGAGAGAGCACCAGAGCCAACAGTGGAGCTAAGTGGGTAGTGTGCTCCCCAGACAGCGCTCCATATGGCCTGGCAATGCCATACACAGCCAGGCAGCACAAACACACGCATACACACTGCACTCAGACACACACAAGTACCCAAACACTCCCCGCACAAACAATCAAATTCGCACACGTAGTGCATATTGACACATTAATTACCATGTACCCACACATGTACAGAGTTCAGTCTGAGGAGCGATGCGACTCCAGCCACTCTTTTAAAGAATACTAAACCATCGCGTTTGATGTGTTGATATTTGGTGTTTGAAGGCACCAAATTTACTGTAAGTACAAAACATTTAGGTTAGCGACGGCAGAGATTTGTCCAGCTGGACAGATTTAAATTTTACCGCGTGAAGGGGAAGGAGAGCACTTTTGTGCAGCCTTCAGTTGTCTGTTCACAGAATTCGACATGTACACATGTACAACATTTGTTCGTGTGATTTTGAGCCAAGACGTGACAAGAAACGTTTTTTTCTTTTTTAAATCGTCGCTCTCAGATATTCGTCCAATGCTGCGGCTGCCCATAAGCCAATACATGAGCCTGCATAATCTTCGTGTTGCTCCCAAGCATTGAAAAATTTGGAGGGTCGTGGGGTCGTGTCAGGAACGGGTGAGCAGAGGGTGAGATAAACTGACCAGCAAACTTTGCAGCCCTTCAGTTTGCAGTTACTACTTTGATTTTATGTTCAGAATACCGGTACACATCACTGCATGTAGAATAATAAAGTAATACTTAGGAATTGGATCTTCTGAGATCTTCTAAGGTCTAAACCATCATCTGTGACCCTACCCCTACACAGCAAATCCAGCATGTCCAAATTAACACTGTCAGATTTGATTTCAACACTATTAAAGTGTCTATATGGGTCCACACCAGAGAGTGTTAATTTAACTCTTTTTGGAGAGTTGGTAGTTAACTCTGATTTAGTGTTAAACACCAAATCTGTCTGGAGTTGATAATTTAACACTTGGTGTTAAGAGTTTATATATTAACTCTCAAAGAGTATTTTAGTTTAACTACGTAAGAGTTATCTTCTAATTAATTCTAAAAAGCGGGAATTTTACTGTTCTGAACTTCTAGAAATTTCTTTTGGAAATAAACATTTACTAAAAAGACGCAATGGTTTTTGAAAAACATTTATTCTGAACTGTGCACCACAATTTCAAAACATTTTCTGAAAGATGTAACAGTGTACAAGGTCTGACATAGGTGAGCTGGTAAATGCAAATAACAGCATTCTCATCACTTATTTCAATAAATACAAAATACAATATACATGTCCTTCATTCATCACTTTGTGGAACTTCAACGCACTTCTGCTCTCCCCCATATTCCATCTTCACAAGCATATCCTATGTGGAGATTGAATAAAAATTAGTTGACACTAATTAATGGCACAAATCAATTGCAGCACAGTTAAAAAAAAAAAAAAAAAAGGGAATCCTTTTTGAGACATTACTTGTGTAAAGTATTTTCCCAAAAGACAAGGACACAGGCAACAGGTAATACTGAACTAAATGTAAAACCTCAACCTTTTTCATTTTTACCTAAACCGTGTGCACAAAACTCTGGAGGGATCTAAATGCTAACGTAGAACTCAGTCAGGACATCTGCTACTGCTGTTTGCTCGTTTTTTATGGGAGATCGTTTTCAGGCTTCAAGTAGCACCATTATACCAACATTTCACATTCTAGACATTGTTTTAGGTGTATTTAACCAAAAAATTTAACTGAAAATTCACATGCAAGCTTTTTTTCAAGGCTGTGGTATTTGCCGCAAACAATACCTTTCAGCTAGCTAAAACAGCGAGCGGTGCTATCAGCGAGCAACATGGCTAATGCCTTTCACACAGCTTTGTCTCAACTCCAAAGAGCCACAGAAGTAAAAGCTAATAATAATAATTGAAACAATCTTTGAAAAAATGACTTACCAAGCATGGCAAACAACTCAAATATGTAAAGCAAAATGTTCTGAAACGGCTTCACTTCAGCTTCGATTGGAGCCGTGCTGGGGGCGGAGTCTGTGAATTTACTCTATTGGTGTCATAGCCCCTGTAGGAGTTCAGAGTTAAGAGGTCAAGAGTTAATGTTTCCATTGTAACACCTCCAGATTTGAAATAGAAACACTCATTTTTAACACTCGATTTTAACTACTATCATTTTACACCTCAGAGTTACATTAAAAGCATGTGACTCTACTTAGAGTAAAATTAACTCTAAGACTACTAACACCAAAACATTTAACACTTTTGAATTTGCTGTGTAAATTATTATTTTTTAATCTATTTTGGTCTTTCCCAATTAAGGTGGTTGTTGGATTGTCTTTGGAGTTGGAAACCCTGCTTCTGAGGGTGCAATCATTCTCTGAAACCGCAGTTTCAGTATCAGAATTAGAGAAACTTTATTAACCCTCCTGTCATCCTGGCACCTTTTTGTGCTCCTTTCTGGTTTTAAATTCAAGCCATTTCCACTGTGTTCAGTGGAATATAACCAAACTTGCCAAAGGATTTTTTTTTAATTTTTTTTTTTAATTTCGGTGTGAATTTATTAAATCAGCCTAAAATGGCTGAGCAGCAAAAATCCCCACACCCAACTTCCTTGTGCCGTTTTGTGTCCCATTGACAACCATTATAAACGCTATTTTTCATCCCAAAATTATTATTATATGATTTTTTTTTTTTTTTTGCTTTGGATGTCAATGAGGACTCAGGGCCTTGAAATTGTAATTTTTATATTTGTCCACTGGGTGGCGCCATTTTCCCACTTTTGGGCAAGTGACGGCAATGGAGTAAATCCTGTATTTATTCCATAGACTTTCTGCTCAAATAAATGATAATTCTGTGTCACTAACAGTCTTAGACAATGGTGTGTAAGTTTAAAAAATGTAAATAAAGGTCTTTATGCCTAAAAAATTAAAAAAGAAAGAGAAAAATAAGTGTGTCTGTGTCTAACTTCAAAAGTCTTTCCTCTCTTTGAAGGCCACCCTGCGATATAAACAAAATAAACATAAAAGCAGGGGCCAAAACCAAATTAGACTTTATTTTGTCTGCGGGCTCAAATTGTTTATGCAGGTGCAATGCAGCAGAGGTTATAAGAATGAGCAGTAGAGCGGGAGTAGTCATTTTCAGGATGGCAAGATATTATAGCACAGATGAAGTGTTGGAAATGGTCCTGGACTCTGAGTGCCAGGATAGCTGCTCATCCTCCTCCGAGGATGATGGAGAGGAAACGGATAATTCTGTGGAACTAGAGCAGCTGGAGTCCAGTTCCCATGAAGAAATATCTGACGCTGAGAGCGAAGGGGAGATGGAGACGGAGGAAGCAGCTCCGGAATGGACTGCAAAAAATGGCAAAATCGTGTGGTCCCCCACACATACGGAGACCCTCCGCTATGTTCCTGCAGCTACAAATGTCACCCCAGGACCGACACACTACGCCGCCGCCCGAATCAGGGACCCGGCATCCAGCTTTGCACTCCTCTTCACAGACGAAATTGTGCAGCACACGGTGGCCATGACAAATCTGCACGGGAGACGCGCAGTCGCCGGCTGGCGAGACATGGACTGTGATGAATTGCGTGCTTATGTTGGGCTGCTCATCTTGGCCGGTGTTTACCGGTCAAGACACGAATCGTCTCTCAGCCTCTGGGATGATAAATGCGGACGGGATATTTTTCGAGCCACCATGTCCCACAAGCGTTTCCATCAAATCGGCGGGGCGCTTCGTTTTGATGATAAGCTTTCCCGACCCCGACGCCGTCAGGACAAGCTGGCTGCCTTCCGCAAGGTGTGGGATTTGTGGACGAATCGCCTGGAGCTGCTCTTCAACCCAGGGAGAGACATTTGTGTTGATGAACAGCTCGTCCCGTTCCGAGGAAGGTGCAAGTTCAAGCAATATATACCAACGAAGCCAGCAAGGTACGGTCTAAAAATATGGGCTGTATGCGACGTGGAAACCTCCTACGCCTGGAGACTCCAGGTATACACCGGCAAAACTGGCGATCGCGCGGAGGTGAACCAGGGGATGCGGGTTGCTCTGGAGCTAACAGAGGGGCTCCAGGGAAACGTGGTGACATGTGACAATTTTTTCACGTCCTTTGCCCTGGCAGAAGAGCTGCTGAGGAGGAAACTGGCCCTAGTCGGCACGATTAGGAGAAATAAGCCGGAGCTTCCACCTCGATTGCTCCAGACAAGAGGGAGAGCGGTCTTGTCGTCCGCCTTCGCCTTCACGCTCACCCACACTCTTGTCTCTTATATCCCCCGACGTGGCAAAAATGTGCTCTTGATGAGCACAAAACACCGCTCTCCGGATGTGAGCGAGGAAGGGAAGCGAAAGCCAGTAATCATACAAGATTACAATCGGTGCAAAGGTGGTGTCGACAACCTTGACAAGGTAGGTGTCATTACGCATCAGTTACGCACAGATTTATTCATTCTTGCTCATATATTCTTTTGTAAAATATACATAGGTTTGATTTTCTGTTTTTTGTGTGGGGTTTTTTTTTTTTTTTTTTTTAGGTGTCGGCACCTATTCCTGTAGGAGGATAACTAATCGCTGGCCAGTGGCACTCTTCCACAACCTGCTGGACGTGTCACTCTACAACTCCTACGTGCTGTGGACAGCTATCGACCCATCCTGGAAACAGCAGAAAAATTACAAACGGAGGCTGTATGCTGAAGAAGTGGGTGAAGCTTTAGTAAACCCACACATACTGAAGCGAACACGCCTTCCCCGCTCATCAGGTGCTGCAGACATCGTGACGAGAGTGCAGAGTGCTGCTGCAGACCCCGCCCTGATCCCCAATTCCAAGGGCAGGAGACAGTGCGACTTCTGCCATGAGAAAAAGAAACGTGTCGTCACCACCTGCTGCAAATGCGGGAAGTCCACATGTAAGGACCACCTTCTGGTCATTTGCAGCCTCTGCGTCAACTGAGGACTCTGACACCTCCACATACACACCACACCTCCACACACCTCCACATATGCTCTTCCCCTCTCCCTCGCTCTTTCTTACTTATATCTTTCTCGTTCCCAAAAACATAAATGTTCATGTTCATTGTTCAAAATAAAAGTTTTTTTCTGGTTCAAACTGATCTTGTATTTTCATTACATATTTTTTTTCATTTTATTTTAGAACACAACAAGGAAAAAAGCATTTAGTGGGGAAAAAGTGAAAAACCATAATATACCATTATATTGAATTTCCTGTGCCCCTGCAAAAAAAAATAATGCTGGATCAAAACAAATGTTGGTGCGAATCTTTGGACCATCCAAAGGCCTAATTATAATAAAAGTCAAATATTACTTCAAATGTTTTTTATGGAAAATATTTAGTTTTTTTGTTTTTTGGGGCTATAAAAATGGTGCGCTCATGTAATTAAACTGCGATTTAAAGGTTAAAACCCCCGAAATATAATTAAAACTTTACATGAATATTTCAGGGAGAAGTAGTTGTAAAAGATTGGCTAATTTAAAGTGGAAGAAAATATGAATATATAATCTTTTTATAGCACTTTTTGGGGCGTGGCAGAAAACGGCCACTAGGGCGATGGACGTAAGTTTTTCTTTTAATTTGCCCCTGCATTAAAAATAATGCTGGATCAAAACAAATGTTGGTGCGAATCTTTGGACCATCCAAAGGCCTAATTATAATAAAAGTCAAATATTACTTCAAATGTTTTTTATGGAAAATATTTAGTTTTTTTGTTTTTTGGGGCTATAAAAATGGTGCGCTCATGTAATTAAACTGCGATTTAAAGGGTTAAAACCCCCGAAATATAATTAAAACTTTACATGAATATTTCAGGGAGAAGTAGTTTTAAAAGATTGGCTAATTTAAAGTGGAAGAAAATATGAATATATAATCTTTTTATAGCACTTTTTGGGGCGTGGCAGAAAACGGCCACTAGGGCGATGGACGTAAGTTTTTCTTTAATTTGCCCCTGCATTAAAAATAATGCTGGATCAAACAAATGTTGGTGCGAATCTTTGGACCATCCAAAGGCCTAATTATAATAAAAGTCAAATATTACTTCAAATGTTTTTTATGGAAAATATTTAGTTTTTTTGTTTTTGGGGCTATAAAAACAGTGCGCTCATGTAATTAAACTGCGATTTAAAGGGTTAAAACCCCGAAATATAATTAAAACTTTATATGAATATTTCAGGGAGAAGTAGTTTTAAAAGATTGGCTAATTTAAAGTGGAAAAAAATATGAATATATAATATTTTTATAGCACTTTTTGGGGCGTGGCAGAAAAACGGCCTCTAGGGTGATGGACGTAAGTTTTTCTTTTAATTTGCCCCTGTAAAAAAAATAATGCTGGGTCAAAACAAATGTTGGTGCGAATCTTTGGACCATCCAAAGGCCTAATTATAATAAAAGTCAAATATTACTTCAAATGTTTTTTATGGAAAATATTTAGTTTTTTCGTTTTTTGGGGCTATAAAAACAGTGCGCTCATGTAATTAAACTGCGATTTAAAGGGTTAAAACCCCCGAAATATAATTAAAACTTTATATGAATATTTCAGGGAGAAGTAGTTTTAAAAGATTGGCTAATTTAAAGTGGAAAAAAATATGAATATATAATATTTTTATAGCACTTTATGGGGCGTGGCAGAAAACGGCCTCTAGGGTGATGGACGTAAGTTTTTTAAAGGATGACAGGAGGATTAACCCCAGAGGGAAATTAAGTTGTCATAGCAGCAAATATACAACAAACATCAAGCACTTATATAAAATGAGTGTAGAAAAAGAGATATTGATAGATAAATATTAAGATAAATAGACAAATATAGGGATAAAGGTATAAATATGCATATACATATAAATATAAAAGGACAACAGTGTGCAAATATTTGTCGTGGTGTACAAAAGTGACAGGATGCAGTTTCTTTTATATCTCGGTTTTTGGGCGATGGTTTTGATTCGTAAATTTTTTTGAGCTGGGCGGCTGGTTGAAAATTGGAAGGAATGAGAAAATTTGTCTTTGAGTCTTTGAGCTAGCCTTTTGAGTTTTGACTTTTAAGTTTGGTGAATTATGTAGCTGGGAGGGACACAGGTGCACACGATTAACATAACAATGGAGGAGGAAGTAAAACTAAATACCAAACACATTAAACAGAAACTAGTGGATATATTAGAAAAGGATGTTGAATATGGAGCCGCTGGGCAGGATGAAAAGACTACAGAGGAGAATCATGGATGTAGTGAAGGAGGATATACAGAGGGTTGGCGTGACAGAGAATACGGTGAGGTGGAGGCAGATGAGTCGCTGTGGCGTCCAAGGGTAGGGTATATTTAAATCATGCCTTTCAAACAGATTCAGAATTGATCTGTACAAGCCTTATTCCTCCAGTAACAATTCAGAAAAATTCTGACCCAGCACCCTTGCACAACGCAAGTTATTTTGCTGCCTCCAGAAGCTTCTCTTCCCTTTGCATTGTGATTTTTCTAGCTGTTTCTTCACTAAATTTCTCTGCTGCTTTTTTACGTATTAAAGGTGGTGACTGGTTTAAGGGCAAATAAGTTGACTGTTTCTCAGTGACAATCCGTTGATTGTCACTGAGAAAAACAATGAAGCTTAGTCCCCTTGAAAACCACGAATGGACTCTCCAAAAAGCACATGTGCATGGTCCATGTGTGATGTTTTAGAAAAAGGGTTCATATTTGTGTTCATGACAAAAAACGTTCTTTAGTGCAACACTAAGCTACACGCTTGAACATCTTTGTTTGAGTCACGCTAATCATATCATATCATTTCAATCCTGTCTGCTGATGTCTGTATAGCAACCTCCAGTCAAAACCATTCACGTATCTGATGCTCACTGTGAGTCTTATTCAGTACGCATGGAAACCTCTCACACGTACAGAAATGTGAGCGTGTGTCAGGTCCCTTCCAGATCCCCGCTGAAGCAGAGACTTGCAGGAAGACCAGGATAACAGCCAATCCCTGTAGGGAGTAAGGAAGTGACTCCTCGCCAATCCCAGGGCTCACCGAGGTTACTATGGGGCTGCTGGGCCATTGCCATGGTACCCTGCCATCAGGGGACACCTGGCCAACCGCATTTGTTGATGTGAGGTGTAAACATCCTTACACCGCAGTACGTCCATGCCTCGACATTAGTTCTGGGGGAGCGATGAAGATTTTTGGACTATGGGAACAGTCCAAAAAAGTGTCAACCCTAATCAGAGACAATAATCAATCAATATTATGGAAGGCTATACTTCCAAATGTCATGTAATTATTTCAATAACTTTACACAAAAAAAGGTTGAAATTCAATTTCATAAAAGCCTGGGTAATTATTAAGATAATTAATTTTGGCAAATTAGTATTCTAATAAACACAGGTCACTGCGCAAAATATGATAAAATATTAATAAAACAAAACATACTCATTGAAAATAACACAAGTTCTTTACTGACGTACATTGTGACAATAGTAAGATAACTGGATGAAAGCCCTGCATATGGTGATTAACTACAGCTGAAGGGTTACTTGTTCCCATACAGACAGAGAAAACGCTACAACTCCTGGTTTTATATTTTATGTTTTGTTTTGTTTTATAGATTGAAAAAGAAGCCATGAGATTAACTGAAAAAGTGCACAGTATTCAAGTTTAGAACAAAATGTTTTTTTCTCACAAAGCTTCCAGATTACCAGTAGCTCACCAGAAGTCTATTGCTGTGACTACTGAGCTAATCAACCTGACAAACGTTTGGCATAAACTGACAATCACGAGCCAGGTTTGCTCCCTACGGTTTTTACAATATTTCTGTGAGTTATAGGGATGTCAATCCAGAAGCAGTTCTTATATAGAAACACTTCCCAGTAGTCTGTTTGCCTAACGATTCCGCTTATCGGTTCCACTTGTACTTGAGCTACAATCAGCTGATTATAGTTTGGCACCTGCACAGACAGCATGCTAAGGCTAAACTAGCCAGGAACCCAGAGTGATGTTAAAGCTGAATGAATGCTGACCCCAGCCCAGCAGCCAGACCCTGAACTTCAACAGGTAACAAACGGATGAGCAATCAGACTGTAGCCTCCATTTCTACCTGCTCATTTTTCTACAGTAAATCACCGTGGCGATGGCTTTAAAGTCTCTTTGTGCTGGTTTCCATCTTTGCTTTGTATTCATAACTAAATGCTAACAGAAAGATCATATGCGTGTCCTCATTAGGATAGGGATTTGTGTTAGTGTAGGCCTCTAGCCTGTTGGCTTAAATTGTTAAATGCTAATTATAAAACAATGTGTTTCAGGTCATTTTATAGAGAAATGCAAAAGTAATGTACTGAGTAGTGTAATGAATTACTGTCTCCTGGGAGTAACAAACTGAATTACTTTTAAGGAAAGTGTTCTGTGTAATATGTGTGATACATCCACTCCACTCTGATCACAACAAAAAGGGGGAATTCCTCCAACATGCACACACTTTGCAATGCAAATGAGCCAATGAGAATCGATAAGAGAATCGCAATCTCTAAATTCTTAAGAATTACCATTCTCAGTGAGTAAACACTACACTGAGGTGTACTTAATAATTGGTTGATCAGCTCGTATTGAGTTGATCAAAAGAGTAGAGCACCATACCATAATCTTAATTAATTAAACAATCATTTCTGCCAACTTCACCAGACACATATTTACCTAACAGCCAATAAGATTCCACAGCTGAGACACCTTATATGCTGCTAATTGGCAATAGATGCTGTTCATAAGACTTTATCTTTCTGGCTAGCAATGCTAACTCAACTTGGTCAGTAGGTGACCAGCTTATTAGCCACTATGATAAGGTACAATAAGCTAAAAAGACTTCAAAGGTTACAAACCAGGTATCATGTTATCTAGGTTCTTTAGACTGACTGTGCTAGATGCACTCTTTTAATTTCTCTTGCTGTAGCTATTTAGCTACAGCTAAATATTACTGACACTATGTTAGCAAAGAGGAAAACTATTGATCTGTTTTGGAAAAGATAATTTTTAAGTAATGTTAAGCTATACTACTACTATAAATTCAACCCAAGTGCAGCCTAGTGTTTGGATAGGAATTAAAAACTTTATCCTATCACAAGCCAGTTACAGCTAAGGAGAGATTATCAATCACAGTAAAGATTAAAAGCTGAGATAAGGCATACAGTGATTGGCTACAGCTCCATCACCACACCTGTAAATGAAAGCACAGCAATCTCGTAGTTTAAGTCTTAACACTATCCAGGAGGATAATAAAATAATCCAACAACTTAAAGTTGTTATGAAATTTGAAAGTATCATTTACTCATACCAGGGTGTAACGTAATTGTTGTTTTTGTTGGTATTTTAACTCTAAGGTGCCTCAAGTGGCCAATCTAGGAAGTGAGGTTTGTGACATTTTCACATTTTGTTCATTTTTGTAGCCCCAGACGCTGCTAGGTGGTGTCTGCCCAATGCATTTTTATTTAAATTTAACCAAATCTCAGAAATTACATGTATGCTTATAGTAGCTCAGCAGTTGTTCCAGTGGTTGCTTTACAGACATGATATTGTCTCTGTCCCAGTTCAGTGCCCCATGAAAGGCTGAAGGAAAAGTGACTGTAACGTCTTGTGTTCACAGGAATTGCGTGGGGAACACTAACCAGATAAGCGCAGATTGTAAAATGCTAAAAATGAGGGTCATATTGTGGGATTCCTCAGAAAAGCAGATGTGCTCCAGCTGACTTACTCTGTAATCTCACCTCACTTTCTGATCCAGCGACACACTCACACACACTCCAACACACATACAGTGCAAATAGCACATAAACAAGCTTTATCCTTTGATCATTGTGTGGCAGAAAAAAAAACTATTTCTGGCTGCAGACGTCACTGCAAACAGGAATGCATGCATTTTCAGTCCACAAATAAGCCAATGAAGACGGGGGTCCTCGTATGACATCAAAGAGTGTTTTTAAAGCAGCACTGGCAATTCAGGTCTGTATTAACGACTACTGATCAAATAAGCAGACTTTAAAACACACACACACAGACACACACGCAGCGGTGGAAAGATGATCACTGAGCAGTTCCATTATAAAGAATTGTTTCTGACCAACCCATCAAGCATCCAATTCCCACTAATTGGAGATGAGATGGGAAGGGTTAATTTCGGAGAAGCTAACCTCTAACCACCTGCACTCTCAGTAGGATGTTTGCTGGAAAGCTTGCTAATGAACTGGAGTGTTCAATTACAAGTATGTAGAAGTAAATAGGCTTTGCTGGCAACGCTAAAGCCCAAAGTATATTTCACACAATAAATCTACACATGAAAGTTGCAACGTTAGTCAATACAGAATCATTGGAGTTTCCTAGATAATTGATTGATGCGAGTATTATGATCAAGGTTCAAGGTTCTGGCGTACTTGGATTGCCTTATTATCATATTCGCCAACAAACGACTGCATAAGCTCAGCAAACAGACATTCCTTCATACAATCCTGGATCAAACTCATAATTGACTTTTTTAATAATAGATTGTGTCCAGTTTTTCATAACTTTGTACTGTTTTTAACTAAAGGATGCTATTGAAAAGCTGAACATTATTCTAGTGGTTAATGATGAGTTTTGACTTCACTTCCTTAAGAAACCAACAAAATACTATGACAAAATAATTTGCAGTACTTTATTCCAAAGTTGGGATAAAGACGGCAGGAAGAAGTAACTTTACTGATAAGCATTGTTTGTAGGTATGCTATGAAAACATTTAATGATATACTAAATAAAAGGACCTTCACCCTATAGATGAAAGCTCAGCCTGACGATATATCATTTCTATTGAAAAGTACTGACAAGGGGTGGAAGAAACAATCGGTACTGTATATCTCACAATAATTTCTGCAGCAATACAGGGACACCAAATATTGATATTTTATTAAATAAATCAAAATACTGTGGGAATGCTATGAGTAAGAGGTCTCATCTAATGCACCACCATCCTGAGATAACGCTGGGTGAGTAAACTTATATTGAATCGAGTCTGAATGAGCCTTGGCCAATGAGTGTGAATCAAGGAGACTCGACTCAACTGTCTTAATGGGCTCAAGTTGTATTCTGGTTATATATCTATAGAACAGGAAGACAGCTTACATATCTTTTGACATGTCTGTCTAAAATCTCCAATCATTATACACTGGGTTGAGATCTGATGATTTTGACACTAATCAAACCATTCAGTGACCCATATACCATATAGATGGGTGAAGTGTTATTCTAGGAGACTACTCCATTGGGATAAAAATGTCTTATTGTCATAGGATAACGGTGATCACCCCAAAAAACTTTATTTTGATTTGCAGTGGCTTTTTCCCCTAAAGCTGGGGTATCAAACATAGGGCCCGGGGGCCAAAATCAGCCCGGCAAAGACCCCAAATCTGGCCCACTAGATTAGATTTTGAAAGAGGGCATACGTTTTGGACTTTTAACTGTATTTTTAAAGGTGGAACAGCTTTTGCTACTGATAAAGACCTTCCCCATGGCCATTTGTATGACACAAAAGTAAATAAGTAATAGCTTAACACTGAAATGACAGGAAAGTTCCTGTTTTTCACTATCTGCTATAGAAATTTCCGTTTTTTACAATGGGGCCACATCATAAGTTTGACATCCCTCCTCTAAGGGGACAAATGGACCCAAACCATGTCAGCAAAATGTCCCACACAGTTACATGACACTGGATTCCTTCAGTCTAGTTCAAGTGTTTTTTCTTTTATATGTACACTATGAAACTGCATACGTAAAAGATAGACAAAAGTATTGGACAACATCTAAAAAACTGAATTCGAGCATGGTACTGTAATAGAATACCATTCCTGCAACAAGTCAGTTTGTGAAATTTCTTTCCCCATAATAGAGAGTCCATGATCCCATGATGATTCCTTGATGTAAGTGGTATTTTTACAAACTGAAAACATTTTAGAACCACAACCACTCAGCCATGAACTCACAGACCATCACAGAGCGGGGTCACTGACTGCTAAGGCCCACAGTGCATAAAGGAAACCAGTGATCAGCTCCTACACCTGCACAGGTACAAACCTCCTGTGCTAAGGTTAGCATAAAAACTGTGCACCAGAAGCCTCGTGGCATGGGTTTCCATGGCTCCTGCAGGACTAATGTGTAGGTTTCCCAAGCTGTTGTCCATATGGTGTATTATGTAAAGAATACAGGCTGATCTGTATAGATATGTATCTTAAACAGAAATCTTAATTCCCAAAAAATGGGTCTAGACACCAGCCCAATAAATCTAGTATGAGCCAAACTATAAATCTAAGCTAACAAAATATAGTGATTCGTAGTTACAAGTGATTGAATACTAATAATATATTACTATAATAATTATGAATACTAAATTAAAGTGCAAGTGTTATAAAGATCTCTGGTTTGAAGTTTAGCTTTAGTGCAATATATGATCATGCTAACCTTTGACAGAGAAGATAGACTGATTATTATAGAAGAAGGTATTATTAGATTGCTGTGTCCTCTTTTACATTGAATGAAATATAAAACAGAGTTAAAAGAAAAAAATAACTAACTGGAAGAGACCTCATTTTCACTTAGCAAGCAGCCAGCAAACAGCTAACAGCCAGTTAGCTTGACTGTATATAGGGAGAATGTTTTCCAGGTAGAAAGCTGCATTATGCTAGCTAAGGGACAGTGCTTACCTTCTCTATGCTACATAGTAGGTGAGCATAGCAGTTTCTTCTTTTCATTCTTCATCTCTACCTAAAACTGTTTTATGTGTCTTCAGAAGCATGCATCCATCCTAAAAGTTTGTGTACAGCACCAGCTTCCACCAACAAAGCTAGTGAGTAAACATGACTAGAACAAAACCTAGTTTAGATACTCCACTGACATTTCCATTCATTCTAAAGAAAAACGATAAAGCCTTTCAGCTGAGACATTGTTGCTAATTCAGCTTTTTAGCAGTCTTTAGGAGGCACCATTTCCCATAACCCCCAGGGCTTTGTGGCCTCAACGTCACAGCTCAACAGAAGACTACAGGGATCACAGCTACCTGACAAGTCCATAAAAAAGACTGAACACTTATAGGTTACTAGACAGCAGAGATTATATCAGCTAAAACAACGAGAGGATTGCTAAGCATTTGAGATATGGACAAAATCAAATCACTATACTCTCCCTGACAATCTTCAGGTTTTTCTAGTGAAACCGGAAGTTTTTTTCACCAAGTTTGAAATGCCAAAGATTGTATAAATTCAGAAATCCGCATCAAAATCAAAAAAACTGTTACATTGCATCTGATTTTAGAAGGCAAGAAAACGAAACATAAATTCCATTTGCTTTTGAAACTTGGATTTAAGGATCTTAGGTGGGTTTTTTCTAAAGGAAAATGATGCCTCATGTTGCATAAATCTGTTCGAACATGTGAGAGGAAGATGACGTGAAAGTCACACAACCGCATGATAGAAGTCATTCCTCCAGACGAGCAGTTTTGGCAGAAGAGACGAGCAATTGTGAGACACACAGAGCATCTGAATCCAGCCTTTAGCCAGCCACTCTACGGAGGAGGAAGATAACATCAGCTAGTCTCTAATGACTCAGGCTCTGGACTGGACTCATCAGACCAACCATGTCCTTCTTTACAGCGGAAGCTCTGTAGGTTGCCGCCTGACAGATGACAGACAGCAATAGGTCTGTTTGTGTGTGTCTTAGAGAGCACGAATGCTAAAATAAAAGTTTTAATAAATATAAAAAATAATCTAAAAGTCTAATGACGTGCCGTGTATTTCTGTTCACTTAAAGGTATTATGCAAATTGCATAATAATGGCTTGAGTCACACTTGCAAAAAAATAATCACCATTGTGCGTGTTTATCTTTAATACCCGCATGATTCATCTGAGGTGTAGAACTGAATTTCACACAAACATGAGAAACACCGTCTTGATTGGAGATTGAGGGCCAGAAAGGCGACTTGATGCTAAAGTGACGCAAAACGGCAATGTTAGCTCGCATTTTAGCAACTTAGGGCCAGTTCCACATCGATGGGGTGGGTAGTGACCTGGTGGTTAAAGAGTAGCTGTTGGCAGCTCACCGACGTCGTTTTGCTGGCGGGGGTTTCTTCTGTCCAACCAGGTTCACTGTTCTGGCTTGGATAGGCTTTTCTTCTCTGAAAAACACAAAGTTAGAAAAGTGCAGTTAGTCCAACGTTTGCTATGATTTTGTTTGATTTATGTGCTTCGTCCTCCTAACATTGAACAAGTTACCAGTGATAGCCTGGGGTAAAGGCTTAGGGTTAAGTTCTACGTCTATCCCTTTATAACTTCTACCAGGCATCTGCCCTGAATCCTACTGTCTGACAAAGCATGGCAGACCTGTCTTAATGTTTCTCTCCTATTAGCTGAAACACCTAAGCATGAACCAATTAGTCCAGAAGTCAGTTACATATTGGTTCATTACATGCTAGCTTCTAATGTCAATAATTATCTTCCTTAGCTACATAAAACTTTGTATTCCTGGCATTGTTTTCTCAGTTCCGTATTCAATTTCATCCATCCTCTTATCCTTTTTCTGGAGCTATCCCAGCTGTCATAGGGCGAGAGACGCCGTTATAAACCTGTACAGGTCGCCAGTCCTGTCGCAGACAACAAGTTGCTTCACATCACATACCTATGGGCAATTTGGATACCTATCCCCCAACTGCATGTCTTTGGACGGTGGGAGGAAGCCGAGTATCGGATGGAACCCCGCAAACATGGGAGCCCTCAAACTCCCACACAGAAAGACACCTACTGATAGGTGGAAACTGAACTCAGGACCTTCTTGCTGTGCGGCAACAGTGCTAACCACCGCTGCCACCGTGCTGTCCCTTATTCAATTTTATTTTTTCAATTTTACTTGTTCAGTTTTAGCAGAAATCTGCTTGAAACAGGTTCGAATCAACACTTTTTATACTTGGGCCGCAAAATCGGATACCGCTAAGCATCGATGATGGCCTTAGACAACAGTGACATGCCTTTCAGTATGTCCACTGACACATCCACAGTTGTGATTCAAAACCATCTCATCCATAAACATGAACAGCAGGCTCTGATCAGTCTGATCACAGAGGGAACTCAAGATAGAGAATTCCCCGGCCAACACCCACGCTGTCTAAAACAGAAGACGTTTCTTTTTATTGTCAATACCGTGGGTACCCTGCTCGTTCATTATGACACACTTTTGGCACATCAGGAATCGAGATATCTCTTCATACTGACAGTTTAAGTGCTTATACAATGACAGTAAAGGTAGCTTCGAGAACCTTGGGTTACCCCGGTGTATAATATGACAATTCTTTCAAAAAAGGGGTAAAAAAAAGTACTGTTTTACTTTGTACATGGTAGCAAAAACTCATATCGAAAACATCCTTGGGGTTGTGTAATCCATCATAGCAAGCATCAAGGGCTGAATATTTTCATGTTAAGAGATCCACTGTGTTAGCGTAAAATCACAAGCCTAATATGTGGTACAGTAATAGATTCAATATTATATGAAACTACAGACTTATTTGTCAATCATTACAAAAAGCAAAGTTCAGCATCCTCATAGCTATACATGACGGTTAGAACTACTAAGCTGTATCTTAGGCAGCAGGCTAAACAAGCCACATCTTCAGAAGCTATGAAGATGTGTTTCTAGAAGAGTGTTACAGTTCAAGATAGAACTCTCATACATGCACGGGTTCCTCTGTTAAAGGCGTAAGCAGAAATTCCATAAGAGTGTGCTTGTCTAACTAACTCTAACCGGTCAGCAGTCAGATTTGAGCACATATCACATATGTATAGTTACAAAAAGATTCTTTATTCTATTTGAGGGCTTCTGGTGTTTCCGCTGTGTTTTGTGCTTCAAAGGTTGAGACAAGTAACACATGGGAGCCCTCTATAAAAATAGAAAAATAAGTTATCAATTTGAGGGAACCTTTATCATACAGTACCTCTACATTGTACACCCATCAGCTGATGACTTCTAGGATTTGAGTTAAGTTGAGACGTTTTTTGCTGTTTGGAGCAGCCAAAGGTCCTCCCATAGTGTGGTGACTTGTCAGGAGTGTAACCCAGGGTCTTGCCCAATCACAGCTAGGACTGGCAACTCTGAGTTGGACAATGTTTGAGAAAATGATGGATGGAACAGTGAAATGAAAAAGCTTCTAGAAGAAAAACTGTAATACCAAAATGGAAGTATGAGACTTTGTACAATTCAGCATGTGGCTTTGAAGCAAAGAATAACTCTAAACCTAGACGGGTCACCAGCAACCCCGTTTTAATGGGTAATGGCCATGGAGTTTCTGCTTAACACTGGATAAAATGCAAACATTTGTACTATTATGACATGCCTTTATATTGAATTTAAACCAGAGTATGGCCAGAGACACCACTCATCGATTATTGAAATTATTATTGCTTTCAATTTCCATTTTTCTACCTCAGATCATTGAAAGCAGAATACAAATCATGCCCATTATTGCTGTGGCTTTAAAGTGAGGTTTGCACGCATGCACTGTGAACATATGCGCATTAATAGAAAGTAAACTGATGTGAGTATATCTTAAACAGCTCGTAAGTGGAGCGTATTCTCTGCCTCTGTTCATTACAGCCCACACTTCCCTACTCCTGGTACACTTAGCACGCATGTATTAGTCAACCAACCAGTGCAGCTTTTCAGTGCAGATCGTACGAACACACACACACACACACAGCACACTGCTTTGCTAACTCAATCCAAACACTGGTGAGAGGAAACAGTGCTGAAGCCTATATAGGCTTGGACATGTGTGTGCTGACAGCCTTATCCGCAGCTTCCTCACTATGACAAGAGTGAATCCACAGCTCTTTAATACATCACTGAAAATGATGCATAACCACTTAGGGCCGCAGCTATATACTGGACATTTCCTTCTTTAGAAGCAATGAATCGATCTTCCGTTCCAGTGCTGGGCCATCGTTCTGCACAGAGGGCTTAAAATAGAACAGGGACGTAAAGCTTGAGGAGCGCCTCTCTTAGGTGGGTCGTTCTGCCTTTCTTTGCACATGCATGCGTGCGGCTCCCGTGCATAACGTGCAGAAAACATGAGAAAAGGCGTCGCTTAAACTTGATGCATTTTCTGGTCCTGGGGGTGGGGGGTAAGGAGTGTGGGGGATGGTGGAGGGGGGGTGAACATATAGGTTCGTTCCTGCGCCGATTGCTGCAACAAACTGGAGCAGACTTTTCCCCATTTAATGTGGGGGAGAAGAGGTAGGATACACACAGCGATGTAAGTCACTCTTGATTCAAAATAACATGACACAGGCACCTTTTCCTTCCCTGCTAGAGGCCCACTGTTTCTTTAACAGCTTGTGTGATATCTGCTGCAAGAGCACTGGCCTACATACAGTGCATAAGGCTGGGAAAGGCTCAACCGCACCCCAGAGCTGAGAACAGCAGCTGTTGAGATGGATGCTGCACAGATAAAAGCCAACAGGGAGGGCTTTACTATTCTCAGTGCCAGGCTTCACTGAGCCTCCTGCAATTTCCTGCTGAAATATTTCAGGGGAAGTACAAATACTTTCCACCTGACTCGGGCAGTGGCGTTGGGTGATGATGACAATCTCAAGGAAAGAAGTGCAGAAGAGAAATGTGTATGATTCATCTGGGAGGATGCTGCTGCTGCTGCTGGGTGACACACCCCTTCCCTTCTTCTTCTTCCCTCCCCTAACAAGTTACACCTGAGCCCTTACATCCATCCCCACAGGAGCATTCCAAATCTGTGAACTGGACATGCATGGACTAAAGCCTGTGAGGTTCCTCCGGCACAGAGCTGCAGGCTACGTGGGCCTGTGAGTGAGTGTGTGGAGGGACCTGCAGGATGTACACACACACATACACACATGATCACATACAGTGGAGAGGAGCCCGGGTCCTGCAGCTGTCACATTGTGTCCATACAGAGCAGACTTTCATGGACTTCAGAATGGAAACTGCCCAGGCCTAGTCTTCCTCTCTCTCTCTCTCTCTCTCACACACACACACACACGCACACACACACACACACATTATCTTTTTGCTTTCCCTCTCTTACTTTAACATGGCCTCCTCTTTCGCCTCTTCCTCCCGCTGCCGAGCCAGCACAGCCATGATTATCTTCCTCTCGTCCTCCGTCAGGTGACTGAGGTCCGGCTCCGGGATGGCCGGGGCGACGGGTGGGCGCGGGCCGCCCCGAGGGCCCACCGAGGCAAACATCTTCCCCGCCGCCGCCGCCACCACCACCACCACCTTGCCCCCCCCCCTTCCTCTTCCCTCTCTCCCACCTCCTCCTCTTCCTCCTCCTCCTCCCTCCTAGCCTCGGTCGGGATCACGGATAGAAAACCCGCTGGCGGAGCCCACGGATCACGACATGGCCCACGGACAAAGCGGCGGTTGGAGCATCTGATGCGGAGTTCCCATGACGGTGGCGGGGGGCACCCAGGGCGGCGGCGGCAGCGGCAGCGGGCTCGGCGCTAGCTGCGGTAGTAGTAGTAGTAGTAGTAGAGGTGGTGGTGGTGGTAGCGGTGGATGTGGCGCTTTGGTTCCCGGTTTTAGCCGCTCCTTCTCCCTCTTGCTGCTCCGCTGTCTTCTCCCCCCTCCCACCGCCCGCCCGCCCGCCTCTCCCCTCCACCGCCTCCGTTTCACGGGGAGCCCATGTCTCCGGCGGTCGCTCGCTCGCTCGCTCGGGATGATGACTCGCGGGAGGAGGACCTCTTTTCCTTCCTTCAGGCCGGGCAGAGAGGAGGAGGAGGTGGAGGAGGAGGGGGGAGCGGCGGGGGGGGTGGGGGTCCCCCAAAGGCGGCTCAGGTCTTCGCTCGGTGAGCCGGGGCCGGCTGTTTGGCTGCGGGGCGAGGCGGCGACTTCTTGTTTTCCAGCGCCGCCGCTGATGCTGCTGTCAGGGAGACGGAACAGTCAATGGGACCGCAGCCCCTCGAGCGCGTTCACTCCTCTTGCGGCGGGAGTGCGCAGCCCTCATTTGAGAATGGGGGCTCCACTCACCGTTAAGATGCGCGCTCACGGCTGTCTATAGCACACACGGGAAATAAAGGGTTCCTTTAAGGGTCCACTGTGCGGGTTTAACGCCGTGTGACTGCATCCGAACACGAATCCTTTTATTCATAGCGTTGTGTTTTAAAACAAAAAGTCCTGGTGTATTTTTCACTACATACCGGTTCATAATCATAATTAAAATGTGGGAGAAAAAACAGGGTAGCTTCGAGATATTTTGAAGGAAAATATCTAAAGAAGTGAGTCGAGGTTGGGGCTAATCTTACCCTTATTACACTATTATTACATATTACTATATAATTATATGTAGCTCTTAATTTATTCTTGTTGTCTGTTTCAAGAGTTTAAACCACATTTAGACTTAATTAGGATATATTTTATATTTCATTAAGGAGCTTTAATTGAGGGTCAAAAAACTGAGGATCCCTTTAATAAAGGAAAAGTATGCCCGTTTTTAGCTCAACTTAGAAAAATACTTTAAAAAAAAAACAAAAAAAAAAACCCTCCTTGAATGGCAAACCCAAACCTACCATGATGTCATCCATGAGTTGGCAACCTGCTATTTTTGAAGACTCGACTGACCATTTTGTTTTTTAACCATCTTAGCTTTTCAAACCAGATGTCACAATCAAGGAGTGGAGAAACAAAAGGCACTGTTTTGTTACAGTAAAGCAGCTTGTCACTCACACGGTAGGCCAGCCCAAGCTGCACTGTAGCACAAGCTGCAGTTAGTTTCCAGTGGGGGGCCACAATTTACCAAATATATATTGTGTTGTTATTAATAAGACTTGAAAATAGTGACTGAGATCATAAAATCTTCAGAAAAGTCTTTACTAGGAGCACATAGAGCAAAGGAACCAGAGGCTATTTTCCTGTGGACCCCCATACAACCAGACTTCTTTTCCACCAAATGAGTTGCCCCCTGCTGGCTGTCAGAGAGAATTCAGTTTGGAGGCATTTGTGCACTGGATTCACATTTCATCCATTTTCAGTATACAGTTTATGTAGCACACATAACATCAAATTTACAGCTACACCAAGGGACTTCAGCAAAGATACAATTGTATTACAATGCATGCAGGCAGAAATATGTTTTTTAAAAGATGTTTATGATATAATAACTGCTTTACAGTAGCATGTTAATTATGTTTGGGTCTTCAAGTAAACAATGAGAGCTATTTACACCTTCCATGGCTCCAAATCTAAGCGATGCTGTTTCTTCCATTGTTATTTCCAGGCTTTCTCATACAGAACAGAAAGAAAAAATACAGTGACAGAAAGATTATGAATCAAAATTCTTATAAAAAGGGAGAAATCTGAAACACACAGGCTGGATTTAAATGAATGAATGCAGGGCTAAAGAACCCTTTTCTAGCACTGCAGGAAACCCTTTGCAGTAAGAGTGCAGGGACTCTCCTCCTCCTCTCCCACCAATGATTGCGTGTTAGGATGACGTGAATCTCTCTTTTTTCTCCCTCCTTCCTTCCTCTCTCTCTCTCTCTGTCCTTTCTTTCCTCCTTGTCTACCCTTCTAGCAACCCTTACTCCCACTACACACAGTACTTCCCCATGCTGAAAAACACTCAGAAGGGAGCGTGAGGTTTACCACATATGTACGCTTATAAGGTGACATTTACAGTATGTCAGTATGCAACCCTCTAATTACAGAATGTGTGGTCTGCCGAAACTGTCCTATTCATATACGGGAGATAAACCGCAGATGGGGACTGTAGATCCCACAAACTGTGTGAGACAAGATCGTGTGTTACAGTGATCTAAATATAGAAACACATCTTGTCTATTTTTAGCCAGAAATGCTGATTTGGCAAGAAAAAGAGAATATATTTCGCTTTATTATTAAGCATATTTTGATTCCGAAATAAACAAAGTTCCATAAGTTCCTCATTAAGTTCCTCTCAAAGACCTCTGCATGTTGCTTTGTAAACCACAGGAGCTCAGACCTCACTGTAAACTCACAGTTTCTGTTTCAGCACCACGGTCAGCACACTGGTGGCCCGTTGCTGTTAGTTGAGAGCCAGTGGCACGCTGACACACGAGGCACCAAAAACATCCCCGCCTTAGCCTAAAGTGACTGTCAAATAATGTTTTTGTAAATTATTGTTGGAGACTAACTGTACAGTTCATCCAGCCACACCTGTCTCACATAAAACTCTGAGTTTAATGTAGTACGGTTACACTGAGGGCTGGACCCTCACTGATTTGAAGGTTTTAAGTGCTTAAAAATGTCTTTAGTCTTTGTTGTATGTAAAAGAAAACAAGAAGTTAATAAAAACACAGAAAATTATTATTTTCTTTTCAGACCTTTCACACCTTGAGGTTGGTAAATCTGTCTATCACATTTTGGTGGTCAAGTCTCTCACGCATCTCTTTCTCAACTGACATCACAGCCAGGTGCTGGAGTCTGCTTTGACCCATGGTCCTTCTCAGCCAGGTATGGAGCTGACTCAAGACACTAAAAGACCTTTCACAGCTACAGCTGCTAACTGGGTTTGTTAGGGCAACCTGAATAACATTTTTCAGTTTGGGGAAGATCTGATTATCCAGAAGATTGTACAATGTTAACATATCTGGAATGGCACCAGCCTCACTCTTGAGCTTTATAAAGTCTTTGGCAACCGTGACTTCCTCTGACTGAAGCTCAATATGGTAATGCAGTGCCAGGGCTGACAACCCAGTTTGTTTTGCAGATTCTGTATAGCAGCTTTAATATAGGGAGAACACAACTTCCAGATTGTATGAGTTGTTTGTATTAGTTGTTTGTCTTTCTTTTTCTTTGCCAGTTTAACAGTTACTGTTTTGCCTGTTAGTACTCCCTGTCTGTTTTCTTACCTGGTACTTCCTGATCTCGTACTTTGTCCTCATGTTCCCCTCTTTCCTTTCTCCCTCTTTGGACTGACAATCTGTACACACACACACACACACACACACAACAGGAGTTATAAGGTTAATGGGCATCCAGTCAGTTAGCTAGTTAGTACCTTGGGTTCAATATCGGCACATATGGCAAAATAACCAGTTTCTCTCATTAAATTTCAAACAGGACAGTGGTAACAACAGCAGGCTACGGACAATGTTAAGTTTTAGTTTTTCAATAGGCTGTATACATTTCAATGAGATCAACAGGGCAGTCAAATATCGCTAATTTTACTACAGAGCAAACATCGTCGGAAAACACGTTTTCAACTAGGGCTGCCACAAACGATTATTTTGATAGTCGACTAGTCACCGATTATTTTTGCAATTAGTCGACTAATCAGATCATGCATCCATTGGATGTACAGCGTACAGCTTATTGCACCAGCATGCATCTGCTCTCATATAACTATCATTAGCTTACAGCTTTAAGTGTTTAAGGTATGTGCTAACTAAAAATAAAGACAAGATGATAGTTTATTAAATTTTAATGAAATTTGCAGATTGTTTCGGTGAAGTTTAATAAACTCCTTGTTATCTAAAATATAACGGGACACCGGAGTATATTCTCGAGCATCTCACACTTCTGATAATCAGTTGTCTGCTTGATGTTTATTCAGCTATGTAAAAACTATAACTTTAATCTCAGCCAAACCGATTTACTCAGGAACAAATAAAATACTAAAAAAAGCCAAACAATAACATTTTTAAGTTATCTAAGTGACTTATATATGTTTAACCTGAGTAGCGAAAGACCGCAGTGGGTTTGAAAACGATTTGCCGGAGTCCGGTGTTCTCACGGGCTCTAGTGAGCCTTGCCCCCGGCTAGCTATCAAGCTAGTGGGTAACAGACGTCTCCGAAAACGTCGAGCGCTTTTGAAAATATGTGGTGTCTTGATAAACTGAGAAGATATTTGAGGTTTATACAGCTACATTCTCGCCTGAAAATATGCTAAACGTTTATTTTGTGACCCAGAAAGAATAATAAGAGTAGTATTAAAACTAACTAGCTGCCGCCATTGTTGGAAACTGAGCTGGGCTGCGCTATGAATTCTGGGACAGAGCTACTTCTTCTTCTTCGGGGTTTAATGGCAGCTGGCATCCTTGTACATGCAGTGCTGCCATCTTCTGTTTCAGTCCGTTATTACACTCTTAAATTATACTACTTGTTCCTGCGTCTTTTGTGATCTTACAAAGCTTCAAACTACGCGTCGACTATTAAATCAGTCATCGATGATTTTGATAGTCGAGGTAATCGTGACTAGTCGACTAATCGTGGCAGCCCTATTTTCAACACAGCAGGTTACCTGGTGTAATGTTTTTCAGTTAAAAAGAAACATGGTCTGACTCCTACCTAACTATATAAAGACTAACTGAAAGTTAAATGCAGCTAATATGTCCTGTTTTAGAGAGTAGAGTTTTCTTGCCAAAGAGTAGCTCAGAAAGGAAAGTTCAGAGGGCCTTTACTTTGAAATCCAAAAAAGGACTGCCTTGATATTGGCAAAGGTACTACTAGAGTACTGGGTGTATCCTGTGGATCTAGCATTAAAGTGTGGAAACAACACTAAATAATATTTGTTATTATGGACTGAATGTGTTAATGCTGAAGCTGAATTCAAACAAAGTTGGCTTTTGTGTGTGACCTTGTTTTGAAATCAGGTCTCCACATCCCTTACCGTAAAACTTAATATACACTAATATACATACTCAAAACTAAGTTGGGGCTGGCTTGACACCAGTTTTATGCTCCCTTCTCTTCAGTAGGGCTATCTAGATGCTGAAACACTGCAACTTACGGACACCTGCAGTTGTTCCAGGGACATGAGTGAAGTTAGCCCTCCACCTTTTCTAGTGTCAAACATTTGTGCTACATTTGTGCTGGTTTGTGCCGCTATCATTTTAAAGATACTAATAAAAGTTTCTAGAGGTCATTCAAGGTCAACCAGCGCCCCAACAATACCCAAATCAAACAAAATTGATGTCATGCATTTGTGCTACATTTGAGCTGCTAAACTTTTCATTTGTGCTGCTTTTGTTTTAAAGAATTTATTAGTGGAAGTTTAAAGGTCAAAAGGTCAATCATCACAACCTTTTCACAAAGGGGCTTGTTGACCTTGGATGACCTCTAAAAACTTTAAATAATATCTTTAAAATGATTGCGGCACTAACAAAACATTTTGCAGCACAAACGTGCCACAATTGACTGAGACAAATTTTGTTTGATTTGAAACAGGTGGGTGGGGGGCAACTTCACTCCGGTGTTATGGCAAAAACAACAACAAAAAACCCCACATCCCCAACTTTAACCCGTGACTTTGGCACACGTCGTCTCTTTTTATGCAACATGATTAATAAAGGAACAGAATTTCCTTTCATGTGTTATTGTTTAGGCTCGAATTGGTTTGATGTTTAAAGCCTCAAAGTGAGGAAATAATAACTCGACCCAAATCCATTAAAGCAAAAATAATGAGTCCATTTTTAAAATGTAAATACTAGAAGTACAGATATTGGTTTTAAAAAAAATGGCTTTAGTTGGGATGGTGGCACTGTTGCCTCAGAGCAAGAAAGTCCTGAGTTTGATTTCACCACCTGGCTGGGACCTTTCTGTGTGGTGTTTTCATGTTCTCCCCGTGCTGTGTGGGTTCTGTCCGGGTACTCCAGCTTCCTCCTACAGTCCCATGTCTTTGGACTGAATTTTAATTCAACGTGTTTATGCAATTTTACTAATTTTGAACTTCCATTATCTGTTTGCATGTCTGCATGTATTAGGGTGACTGTAAACTATCTGCAGGGTTACAGAATGCCCTAGAACATTAAAAGATAACCTGTACATTTGGGCATATCTTTTATAAAAGATTATATAGAGACAAAATTTCAAAAATATGCAGTCTTCCATTCAGCATGGTCAGTTTGGCACAGAGAGCTAGCAGAGTCTTAAAATTGCATACAGGTACAGGTGTAGATTATTTGAACTGAGCCCTCATGGGCTGCAGTAAGTAAGCCACAATATAAAAAGGAAATCAGCCAAGTTTGATTTCATAATACAAACAAATCTGTATTAACAGACTTGGAATAAATTCAAAAAAGCACCACTCCAGTTTGTACCTTAAATAAATAATAACATAGTATAATTAAAATAGGCTAACAATCGTATAGACCAGATTTTTTATCAACATGTTCCCATTTGCAAATTTCACCTTCGTCGTGTGCTGCCATAATATAAACACAAATATTGTTGGTCTAGCTCAGGGGTCGGCAACCTGGACTCTGGAGCATGCGGCTCTTTTGCCCTTATACTGCGGCTCTGGGTGGTTTGGGAAAATAAATTAGAAATATTTAGCTGAAGTGTATTTTATTTGTGTTTAGTTATTTTTTAACTTGTAGTTCTAAATTGGAAGATTATTGTGATTTTGAAATATAAAAATAAAATTATATCTTATTATTTTTTCATCGCTCAAAATAAGCGTCACACTCGCGGAAGCCGGTATACCCGCCGAAACGCCATGCATTTATCGAGACTTTCGACCCCAGGTAGGCCAGTTATGGATCTTCGGATCCACATTATGTCGGCAGCTGTTCTCCATCGTGAACTATGTTAAAAACAAACACCGCTTACGCCTCACAGATGACAGCTTACAGTCCTGCGTAAAGATGAAAGCCCCGATTTGCAGACGCTGTGCGCAGAGGTTCGGGACCATAAGTCTTATTGGAAACATATCACGGCAGACCCGACGATGTTTCCATGAACACGCTTTTCAGCATCTCTTTATTGACCACTTTTCACACACGGTTGCTGTACGCATACAGCCGGCTGTAGCTTTGCAGCTCACAGCCCGACAACACAACAGCAGAGAGAGAACAGACTTTAAGGCAGCGAGGCGTGATTGCGGGTGCAGCTCAGGTGCGTCCGCCTCCCCTGCAGCGGCGCTGCAGACCACACCCCGCCACACACATTAACCAGGTAAAATACATATTTAGGCAGAATTTTGCAAATATCTATTTTTCATTTATTAGCAGCATAGTGCTTTTTTCCCAGTTATTTTTTAAAAGTCAGGTCAAGGCTCCAAAAGCCCAAAGGTGATATAAGGGTGGTGGCTCACAACAAGTTTTTGTTTGCTGGATCATTTTAGTTCAGCTGGGTGTCTTTCCTTTGGTTATATTTCTTTAAGAGTTCAAAATGTGTTAATTACAGAAATAAAATGTAATGTAGCACTTCATGGAGTTCATAAGCAACACACCTTAGTTGCTCTGTGGATTCTTTTAAAAAGCAGTTAAAACCTTTTCTGTTCAAACAAGCCTTTTGTTGATCTACGTATTTTATATTCTTTACATTATTTACATTTGATCTTTTACATTGTGTATAATGTCTATTGATTGTATTGTTTATTTTAATATTTGTGTACAGCGCTTTGTGACTGCCTGTCTGTGAAAAGCGCTTAATAAATAAACTTTACTTACTTACTTTAGTTGTTCACACAAAGCATAAAGGTAAAAAAAACCAAAACCCATATATATACAGTGTTAGATTTTAGATTTAGAAAAGTATTTGTGGCTCCCAGTGTTTTATTTTGCAGATCCCTGGTCTAGTTTAAGGACTCATTTTTTATTATTTTGAAAGCGTCAATTTCGTATACCGGAAGTGCTCCTGCTTCTTCTGGACTTGATATTTTAAGGCGCAGACGCTTGTGTGTTTGGATCTGTGTGCAGCGTGGTAAGTCAGCATATGTTTTTATGCTTACTTTCATGTCATCATACGTTCACGTTTTTCATACGTTGGCGGTGAAAAACCCGTGTGTCCGGTAGCGTGACGGAATAGTGAGGATTAGTTTGAGTGCAACGAGAATGATTTTCAGATTAGAATTTAAGAGACATTGAATTTTATATACCATGAAGCTTGCTGGTTTACTGTTACACTGTTAGACAAACTGACCCTCTTTGCCTTCGCTTTTCAGTTACCATATTTAGTTTTTATTTTTCCCTGTAACTAGAGCAGAGCCGGATGCCTTCGTTACGGAGTAGTGATGTGCGGATCGATCCTGAAAAATCGATTCCTCCGATACCAATCATTTATGTTCTAGAATCGATTCTCACATTAAAATATCGATATTTTAGTAATTTAGAGTAAATTTGTAGTTTATCATTAACAGGAACACAGTGGAAAGAAACTATAACATTCGGATTATCTACATTAAAAGGAACTACTTCCTCTTCCGCCTTCCATAGTCATGTGCGATATACGGCTGTATAAATGTCTCGCAGGCCCTTGGCGTGCGCACTCACAACGATGGCTGAGCGTAATTGTGCAGACGTATTTTACCTCCTCAAACAGCTGAGACGTGAAGGTATCTCTCGTCTTACATACGCTGCATTGGCATTGCACCTTGATAATAAACTCAGAAAAGAGTTACCTTTTAACTTTATCTGGAAAAATAGGACACACTACATTAAAAAACACAGTTCTTATGAACTCGTGTGTCAATGGAGGACTTAATGTGTTAGATTTTAACACTTTAAATAACACATTCAAAATAAATTGGTTAAAGAATCTAATTACTAATCCTACTTCCATTTGGAATACTATACCTGTGTTCATGTTTAAGTTAGGTGGCACTGAATTTTTCCTTACCTGTAATTTTGATATCGATAAAATCCCTATAAAAATCTCTGCTTTTCATCCTCAAGCTTTTTTAGCATGGACTCTTATTTACAAGCATAACTTTAGTCCACACAGTTATTATATCTGGAATAACAAGGATATTTTATTTAAAAGAAAATCTCTCTTCTTAGATAGTTGGTTTAGGAATAACATTGTTTTAGTCAACCAATTATTTGATTCAAATAGTATGCTTTTCTCCTATGAAGAATTTTGTTTACATTTCAATTTAGCTATAAATCGTCATGATTATACAAAAGTATTTGGCTCAATACCATCAGGGGTTTGTATGCTGTTTAAGAATCAACCTAATATCACTACATTCCACAGGCCGTTGGCATCGCCTATACAAACTTTTGTTGGCAAGATTTGCTTTTCTAAGCAATCTAAAAACAACAATAAATCTATCAGATCTTTATTTCAGAGTAGCATAACCACGGTACCATATGTAATTTTTTTCTGGAACCGGTTGTCAGATGGTATTATGTGGAACGAAGTTTGGAGACTCCCTAATCAGTTTTTAATTACCAACAAAATTAAAGATATATTTCTTATAAATTAATACACAGAATTTATCCTTCTAAAGATTATCTTCAAAGCAAATTCAATTTAGACATTGATACAAGCTGTAGCTTTTGTAAAACTTCCAAGAAATCTACTATACATCTTTTTTGGTTTTGTAACCTTGTGCAAGATTTTTGGCAGAGTTTATGTGTTTTTATCTCAGAAAATGTATTTAAAGGATTTGTACTGTTTTGGAAATATGTTTTATTTGATCTACACAAAAACCAAAGACAATTCAACTTTGATAACAGGTATATGATTAACTTGTTCATTTTAATGGCTAAATTTCATATTCACAAGTCCAAATGTTTAGGAAGACATCTGTTGTAAAGACCCACCTTTTAGCACATCCCAGCACACCCACTCACTTCACCAGATGCACCTTGTTTAGTTCTCTCACCTTTGATTGGGTGTGGTGCTTGTCCTTAATTGCACTCACCTGTCACACATTATATAAGGACTGCATTTACTTTTGGCTCACTCTTTCTTCACTCTCACACGGGGTGGCAGCAGAGCATTGGCAGTCCATGTGTGTCCTTCCTTCTTTGCTTCATTGATTTGAGAATTATTGATTGGAGAATAAAATGAGAACCCCGTGAATGATTAGATGACTGCTTATTCTTATTCTAATTGGATGAGCCCATGATGCTGATTACTCAACCCTGAGCCTTCCCTTCCTTCATAACATGGTCCTCCGAGCCGGAGTAGTGTTAGCGTCATGGATTCAAAGCAGCCATTGACTGAAGGTTTGAGAAGATCCAGTCGTGATAGTCGACCTCCCGCCCACCTGCAGCAGTATGACGTTCAGTATCCTGGAAGTAGAAGAATCCTCTTTTTATGTATTCTCCTTTGAACTTGTACAGTATCTTAATTCAATTAAGAACTCCACTAACCCAAAAGCTATAAAAACTATTGGTGTTTGTGAAAAAATCAAAATCTTTCAATCACTTTATTCTTTGGCTTGATCAGTTACTTCCCTCCTAGCATATTTATATTGTAGGTTCTGAAAATTGTTCTTTTATTTGGTTGGTATGTAATTTTTTTGTAAGTACAACACCATTAATATGGTACTGTTTAATTCTATTTTGTATTGTACTGAGGTTTAAATAAAGGTTTGAATGAAAGACAAACAAACAAAAAAACCCAGCTGAGACGTGGGCTGTGTCCCAATTAAGAGCCTGCACGCTTGAAGTACGCATTTTGAGTGCGATTACGTCACCGCCACGCGACGACGGCGGTCCCAATTCGAAGTGTACTTCTCTTAAAATGTTTCCAATTGATTGGAATAATGATGATGATGTCACCGCTATCACTGTCAATTGTCAGTAAACACTTAATCTGGCTCATGAATCTTTACATGACATATTACAAAGTCCGTATTAATAACTCTGTAATTAGGCGCCATTCTTCTTATTTTACGGTGCTGTTGTTCAATCAGGGAACGCACTCTGTTGAGGAGAAAAGCATGAATTTGTTTGTATACGGAGGTATCCATTGTTTAAATGTCCCGGTAGTCAAAAAGGAGGCAGAACTGTTGAGAAATGCTAGCGTTTGCTGTCGCATTTTATTCGTGGTGTGAACAAGCAGACAAAAAAATCGGATTTGATCAAAAAATCGGAATTGAGCATTAAGACCTGCAGTGTGAACGTAGCGATAAGATTCTGCCTGTAAAATGATTTAAAAATCATTCACAAAGAGCTAAGGAAGCCAGTCTAGGCGTTACAGGACAGGGATTAATCAATGAGTCAAAGGTTTTAAATAAAAAATGTGGATTGTGACTGTTATCCGTAATGACAGCCGACGGGAAACCTGCCTTAGCCAACCTAACAGATTTCTGGAATTCCAGGCGGGTCCTGCGAAGGATGTCAAAAGACAGCTGGAGCTTATCTTTTTTCCACCGTCTTTCAACTTGGCGGCAAATGCGTCGTAGAGCACGTAAAGACTCATTTAACCATGGTTGATTGCAGCTTCAGGGGCCACAACGTCCAGTAAAGAAGAGCATGTAGAGAGGAAGGAGTTAGCAAAATCATCAACTGGAGAGGGTGTAGAACGATTAATGTCAGGAAGAACAGATTTGGAGAAAGCAGCTGAAAATTCAGCCACAGTGGCAGGATTGATTATGCACACAAGACGTCGAGGACCCTCAAAGTCCTGGTCCATTTTGCATAACTCAGCATCAAAGATGACTGGGAAATGGTCAGAGATTCCAATGTTGCTAATGTCCCTGATACAGATGTCCAGTCCATAAGAAAAACTCAAATCAAGGGTATGTCCTTTGAAGTGGGTAATCTGGCTGAGATTAAAACAGTCAGCTAAGGCTAAAAAATCCTTGGCAAACACATCATCTTTACAACAAATGTGAATGTTAAAATCGCCAGTGATAAGAACACGATCATATTTTAGAAAGTGCATTTTCTGAAGAAACTGCAGTGTGAATGCTTGAATCTGAATGTATGCACTGAAATGAATTAATTGCTGAATTTAATTTTGAATGAGATGAAAAAAAACTTGAATTTTTAACCTGAAAACAAAAGTGCTAAAAGCTGACGTTCACACAGAAGAAGTAAAATAGCTGAAAATGTTTTAAATGTATATTACAAAAACCTAAGAAATGAGAAGAGAAAATTTAGAGTCAAAAAACATCTGAATGAATATTAAAAGTTCATATTCTTTAAATCACTGAATGACTAAAATGTGATCCCTCTACTTGAATCCACACAGTTTAAAAAGTTTACATCTCTGAGCTTTTAAAGACACGGTGTTGGAAAGAGAAGAACGATGGCAACGTTTTGAGGGTAAAATGATGGCTGTAGAGCAAACACTGTGGACACAGCAGCAGTTGAAAGAGAAGTGTTTAAGATGAATCTTGGCAGAGTGAGAGAGAGCTCGTTAGGCAGGCAGGTGTGAGCCTGGTTGCTATAGTGACTGCACCCAATGGCTCCATACACACGCACACAGACATGCACCTCACTTCTGCTGCTTAAAATGAACAGAAACGTCAGCCCGAAACAAATCATTCCCAAATGAAAA